>NC_084691.1:0-328411 GCF_028389875.1 Rhea pennata | reverse complement strand
GCCCTCAAAGGCAAGCGACAAGGGGAGCACGTCATGCTCAAGCAGAGCTGAAGGAAAAGTGTCTGCTGAGGCGGAACTGGGCAACCCTGCCTCGTGTGCCGCTCCTCTAGCAGGAGCCGAGAAGAGCTTAGTGTGGGTGTGGGTGAGGCTGCTCTGAGCAAGCGCTCCAAGACCCTTGGCCAGAGAGCATTCAGCAAGCCCGAGTGGCATACCACCACCGTGCGCCACCACGCACCCCACGCAGGGATGCAGTGCTCTGCAGAAACCAGCCCACGCTTCTCTGGGAGAAGCCGCCAGGAGAAACAAGGCTACTTTGCAGCTTTCGGCCAGGGCCGCAGGGCCTCGTTCCCTCCCCGCCCCCCACGGAGGTGCAAGGCAGAGACTTACGGAGACAGCAAAATCTTTGGGGGCGCTGCTGACTTCCCCGGAAGGAGAGACTGCCTTGGAGATGTGCTCCACGGTGACAGCCATTGGCCAGATCTCCTCAGTCAACCGAATGACCACTCGGCCCTCTGCTATTTGGAAAACCCAGCACTGTCTGGAGGAAGTAGGCAGCTGAAACCAGAAAGTAGCCTCCTTCAGTGGCAAGGCACTGCAAGAGCCCACAGAACTGGCGGCTTTGCGAGCAGCACAGGCCTGTCTTAGTCTCTTGGCTGACATTCTGCATGCAAAGGCACACCAGTGGATGAAAGGGACAGGAGGGGACTGGTGAACTTGATTTCAGAAGATGGGCAGATGCTAACACTTTTACTTCAGTAATAACAGCTTGCAAGCCCCTGAGGAAAAGCTGCACCTGAAAACAACTACTGGTCTAACAGGGCAAAGAGTAAAACACATTCCTCCCCAAAAGACACAGGCACCACACACATCACAAAGCCATTCACAGCAGTCCCTGGCCCAGGAAGAATTGCACAGCTACTGCTGGGAAGCAGGTACCAGAAAGCAAGACAGACAATACAGCTCTGCCCCGTGAACTTCCTGACCTGCTCCTACGCACCAAACATGCAGAGAGCTGTAAGACTCCAGGCCCTGCCCCAGACACTTCACAGCAACAGAACTTCCCCTCCTCTTTCCTCTGGGCAAGACATCTGCAACTGTTGAGGGGCTTCACATGCCCGGCTCAGATGACACACTTGTCTCTGCAGACATAACCTGCTGAACTTGCACAGAAAAAAAAAACACAGTTGCCTCTATTCAGGTGGTGTGGATTTTCCTAATGGAGAAGGGAGAACAGAGGGAGAAGCTTCCTCTGTGCTGGTTTCCTGGCCCACTTGCCCTCTCAGCTGGTACACTAAGAAGAGCAGGAGATGCTGATGGGCTTTCTCTAACAGCTTAGCCTCCTTAGCACCACTTAGGGCCCCTGTGAAGAGGAGTTCCAGGTCCTTTTTCCAGTCAAAGCTGTGCTCTCATACACAGGACTCCAGGCTCTGCAGAACCACTCCAGATAAAAACAGCTCCAGGCGTCTCTTTGACTTGTTTGCTTCCGGCAAGGGCTGCCTGTTGGAAACAAAACACAAAAAAGCATTCATTCATCTCCGTCTTTTAGGCCAACAGAAAATTGCTGCAGAAGCATCAAAGGACACTCAACGACTGGGCAAGACAGTGTCCGTGGATATTCTCTGCAGGGGAAGCAAAGCATCTGTCGGAGAAAAATCCCAAATCTTAACTTTACATGCGCAGTGACAGGCTGTGACCAATAATGCCGATTGGCAAAGGGACCCAACCAGTCAAAGGAGATGTCCACGAAACCACAAGCCCCTTGCTCAGCAGAGCTCAGAAGAAGTAAAGCAAACATCCCGAGAAAAGCAACAGGAAATCTGAGGATGGAATTTCGTTCGGCCCTTCTGTAGATTCATGGTGTCCTTAGAGTCCACAGAGCGGGGGTGCTTCTGGAAGAACAAACACCAGGAAGGTTATCTAAAGCTACTGCATCTGGCTGCGGAAGCTCCCAGGCCACAGCCTGCCAGAAGAAGAGGCTAAGGAAAAGAATCACTATATACGGCCCTGCTCCGATTCTCCCTCCGAGGCGGTACAAGTTCAACACTGTCCAAGAGAGCACCAGGCTGAAAAAAACTCCCGTTGAGCTCAGCAGCCCATCTGCTCTGCCAAGCTCTTGCTGTAACCGTCCTCACTACCTCTACATCAGTGGCAAAGACATCTAAGGATGCCAGGCCAGCTAGCGATTGGTGTTAGGCCACCTAACATACCTGGAAACGGCTGGTTCAAACACTTTGCTGCTGCCAAAACGGGAGCAGGCAGCTGCCTGAGAGAGCTCCAGTCTCAGCTTCTGTTCCCACGCTTCGGTGCTTGCTTGCTTACTACAGAGTTGCCCAAAAACACTTGGCACCCGCTCCAACTCACCTAGGTTCTTCAGTATTCTGAGTATTCTTGAGTATCTGAGGTGTGACTAACTGTGCGCAGCATCACCACACAAGACGTACAGGTGCTCTCGGGAATACTGTGCTTCTCAAGGCTGAAAATCAGAAGCTGCCCACGGACACGGCTGAGATCTGCAGCGGCAGGTCAGCAAAGACCTTTGGAAAGCAAACTCACACACACTCTCCAGGGGCAGCATCTTCCCCGGCTTGCCTTCCTCAAAGGCAGCAATGAGCCCTCTCGCCGTGGCCTGAAAAGACACAGCTCCAGGAGACAAAGTCCTCAGCACACTAACCTCTGCGCAGCAGGCAGCTGAAACAAGGCCTCTCAAGCCTCCGAAGCTAGAGCTTGGAAACTGCAATAGTCTTTCAGAGCACAGCATCACTGCCTTCCTCGGTTGGCTGCTCAGTTAGCCACAGCAGCCTGGTGTTTTGTCTCACAGTGCTTACTTTGAAGGGCAGCGTTCTTTCCACCTGTTTTCATGGCAGGGCTAACAGGTGCAAGAAGCAAGAGCACAAGCTGACAGAAGTCACCAGGACTAGTAAACACAAGAAAGCAGAGGAGCAATGAACACAAGGACAGCAAATGCCTCGTCTCCCACAGCAGGCTGCAGCCCTCGCAACAGCGAGCTTTCAGCCAACCACAGCAGGCATTCTGCGCACCAAGGCAGCTCAGACAGTAACCTGGAAGGTCTGGAAGGTGGTCAGCTGCCACGGCAACTGAACTGACAGTGCCACGGGAAACAGAGGTGACCACTCGGGAGTCCGACAATCGGATCTGCAACAGCATCTTCTGCTTGTGGAGGCTGCGTAAACCAAAAACACCCTTTCTCCTCAGGCCACAGCACTACTCTGCAGCCTTTAGGAAGACCTTCTTTTGCTAGCCCTTTCCAAGCCCAGTGCTAGCAAGCAAGCACAGCCTGACTAACAGGCAATGCAAAAACATCTTGATCATGCAGACAAGTGCGAGAAGGATATTCTGCACACACAATCAATAAACCAGCACGATTTCGGCATGGCTGCTTTCAAACTCTGCAACCACGTGCTACTGCTTCCACGCTTAAAGAGATGCAAGAAAGCCACAGAGGTGCTTTGCTTTGAACAAGCGTTAAGAAGCTCAGCAAAGACTCCCTAGATAGGCCTGCAGGTGAGACTCAGACTGATCATGCTCATTTCCACAGTCAGGCTTGTACTTCTCATCTCAGTCCTTATCACAACTGAAAGGCAAAAGATGCATCGTGTAGCTCACCAAATGCCTAAGAGGAGACTCAACACATGCTGTAACCTTGTACTGTGAGTCAACTAAGCTGATGCATGGTGGGCTTTGAAGTGTTACACTCAACAGGCAAGAGGGGAAGAATTCAAAGAGCGCAGTGCAGAGTGCTCAGAATGGCACAGCAACAAAAGACATGACAGCAGGAATCCGCCCTGAAAGTGCCATCTGCCGAAGAATGCTGCCCCTTCCCAGGGGAAAAACAACTGGCACAACAGCATTCTTCACTCAACAACATACACGGAAGAGGGCAAATATTTACGGCTGAATATACTCTATCATCTTTCCCTAAAACAGAAATGATAAACAACAGAAGCTTACCTCTGCACTGCCTTGCTTCACTGATTTGTCCTGCTCATGGGACTCTTTAGTCCCTTCATGTCTGCAGGCTGTTCCGCTGCTCTCCAACGCCTGCGAGAAGCACAGAAAGACAGAACTCAGCTCTTGTCACTGCTGTCCCAGTCGATTCTGAGGAATCCACCTCCTAGCTACGAAAGGCTTTTTGCAGTGCTGCATCCGGCTACGACCTCTGTTGCCTGCATGAGCAGGGGAAAATATCCTGTCAGCACCTAGCACAATTCTTCCAGAGCAACAAGGTGAGGAGAGAAGGGAAAGCTGGGCTCCTTTCCCACTTTCTTCCCTCAACGCACGGCAGGAGCCCTTTCTTTCTCTGCAGCACTTTCACTACCTGGGACACAGGCAAGCCACCAGCACCTCTTCTGTCAAGCGCTTGGGCATCTACTGCGGAGGAATACTGCAAACCAGGTGTTATCCTGCAAGGCAAAACTTGGATGTTTCCAACCACCCTTGCACCCAAAGCACTGTTAGCTCACTCTGACTAAAGACCACCTCACTGAGTGACAAACACGTCTTGAAGACGTTCACTTGCATTCTAGAGGCTAGTCAGGAGGCGGATTATCCTCCGTTGGAAGGGAGCACGAGTAGAACCATGCAGACTCTGAAGACCAAGCAAACACACACACATTGCACTGCTTCCTACATGCATCCCTTCGCCTCCAAAAATAGCTATTTTTGTCACCAAGCATCCACCTTTGCAGAGGGGAGACCTACAATGGACACTCATGCTATCCCATGGTGCTTTCGAGGCAGGCAATCCAGCAGGGTAACAGAGAGCCCAGCTGGCCCCAAAGATCACCGCCCTTCATAGCTGCACTGAAAGAGGGCAACGTGTTGAGAGAAAAAATTCAAGCCGACTTGTAAGGAGAAATAAATGTACAGAGCTCTATGCTTAGGAGTGCTAGTGCAGACAGCTAATCCTGACTGCCTGAGGAGAAAGTCTCAACTCCAACAAACAAGCCTGTGAAAGCTCGTGAGAACTGAAGTAGGGCAGCTGCTAGCGGGTTCGTTCTGAGACTCCACACTGGCCCGTACTAGCCATTTTGCAACAACAGAGGCTGCTTCTGGCTCTCCAGCAGAGCTTCTCAGTTGCACCACAAGACAAGCTTTCCTCAAATAAATAGTAATGCAAACAATGCAACCAGGCTTGTCCAGAAAAGCTGCAAGTCACTTACTTCTTTTGGAAGCTCTGCCATCACAAAAAAACAACCCACCAACAAAATTGCCAACAGTTACAAAGGAATTAGTTAAGAATTTTCTGTAACTCCACGATTAAGCTAAGGAAAAGGCGCCCAAGGGGGCACCAGGGCTTTATCATCTCCCATCCCTGCAAGCGGCCAGCCACTACAAAGCAATGGTCACTGCTGTGAGGTGAGAACACAGTTCAGCCTACACCACAGAAACCCACTGGCACACTAAAGCCTCTCTCATACACTTTCGAACACACATTTTCCCTTTCACATGAACCTTACAAAGCCACTTCAGCCACAGCGATTTTTCTTTCTGCCTTTTCTTTCTTTCTTTCCAGGCACACCTTGCTGCCTCCCATAGCTTCCGACAGAGGCACAAGGAGCGTAAGTGCTCTGGCTGATTTACATTTCCTCCACCTAAACATTTTAGGCTTTCCGCTCAAATGCACTGGCTGCTGCCCATGGCTAGAGGCACACAACCAGAACACAATGCCTGGACTACAGGTCACTCTACTGACATGAGATCCCTCCTGCTGGCAGCAGAAGTAGAGTAGCCTCTCACATTCACGCAGCACGGTAACATCAGGCCTAGGGCTAGCTCCCACGACACCTCCTCAGGCCACGGGACACACAGGTGGTCACAAAGAGAAAAGAATGGATGAAAAGCCACACAGTTGCAGTCACAAGGACTTAACAGAAGAGCCAGGGTTTTCCGCAATACATGACACCTACGAACAATAAGGCGTCTTCATTACTTGAACGATGGGTAACCCCTCCCTTTCTCCTCCTTGCGCCAGTCTGGCCACGCTCTTCCACCCAGGCCTCCATGGGCAGAACCTCCCACCAAAACACAGGAAGGCCTCTCTACCGGCAGCTACTGACACCGCTGCAGCATCTCAGCAGCACCCCACACACCTTGCCCACTCAGACACAGCTACTTCTCCCACCACCACCACATCTCTCCCCCCTTTCCCACAGGCCTTCCAGCAACACCCCTTCGAGCACCCAACGCTGCTTTCTCAGTGCTGCTAGCAACAATGGACTACCCAGGCTGAGATGTAAAGCTTGCCTCCTTCCTCAAGGAAAGCGACACGCTAAAGAGTACTGAGCCACTGAAGGTCCAAAGCTAACGAGTTCATCCTGACCTTCTGAAAGCTCCAGGAAAAGAAAAGTCTACGTCCGACAGGGAAGAAAGACAGAAAAGCAACTCACAAATACCCACTTTAATAAGGTCCTGCTAAAGCTCTGCTCCGGAGCTCGGTCTGCGCTGCACGCTTCCTCACTAGGCAGAAGGCAACAGTTGCTGGAACTATTTTGTCAAGTGATTCACAGCTGGTGCAAAGAGTAGGAAACACTGTAAGTCTTCTTCAAGCTTTCTTCAACAAAATCTCGTCTTTGCAGCTCTTTGGCTCCCAGTCCCAGCCAGTAGCATCACTACTGGCTAGTCTCACAATGTGACCTTTAGGGCTAACAGCTTAACTACACGGCCATGCTTGTAAGGAATAAGGTTATTGGGGTTGAGGAATATTGGAAACGTTGGGAAAGACAGGCCATAACCTGTCAATGCTCTGAAAACACTCGCCGTGCAAGGGCTTGCTCACATCCTTCCCCTTTGCCCGGTGAGGACAGTTCATCACTTGAAGCTGAAGAAAAAAACACTTAAATTTTCACAGTTAATCACGAACAACTGAAAGCTGCACTGCCCCGCCACACTACAACACCAGCTCCTGCCTGTCTACTTTCCCCACCAGTTGCCCACGCACACCCAGAGCGTTTCTGCTTTCCACCAGGCCAGAGCATTCAGCGGCAGAAGCAGCAAAGAAAGCAGCTGCTCTGTTCCGCTCACTCCTCCACGGCTGCCTGCGGTGCCACCAGTGCTGCAGCTCTCACACCTCAGGCCTTCTCGGCCCCTGACAGGCCGCAGCGCAGCCAAAAACCCCCTCTGTGTCCCTGGGATGCTCACAGGCAGCAGCCGCCACAGCCCAGCACAGAGCTTTCTCACCCGCCCCTCCCCTCCTGTCCCCTCCTGTCCCCGAGTCTCGCCCAGGCCCCAGAGCAGAGCGGGGCCCTGCGGCAGCAGCGCCCGGCAGCAGCGTTTCCCCGCGGACGCTGCCCTGCAGCACAAGTGCCGCAGCCCAGGGCCAGCGCGGGCGCCGCTGCCCCTCGCTCACGGCCTGGGCCGCGGGCAGCAGCCACCGCCGCAGGCTCCACGTACAGGAGCAGCTGCCGCACGGCAGCGTCGCTCTGGGCTCCCTGTGCAGCCGCCGCCAACGCCCGTCGCTGCCGCAGCTGCTTCACGGCGGCCGCAGAGCGGCGCCGCGCCAGGGCCAGGCGGCGGCGGGGCCAGCGGGCACCTGCGCCGGCACCATGGCCACACGGGCCCCGCCCCCACCGCCGGAAGTGACGCCTCCCGCGCCCAGGACCCTCCCACCTGGCGCTCCCCCATTGGCTCCCGTGGGGCTGGGAAAGACGGAGGCGGGGCGGGCGTGAAAGGGTCGTCAGTGCGCGTGCGCTGGGCGGGCCTGGGGCCGCGGGGGGCGGGTCCCCGAGGGGAGGGGCGGAG
This sequence comes from Rhea pennata, assembly GCF_028389875.1. Lineage (NCBI taxonomy): Eukaryota > Metazoa > Chordata > Aves > Rheiformes > Rheidae > Rhea > Rhea pennata. Next base: position 320,653 of record NC_084691.1, on the reverse strand, counting down.
CAGTGACGGGGTGGGGCGGAGCATGCGCACTGGCACGGAGGAGGGCGGCGAGGGGCGGGGCCGGGGCGGGGCGGGGCCGGGAGGCGGCTGCTGCGGCGCGGGGCGGCGTCTGCCGGCGCGGGGCCGCCCGGAGCCTTTAGCCGCGGCGCCGGGAGCTGCAGCGCCGGGGCCGAAGGCCGCTGTCGGGGCGGAGCGAGCGGCTGTGCGTGCGGGGGGGCCGGAGCCGCCGCAGCCCGGCCGTGTGCCAGGAGCGGCTGGGCGAGGCCCGGCCGGGCCTGGGCCGCCTCCGGCCCCACGGGAGCCCCCGGCTCTTGCGCCCCTGCTGCGGGCGGCCCCGTGGCTCGGAGCCGCCTGCGGTGGAGGCTGGTCAGGGCCGTCTCGGCTGCGCGGGGACCCTCAGCATCAGTGTCAGCACAGGAGCTTCACCCCCCCGCTCCTCCGTCCCACACCGGGAGCCCCAGGGAGCCCCAGAGCAGCCCCAGAGCAGCACACGCAGGGGAGAAAGGAGGGGAAACGCTGTGATGCAGCTGCGGGGGAAGCCCAGGCAGCAGAGACCGCCAGGCCCTCGGCACAGCACACCGAGCAGCGGCAGGGCAGCGGCACCCGGGCCCGCGCCAGGAGCTGTGCCCCTCTGCTCTGCCGGAGGTCTGGCTGCAGCGCAGGGGGCTCGTGGCCTGGCCCCGGGGCCTGCAGTGTGGCGGCTCTGCGGGTGGCAGAGGGCACGCGGGTCTTGCTTTGAGGGGGATGGCTGCACGGGAGGGGTGTGTGGGCGTTTGCCAGGTTCCCCCTCCCACAGCATTTCTGCTTGAGTTTCCGCTCCTTCTGTGGCCCTGGCTCCAGTGCCTGGAGCTTTTCCTGCAGCAGCTCTTTCCTTGTGCTGCGTCTTGGCCCTGTCTTGAGTGCTACCTTCTGAAATAGCAGCATGTGCTGAAGGAGAATGAGTTTCCAGAGGGATGAAGTTGCCTTTAGCACAAACTTCCCAATTTCTTCAGCAGGACTTCAGTAGCATCTTGACGGCAAATATTCCGTGTGTCCTACGAAAGCTGCAGTTCTGTTGTAAGAAGTCTTTGTGCATCTGATCCAAGAGGGAGAGAGCGCAGCAGTGATGGTACCAGCTGCCCTGGGGAGCCTACCTTTGGCAAAAGCATGATTTCTGTTGAAAAAAGACCAAAGTATCCTTGGAGCACCTGCTATTCTTTTGGAAAGGAAATAGAAAAACCAAATACCAAAAAGGAAAAGAGCCCTTAGAAACTGCTTTCAGTCTCTGTTCCTGAGGCAGAAGTTTTCAGAAGGCTTCCTCTTTGTCTTAGCCGACGTACTGCTTTGACTCCTGCCTTCTGCTTGGTGGGGAGGTGTGCAGCTGAGAGTTTTTGAAAGACCTAGTTGCTGAGCCCTTCTTGAGCAGTGGGTTATTTCCGTGTGTGGATGGGTTGCATTTCCGTGCTTCTTAGTTCCTCACCTCCTAAGGCATTTCTACCCCCGGTTTGAGTGTGTTCGGAGCGGAGATCTGTGGAACACCTCGGAGGGTCTCTTGTGTCTTAGAGATGGTCCTTCGGGCATCTTTTTGAAATCCTGAGAACTTGCATTTAACCTGATGCCAAGTGCCAGGTTGACAGCGCTGAGCGGGGATTCCCTGCCAGTTTTCTGCACAAGCAAACTGCCAAGGGCAGGACCGTGGGTTCAAGGTGCTGGAAGAATGTTTCAGTCACCGCGAAGGAACTGGTGGAGGTTTTGTGGCAGTCAGTTGTCAGCGCTTCCTGCCCCAGTGACGGCAGCCACGTCGGCTGTGTCGCCGTGGGGCGAGCGCAGCACCGTGCTCACCGCCCTCCCTCACCACCAGGTTTCGTGCACGGGGCCATGGCCGGGTGAGAGCAGCCATAATGCCCAGCCCAGGCAGGACCTCCAGTGGGGTTGTCCCTGCTGCACGACCTGCATGGGGTCAGGGGCAGCCCCCGAGCATCCCATGCAGTGCCTGCCTCCAAGTGGGTGAGGGGGGCGTGGGGACGAGTATGGCTGTGCCCCTCTGTGACACGGGCTGTGCTCACAGGGGACATCCCGTGTCACAGTGACCGCTGCCCTCTCGCACACGGACACAGCCTCTCCACACACGTCCTGGCCAGGCTGGCGGAGCCCAGGCACTGGAGCTGCTCTCGGCACCAGTCTGCTGCGAGGAGCCGCCAAGGCCGAGCGGGAGTCAGCGAGGGGAGGCCGGGGCAGCACGGGCTACCGTGAAGTGTGGAAGAGGAGGAGGAAGAGGAGGCGGTGGTGTTTCCTCATCACCTCCTGCTGTAGGGGTGACCCAGAGCAGGGAGGAGAAGGATGGAGCTCTGGGACGCTGGCCATGGGAGGCAGCGTGGACAGCGGGTGCTAACGCTTCCCTTAGAGGGTAAGAAGTTTGGGAGCGCTTCCCCGGGAGCTGTCACAGAGATCATTAATGCTGAACATGGCTGTGGAAAGTGTGCTTGGAGGGAGCTGGAGGCTGCGGCCAAAGCCCCGACTGATGGTCCTCTCTGGCTCAGATGCCAGTGTGGCTGCCAGGACTCCTGCGTCCCAAGCATGATGCCCTGCCATCTCGTGGCACCGCTGGGCAGAAGTCCCAGTGGTGAGGGACCCTGCTGGCCTGGCAGAAGGGGCTCGGGCAGCCCAGCTCCTGCTGGGGGAAAGAACTGGAGCTGCTGCAGTAGACATGCAGAGCCTGGGCATGCAGGGATGCCATACGGGGAGACTTGCCCTGCAGGGGAGACCCTGCGGATGCCCTGAGCCCCTGAACTGCCATGGGCACAGCATTGTGCCCTCGGCATCGTGGAAATGCATTGCCAATACCCGAGGGAGGGGGCCGCCCTGTGAGAGCTGCATCTGGAAGGAAAGGAGCCCTGCCTGAAGAAGGCTGAGGGGTCCTGCAGCTGTTGCTGGGCTCTGGAGAGGCTGCTGGGAACACCTGTGCTGGAAAGGAAACCTTGGACTTCTGTTCAGCTCAGCAGGGCTTTTTGGGCACGATCCCAGCCACTGCCTCTACTCCTTCCCCTTGGTTCTCCTTGTAGCTGCAGACTGGTAGAGCAGGCTTTGAGCTCGGGGTACACTGTGGATGTCCCATGGAAAGGTGTCTGCGTGCTAATGGCTCTGTTTCAGCTCCAGACCCCTCCAGGGAGCAGCTACAAGGTTCTCACCTCAAGGTGGTTCCCACCTTAGCTGCTGAGTGCCTGTCGGCACAGGGCTGACATTGGGGAGGGGGAGGCTCTTTGAAGACGCTTGCACTTGCCATCTCCTTGCTTCGGCATGTGCTGAACGGTTGTGAGGTGGCCCACCCTAGCATGACGTGCCTTTCCCTTATTTTGCAGAGCGCCTTGCTATCTGGGAAGGTGTATCGGACTACATTGTACGGCAGCTGATGCTGAACCAGGTGGGTTTGCTGTCCTGGGCCTCCCCAGGAAAGCCTTCTTGTGCATGTTCTGTGAGGGGAGGGATGACCTCTCTGCTTTTCCTGGTAGTTTGGAGAGGGTGAAGAGGAGAGGGGTGAACATCTCTAGGAAATTCTTCCAAAGAACCTCTCCAGGGCTTCTCCAAAGCGTTCCAAGGGTGGGCAGGCCACCAAGCACCGTTGCCATGTGCTCACAGGTTAGCAGCCTCTCCACCTAAGAGTTTCATACGTCTCCTCTTCTTTGCTGTTTTCAGGGAGTCCGAATTATTCGGCTTGGGACCTTGGACGTTGTTACTGAGCAACTTGGGGGTGGGAAGGCTGGTCTCCTGACTGTTCGCAGACCCGTCTTCCGCCTTGCGCAGAATATTGCAGCGGTTCACGGCCTCACCCACCGTGAGGCCTATGCTCCTGGTAAGAAGACAGGTGGAGACTGTTGCTTGCCCTGGGGACCTCTCTGGGGAGTGCACAACTGCTGTTTGTCAGTGACTGTTAGAAATTGAGAATTGCGTCACCAGGTCCTGAGAACAGCTTCCGATTTTTTAAAATAATCCAGACATCATTATGCGCATTACCACTATACTCCCTCTCTGGATGTCTTGCTTGAACAGCTGTGCACTTCTGAGGTGCTGAGGGTAGCTGGAAGGCTCTGACGGGCTGCGGTGCAATGCTTGTGTTCTCCTTCCTCCTTGAAGCCATGAGACATGGCACAGCTAAAGCTCTCCCAGGCTGGAATGCACAGAGTGGAGGAACTTGCCCCCCTTGCTGCTCTCCTTGTCCTGCCGTCATGTGTCATGTTCCTAGGAGATGGCAGGGACCCGTTCCTTCTAGCTGTGTGGGGAAGAAAATGTTGCAGTACACTTGGCACACGCGCTTGTAGAGTGCTTGGGAGTTGTCCTGGGGAGGGATGGTGTCAGCTTCCCCCATGAGCTTTTCCCGCACGTTAAAGAAGACAGCCCCGAATCAGGGTCCTGCTTGGAGAGCTCCAAGCTGCTGACACTCTGGTCTTGCCTGCTCAGGCGCTCTGTTAGTGACTGTGTGGCTCTTCTGCTGCTTCCTAGGTCACAAGCAAGCTGAGCCCCTGAAGTATGCTCGCATAGCCTCGGACATCTCTGTGCCTCGGAAAAGAGTGCAGGCCTGCATAGAGGAGACCGTGCATCTTTTCTGCCGCTGCCTGGAGAGCGGGAAGAATGTTGCCTTTGTTCTGAAGCACATTGGCATGCTTGTCATTCAAGGAAGCAACGTGAAAATGAGGTTCTACAGAGACTTGCTGCAAAGGCTGAATGGGACGGCACAGCTGGTAGCAGCTTCTCTTAGGGTACCGTTTCCATTTCTGTGCCGCTGCTTCTAGTCCTTTGGAAATCCTAACCAAGTGGATGGATTTTTACTGGCCTGCCACGACCTTTCTGGGCACCCGCATAGCTGTGGCCTCGAGTACCGGCAGCTCCCTGCCCCGTTCTTCTGGAACATTCTGAGACCTTGGTGGCGGAGCAGAGCCTGGGAATTTCTGTACTGGGTCCAACCAACGCTCCCTGCAGCCCAGGGTCCCGTTGTGATGTGGTCAGGGAAAAAGATCAAAGGAAAGGGCAGGCTGATTATGTATTTTCTTCCTGGAGATCTCGCCTTCCAGCAAGCTACAGTTTAGCGCCTTTTTGCGTTAGGATCATGTTTGGATTGGTGACGGGAAGCGGAGACACAAGCAGACCAAGGCCCAGCTGGCAGCAGACCCCTTTTGCCGCTGTCACCGTGTTGGTCTAGTTGTGCTGAGCAGCTCTTCCGAGGGCCCCTGGAGGCGGAGGAGCCCAAAGCAGGGCTTTTCCTGATGTGTGCATCTGCACGCTGCTAGTGGTGGCCACAGAGAACATTATTGCAGCCCATGCTCTTCCCCAGGTCTGTAGCTGAGCCCCGTCCTTCCTGTGGGCTTTCAGGTGCAGCCAGAAAGAGGACATGTGAGAGCAGTTCAAGCTGAGCCCCTTAGGACTAAGCTGGAGATGCAACTTAGCCGTAGCCCGGCCCTGGTTCCCAGCTCTGTCTCTTCCTTCCGTCCGAGTCTGTGGTGTCTCTTCAGGCCATTCTCTGGGCCAGGGGTTTTCTGCCGCCTTTGTTCCAGGGAGTCCCAGGGCAGGACCCTCAGCAGCCCCTTGAGTACACCGCAGAGGTTTGGCCCTCCCAGTTGTTACCCACTGTACAAAGGCAAAGGCTGGGCTTTTTCTCTCACCACCTCAGGGGTGCAGAGGCAGCGGCCTGAGTGTGAGGAGACCCTGGGGGGGGGCGGGTTACTGCCACCGCTGAGCCGCCCTCTGTTCTCAGCTCACGAGGCATCAACTCAAGGCATCCGGGAAAAGGCAGCAGCCAGGAAGGCTGGCTAGTGCAATGCCTTCTCCTGTGCTTGCCTCCATCGGCCTCTGCGTTGGGAAAGACCTGGTGCCTGGGCTGCGTCTCTGGATTCCTTCCCTTGCCCAAAGCTTGCCAGTGCTCTTACCCTTGCTCACTGATTTCCCGGCAGCTGCTACGGTGTCTCCGTGAGGGGCTGCTGAGAGGAAGGCAGTTCTTTGTTGCAGCATTGCTGAGAGGAAGCTGCTTCTCTGAGCAGTGGGAAGATTTGCTGCCCTTGTGAGCCCTGAGCTACTCGTCTTGGCATCCTCTCACCTGTGTCTCTCGCCTTGCAGATGCCAGCGATGAGGGATTCAGTCCTCTCGGGCACCAGAACTGCTGCTTCTCAGACCCTTTCTGGTCGTGTCATTGTCTTTCCCGAGTGAGTCCATTTGCTTCTTAGCGGCTGGCTCCCACAGGAGATGGGAGGTGGTGTGCAACGGCAGCCGAGAGGACTGAGGTTGCAAGGAGCTTTCTCACGGGAAGGAGGGGGAAGGCCTGGAAGAGCTTGATGAGGAAGCTGGTGCCCCCCGGCGGGTGGTGGTGGGTTTGTGGTTCCAGGAGGACTTCTGCACGTTTCTCAGCTTGCTACTACACTCGTCCAGGATGGGGCATAGTCTGCTTTGGAAAAAGATGGGCTTCAGAGAAGCTCCCCAGTACCACTGTGTGCCCATTATTCCCCCAAGGTGCCAAAGAAGGGTGGTGCCCTGCGTCCCGAGTGATGTGTTTTTCCTGTGTCCAGGTACAAGCTGGAGAGTGTAGCTGGGAGACCAGCTGTGAGGCGCATGGCACGTGCGAAGGCGAGGCAGGAAGAGGAGAAGAGAGAGGCTGACTGCGGTGGCAAGAAAGGTAATGGCAGAGCTGATTAGTGTCCGGGGTTTGTGCCTTGGCCGCCAGGGCTCCTGGCTGGGGCATCAGAGCCAGGGTGCCAGTGTGATGGCTCGGGCAGCCTGAGGCACTAGACGTGATGCTGCTTAGCCGTTCTGGGAAAGCTCATGAGGGAAGCAGGCCTCAGGGCAGCCCAGCCCTCCCACCTGCAGTGGATGCCTCCGAGTTACACTTTCCCCCACTTGCAAGGGGAATCCATGCCCTGGTGTGCATTGGAAGCTACTCCTGTGTTGGAGAAGGCGGTGCAGAAAGGAGTCAACCGTGAGGCCAGTCAGAGGTTGGGCCTGGAGCTGTAGGTAACGCAAGGGTTCACCTGTCTCAGGGATTCGTGTGTTTGTCTCTGAGGGGAAGAATCACCTTGAGGAGCTGGTGAAAAGTCTGGCAAGCTGTGCCACGACTTCCTTTCATTTTCAAAGCAAGGTGTAACCTGTCTTTCTGAATTTCTCATCCTCATGCCCAGAACAATGCCTTTGCCTTGACGGTGTCAAGAGGGGACCTGTCGGCATAGGAGAACAGTAGAGAGATCCAAGACTGTGTTCCCCTTGAGTGAGCTTCCTGCCCCCAGAGAGACTCTCTGAGGTCAGCAGCACATGCCCACAAGCCCCCTTTTCCAGCATGTGACTGGGCTAGAGCATGAGAAAAGCAGTAGCAGAAGAAATGATGCTGCACAGTAAAAACGGCAAGTTGGACAGGAGCCAGCGTCTGGACGGGCCTAGGAGTGCCCGGGAAACAAGGCTGGAGGCATGGGAGTTTTACCACAGGCTTGAGGAGATTTGCATATCCTTCCTGTTCCAGAAGTCTCCACAACACTGTCCCAAAGTGTCTTCTTGTCTCCTGCTTTCAGGAAATCTTCCTGGCAAGCACCTCGTCTTGCAAGAGCAGCCTCCTCAACGCAGAGCAACTGCGGTCACTCTGGAGAAGGGAAGGGGAGACAGGGGCAAGGGCAAAGCTGCTCCTGGCAGGTGAGACAGTTGTGGAAGTGGATGAGGGTGAGCCTGTACTCTTGGGGTTGTTTGAGGGAGACCTTTCCTTTGGACACCGTGTTTCTAGCAGCTCTGACTGCCTTTGAGCATGTGTCATCCTGACTGCTGATGCCTTGGTGGCTGGCCAGCAGCCAGGGAGTTCTTGGGAGACCCCCGTGTTTGCTTCCTGTTTCTCCGGCCTCTGCCTTCAGGTTACAAGGTTTTTGGAGACTCGGTGCACACGTAGCCTGTGGGAGATGAGTGCCCTTTTCTGAGAGCCTTCATGTTTAAGTACCCAGCATCGCTTTCTGCTGGGGACAAGAGTACTGGGGGCCTATAGGCATTGTCTGAGGATGGGGGCAAGACTGAATGCTCTTGCAATGCCTTTCAAAGAGAGGAGATATTTGTGGGAGCTTGGTCCCATTCTCTGGGCTGTTGCCAAGGGGCAACGAGTCCCAAGTCAGAATGGCTTAAACATGCGGGAGCTCTTTCTTGGAAGGGGAAGCATGTTGCTTTGCATGGCAGAGTGAAATTGCAGTCATCCTGGCACCCAGGATACAGAGCAGAGAGTCTTGTCCAGATTTCAGTTTGACATGGTGAGGCTGAAGCCTTCTCCTTCCTCTGAAAAGTTGTCTTGTGGCTGGCCCAAGAGAGTGGCAGGGACAGGTAAAAGGCATGCATGCTTTGCTGCCTGTGTAACTTGCTCCCTCTTGGGCCCTGGCTCCCCATGATACTACATTTGACGTGCCCAAACACAGAGTATTTTGGACCAGGGAGCAGTTCTAAATGGAAGTGCCAGGTAAGGCGGCGGGGTCGGGGGGAGTGGTGTCTCTCAGAGCCTGTTCCTGCAGAAGAGCTGGCCCCACTGCTTGCTGTGTCAAGAGGGAGCCTGGATCTGGGCATCGTGAGGATTTTTGTGGGCATGCTTTGTTGGTTTAATGCTGGGGGCATTTCAGCCTGGGGGTCTCTGTGCCTCTGTGGAAATGAACACGTGCATTTGAACCCAGGTGCTTGCCCTGCAGAAGTGCCATGTGCTGCAGAAGCAAGAGCCCAGCTGGTGAGCTTGGGGTGGAGACCAAACTGCCCCTGTGCTCACACCGCCTCCCGCTGCTGTGCGTTTGCAGTGTGCTCGCAGCCGCGCAAGGGAGCTCCTTGAGCAAGGTGGAGAAAGGCAGGAGGAAGGCAAGTGCAGAAGGCAGAGGCACAGAATCGTCAGCAAAGCCAAAGCCAAAGCGAGAAAGGGCATCACTGAAAGCCATGAGAGAAATGGAAGAGGCTGAGAGGACCCAGGTACAGGAAGCGTTTTTAAACCTTGAGACAGGAAAAGCCTTTCTTCTACTCTGGGGGATCTGAGGCTCGAAGGTGCTTCGGGGACCTGTCCCAGGTGCCTTGAAAGGCATCTAGAGGAGGCCAAGAACCGTCTGGAATGGGCTCTGTGGTCCAAGAGAAGTGCTAGTGTTAGTAAAGGGCCGTTGCGGGTCTGTTGGGTGTTAGGGAAGCAGGAAGTGAGGCCATGTGCAGTCCCGGTAAGGGTAAAACGTGAGGTCCGCCTGGCTCTTTAGAGTCATTCTGTGTGCTGTGCTGAAGCCCACAGCAGGGCTGCAGCCTTAGCTCCCGCTCAGCCCACAGCAATTCCTTCCCCTCCTTTGCTCTGCTATATGCGAGCTCTGTGCCTGAGTGAGAGGGTCTGTCTGGCAGTGGTGGTAGGCCTTGGTGAGGCTGGGACATGCCCTAAGGGCAACTGCAGCATCCCTGCCTGAGCAGGGGTTTCTACTCCCTTGGGTGCCTGAGGCAGCAGCAGTCTTGGGGGCTGCTGAGGACCCAGCTCCTGCAGTCGCTGGCTGCTGTCGTGCAGGATGTTCAGCGTGTCCGAGTGAGGGGAGACCTGTCATGCAAATGCTGCTCTGATGCCAATGCAGATTCGGCGGATGTCACAGACGCTGACAAACCTGCGGCCTGACCTCCGCCTGCCGATGACCAGCCAGGATGAGAGGGCCGAGGATCCCGCTCGAGCGAGAAAGCCGAGCATTGAAGATGTGTACATCTACCACCTGGGGCCAGAGGAGGAGGAAACAGTGTTTGTTTACTTCTCCCACATAGACGAGAAGAAAGAGCAGCAGTCCTCAGAAGAGACAGTCTGCGGAGTGAGTGTGTGTGATTGTGAGGGTGAGAGCGGAGCTCGGGAGGGCTTGTGAGGATTGTGTGCTCTGAGCTGCTGAGCCTGGCAGCAGGCCTTGCTTCTGGAGTTCTGCTCTGGCAATGGCCATTCTCTCTGCTTGTTGTTGATGTGAGGAGCGAGGCCCCGGTGGGGTAGTGGGGTCCGGTGGGGAGCAGCAGGGATGCACCGGTGACGCATCAGTTTCTCCCGGAGAGCACCTTGAGCTCCAGCGTTTCTGGGTTGTCGCGCTGCTGCAAAGTGCTCCTGTAGGGAGTCTCTGGTGGGTGTTGTGGTGTGGGCAGCAGCAGTGCACAGTCGGAAGGTTGTCTGAGAATCTGTGTGCATGTGCAGGATTCGTCCACTTGCTGGATGATGGAGGAGTGGGAGATATATAAAGGAGAGTCATCTGCAAGCTACAAGGCCAGCGGCACCTGCCTGAAAAGGTACGTGTGGCCCAGGTGCAGCAAGGCCTGTGGCATTTGGATAGCGGTGCCCGCCTGCGGGGTGAGAAAGACACGTTGCTGGGTGGTGGAGCTGTACTGGCCCAGGAGGCTCTGCTTTTGCTGGGCATGGGAACGACTCGGGTAGACCCTGTGGGCAAGCACCTCTCAGCATCCTCCAGCAAGTAGGAGAAACTTCTCTGGAGCTGTGGGCTGTAAGTCCAGTTGGGAGTGTATGTGCACAGGGCCTTTGGGAGAGAGGAGGGCTCCATGCCGAGTGTAAGAGAGAGTGTGTGCCCGCTCTCGCAGGATGCTTTCCAAGCCAAGTGTGCGTGTGCTTCGAGCAGCAGCGAGCAGCCTAGTGCAGGAGGCAGAGAAGAGTCAGGTGGAAGAGGTGGGAGGAAGGAATGCTGCTGCGGAAGCGGAGTGCCTCAGGTGCGTATCTCCCCAAACGAGCGTGGCTTCCCTTTGTGCAGTGCCCTTGCTTGCCCGCCCAGCAGCACGGGGGAAGGAGGGTCTTTTGCGGAGAGGTGTGAGGGGACAGCGAGCAGTAGGCTTGCAAGTCTGTGTGCCTGGATGAGGTGGCCCTTCCACCAAAGGCTTAGTTGTTGGTGCCTCAGAGGAGGATTTCCACGTGGGCCAGGAGTGCTGGAGGAATGCCGAGTCAAAGGGACAGAGCAGTGGGCATTGCCAGTGTTTCAGGTTTCCTGAGTTCCCTAGAAACTTCTTCTTTGGACTACAGGCTGTTTTTATGCCTGGCACGCAAGAGTGCAGGGATGGGTAAATGGTAGGCATGCTTTTGTCCCTTGAGCACTTGCTGCATTCTTGCCCGAGAGTCGCCAGTGCAAAAGCATTCTCCATGCCTAAACCCGGAGGGTTAGGAGCATGGAGCTGTGGTGAATGCAACTGCCAGGGTGGGGGTGTGGGTTAATGGTGTCTTCCGCGGCCTGTGCTTGCAGAAGAGCTGGCTTCTGTCTGTGCTGCCTCAGGAGGGAGCCTGTATTTGGGCATCTGGAGCTTTCCTCTGGGCATGTCGTGTAGGCTTGCCGTTTCAGCTGGGGCTGATGTCTGTCTCTGTGGGAGTGAATGCCTTTAGTTGAAGCCACGTCATTGTCGTGCAGAAGTGCCTTGTGCTGCAGAAGCAGGTGCCCAGCTTGTGAGCGTGGTCTGGAGAGCAAAGTCCCGCTCTGCTCACACCAGACCCCCGTGCTGTGTATTTTCAGTGTGCTCCCAGCCATCCGCGGGAGCTCCTCAAAGAAGCTGGAGAAAGGCAGGAGGAAGCCAAGTGCGGAAGGCAGGCTGCCAGCTGTGAGCCCTCCTAATAAAAGCCAAGAGAGGGCAGGGCAGGTACGTGATAGTGATTGAGGTGGTTCTTGTGCCACAGGGGCACGTGGCAAAGCACGGTTCTGCGGGCAGTGGGTAGAAAAGCCCTCTTCCTCAGAGTTCTTTCGAGCCCGCCGTGACCTTTCCAGGGGCTTGCTTGAAAAAGCGCAGGCTGAGCTGTCTTTTCTCTCTGCCTTTGCCACTACTGCCTTCTCAGGAATCCCATTTGAAGCCCCTCTTTGGCCCTGCTCTGAGTGGAAAGGTACGTGCTGGGCCTTTCAGGAGAATGAAAGGAGAAACCTTCTGTTTCTCTCAGTGATCCCTTAGCTCCTTGGTCAGAAGAGAGCAGGCATTTTCTGTCTGGCCAGTACTAGCTTTTGTGCCTGAGACCGCTGAGAGGAGTGCTGAAGAGAAGATGCCGAAGAGGGGGTGAGAAATTACCTTTGGGCCCTGGAAAGAAGCAGATGCCAAGAATGCTGCTTGCCGTGTCTTTTCTGTGGCCCTCCAGCCCACAGGCTTCCCGTCTGTTCTGCCGGAGCAAAGAGGTCTCTGGGCATGCTGGTCTGAGGCGGAGGAGAAGAAAGAAAGGGCAGCTCCGAAAGCAAAGGCAGAAGCGGAAGAGTCGGAGAGGACCCAGGTACAGGAAGCCTTTCTAAACGTTCAGCCAGGAAAGGCCTTTGCCGTACTGCAGGGGACCTGCGCCTTGAAGGTTCCCCAGGGATGCAGGGTTGGAGGTGCCTTGTTGCTGCCGAGGAGCGGGGCAGGGGCATCGTGACTTTGCTAAAATCTGAAGCCCCCGGGAGCTGCACCTTTCCCTTTCCCGTGGGTTTTGCTGAAAAGACAAGCAAGGCAAGTGAAGAGAAGGGAGCCTGTTTGAGGAATGTTGGAAGAGGAGCCCAGTATTTCCCCTGGAGGTCTTTTCCTGAAGAAAAGAGGCCTAAGAGGCAAAGGAGCACGAGGAATGGAGTGTGTGGTCCGAGAGAAGCGCCAGTGTTAGTAAAGGGCCGTTGGCGGTCTGTTGGGTGTTGGGGAAGCAGGAAGCTGAGCCCTGAGTGCCGAGGACTGCTGCTGCTGGTAAGGGCAGGGCTCACAGGGGGTGTTTAGGGTCATTCAGTGTGCTGTGCTGAAGCCCACAGAAGGGCTGCAGGCATAGCTCCTGTTGAGCCCACAGCAATTCCTTCCCCTCCTTTGCTCTGCTCTGTGCGAGCTCTGTGCCTGAGCAAGAGGGTTTGCCTGGCAGCGCTGGTGAGCCTTGGTGAGGCTGGGACATGCGCTGAGGGCTGCGTGGAGGCGGCTGTGGCCTTTCTCCAGTTACAACTGCAGCGTCCCTGACCGGGCAGGGGTTTCCGCTGCCTTGGGTGCCTGAGGCAGCAGCAGTCTTGGGGGCTGCTGAGGACCCAGCTCCTGCAGGCACCGGCTGCTCTTGTGCAGGATGTTCAGCGTGTCCGAGTGAGGGGAGACCTGTCATGCAAATGCTGCTCTGATGCCAATGCAGATTTGGCGGATGTCACAGACGCTGACAAACCTGCGGCCTGACCTCTGCCTACCCTCGACCAGCCAGGATGAGAGGGCTGATGATCTTCCTCGAGCGAGAAAGCCAAGTGTGAAGGATGTGTACATCTACCACCTGGGGCCAGAGGAGGAGGAAACAGTGTTTGTTTACTTCTCCCACATAGACAAGCAGGAGAAGGAAGAGCAGCAGTCCTCAGAAGAGACGGTCTGCGGAGTGAGTGTATGTGATTGTGAGGGGGAAACTGGAGCTCAGGAGGGCGTGTGAGGCTTGTGTGCTCTGGGCTGCTGAGCCTGGCAGCAGGATTTCCTTTTGGAGTTCTGCTCTGGCAATGCAAATGCCTTTCGCTCATTCTTGATGTGAGGAAAGAGATCCTAGGAAACAGCAGAGGCCACTGGGGAGCTGCAGCATTTCCCTGGTGATGGACGCATCAGTTTCTGCTGGAGGGGACGGGGGGGAGGTTGCTTGCGCTACGTTGAGGTTGCTTTCTGCGTTGCAAAGAGCCCCTATGAGAAGTTGTCTGTGGGCTGTATTTGCTTACGGGGCTTGAGGCTGAATACTGCAACTACTAGCTTAAGATTGCTGAGTGTCTGGTGCAAGTCAAGCAGCAGAAGAAATAGTGTGCTGCAGGAAGAATCAGCGCGGCTGGACCCCCATCACCAGTCTTTCTCTGGGATGAATGCAGTGCAGGTGTCCTGCTGTGCAAGTCACTATTCCCTTTGGTCCTTTATGTTGTCAGGAGGGATCAGAGCTTGCGGGAGAAGTGCCACTGGGAAAGAGGAGTGTCACTGGCTGCTGTGTTGGTGCTTGTAGAGAGGCTCTGAGTGTGCTTGGAAGGGAGATTAAAAGCTTCCTTGACCTGTCTTGCAGGTTCAGCAGAGAAGTGAAAGGCAGGCAAGGGTTCGGTCAGGCTCCTGCCTCCCTGCAGCTGCGGAAGAGGAGCTCGGAGGGCAGCTTTGTGAAAAAAGAGCATGCTTTCAGGATGTCGTCAAGTACACCTTGTCATCAGATGAGGAAGAGATTGTGTATGTTTTCTTCTCCCGCATAGAGGAGGAGAAGAAGAGAAGAGCAGCTGAGAGGCGGGAGACACAGGAGAGGGAGTAAGTGTGTGCCAGCTCCAGGAGAAGCCTGGCAGTGTTGAGGGGCAGTGAGGGGCACCCCCGGAGGTGCCAGAATGCCAGGGCCAGGGCCACTGGTTTGAGTCAGGCCTTGATACTACGCACCTCTCCGCAGCCTCGGTGCATTCAGCCTCATCTTGGCCGCACCAGACTCAGTCTCAGGCTGACCAAGAGCTGACCAAGGGCCTGGGGTGGAGCCAGGGCACTGGCTCACATCATAGTGAGCGTGGAAATGCCCTTCAGAAGCACATCCAGACACGCACGGCTGGAAATACTCTTGCTGTATTGCTCTCTCTTTCTCTGTGTGCATCACCCTTAGCATCTTCCTTTCTTGTTCTTTAGCTGTGAGGAGGAGAGTCACCTCCCCAGCCAGCAGGAGAGGCACCAGTGACTGCCAGCCATCCTGGAACACACGGAGAACTTTGTTCCTGTGGATTAAAGCACCTCTCCAAATGGCCGTGACTGTTTCCTTGGCCTGTGAATGTCAGTGGGTCCAAGAAAGGAAAGATCAGGAGCATGGGCTTGAGTGTCCGTGCCTGCTCGCAGGGCAGCTCTCTCCTGAGGTCATGCGGTAACTGTTTGTCTGCAGCTGTGCCCATGATGTGTCAGGGACCTTCTGCTCTCTGTGGGTGCCAGTCGGAGGAGTGGAGTCAGCCCTTTCATGGCAGCACATCGCCTGCTGCAAGGGCATTGCTGCCTTGTCAGGGAGGTGGGAAGAGCTCGTTTGGCCCTCGTGAGGCGGCAAGAGTTGAGCCAGGGCCTCTGTTTCCTGGGGCCAGTGCTGGTTGCCAGAGGGGAGCCCACTCAAGTATGGTGTGCCTGTTTGTTGCACTGAGGGCTTGGTTTTGGGGGTGTGAAGGGAATCCTGGGGAGAGCAAGGGCTGGCATTGGAAGCTCACAACCGTGAGGGTGTGGCCAGGGTAGTCCCTGGCTGCCTTGGCTGTAGCGACCATGAAACAGTGGAGTTGCAGACTCTGAGGGGAGTGTGGAAAGAGAGTAGCAGAGTCCAGAGTGGGCACCTTATATGAGGAAACTTCCCCCTTGTCAGGGAACTGGTAGGGGGATGTCATGGAAGCAGGTCTGCAGGGCAAAGGATCAGGGGAAAACTGGCAGGTATGTGAGGACAGCACCTACTAAGCACAGGGACAACCCTGCTTGATATGCAGGCAAATGAGCAGCGGTAGGACGAGACTGGCTTGGCTGAGCCAGCACCTCCTGGTGGAAGTGCAGTGGAAAAAAAAGGGAGCACAGAGGAGGTGGAAGCAGGGAGAGGCTACAAGGGAGGTACTAGAGCGAGAAGTCCTGGCTGTGCAGGGATGGTGTCAAGAAGGCCAGAGTGCGGCTGGAGCTGAGCCTTGCAAGGGACATCAAGGAGAACAGGAGCTTCCTGAGCCAAAGGAGTAGGCTGAGAAAGATAGAGGTACCTTGCTGCATGGGGTGGTTGACTTAAGGAGAGGAAAGCACATGCGGCCAAGCTACTCTGTGCCGCCTTAGCCTCAGCCTTCACCAAAAGGTCTCAGGGCCCCTGTGCTTGTGGAAGGTGTTGAAGGAGGAGGAGAGCAAGCAGTAGTGGCAGAGGATGGAGTCAGGGATCTTTGATCCGGCTGGGCAGGCTCTCCGACGCACTGGAGGACCTCCCAGCAGCTGTCCTCTGGCCTGCCTGCCGCTGGCTTATCAGCTGGCAGAGTCAAGAGGCACCTGCCAGGGAAGGCAGCGGCCATGTGCTCTTTTCCTCCTGCTCACCCACCAGACTGGCCTGGCCAGCCCAGCTGCAGCACCTTGCAGCCCCCGCAGGCCCTCTCTGCACAGAGGCAGAAGCCCTGCTCCTGCAAACCCAGCAGCTGCTTTGCTCCTCTTGGCTGCTCTTGCTGCTGCTGAGCCCTGCTCTGCCATCAGGGGCTCTGCTACCACTGTCACCCAGGACATCCTGCTCGGTCACCAGTCTCAGCCTCTCTCCAGCTCACAAGTCAGGCCGAGGATCGAGCACACACTGGACTGTGAGTGCTGTCCTCTCCCTCCATGTTGTGCTCAGGGTGAATGAAGGACTCACCCTGCCATGGGCGGCTCTGGCAGAGCTGTCTGCACCTTAGGCACATGTCACAACAGCACCCACGTCCCCACACAGGTGCTGGAGCAGGGACTCAGACGGCCTCTTTCACTGCCCCGTCGCACTGTACCCCTTTCTTCTCCCTCTTCAGGAATTCAGAGAAGGACACGCACAACTACCCAGCACAGCTACACGCCCTTGCCTCTTCTGTCCTTCCCATCAGGGATGGGCATGGCACAACCATCTCAGCTCAGGTTCTCCGCGACACGTGTGCAACCTCCATAGTGCTCTTCAGCTTCTCTGGCCATCCCGCATGGTCCAGAAAGGATGTCCCACAGCAGCACGCATGTCCCAGCCACCAGCAGCTCTGCTGCCCCAGAGTCTGCTCTCCAGGGATGGACCTGCAGAGAATTTGCCTTTTGTAGTGACTGAGCTCAAGTGAGAGGAGGGAGCAGAGAAAGTGGCCAGCCATCCAAGCAAGGTTTGAGCCCATGTGCACAGTGCAGAAGGGGTGAGCAGGGCATCGCTGTAACCCTTTGGCCCCCTCTTTGCCCTGCTCTTCAGGTCAGTTGGTATTCTTCAACTTTGTGTGCAACAAATCCAGCTAGAGCAGGTGCTCCTGGACTTTTGGCTCTGTTTTTGCACGCCAGGGCTGTGCAACAGTGAGAAGTCTGAACAACGCGTCCTGTGTTCTTGAAGGCAGTGCTGAGTTGCAGAGCCCCACACTCTCCCGTCGGGTGTGAGGAGGGGGAATGTTCCCTTTTCCCTCTGGGTTTCCCAGGTCAGTTCCTGGGGTCAGAAAAGAGCACTCCCTGGGAGAGTCCCAGCACATCAAGGGGCTGGTGCAGGTACGTCCATGAGATGCTTTGGGAAAGCTTGTGGCATTCTCTTGTGGCTCCTCATGGTTCCCTTTCTTCTCTCCTTTGGAGGGGGACACAGGGCAGAAGGCACAGCAGTCACTAAACCTGGATTTACTCTGTTTTAGCTGTAGTCAAGTGTGTGCCTTGTGCTCCGTGGTGATCCTAGCACTGCTGATCTCCTCCCCATTCCCTTCCTGGGTAACACTCCTCAGCAAGACCCAGCTCTGCACGCACGCACGCGTACATACAGAGACACACACACACACACACAAACACAGGTGTGACTGGGAAGGTCAATGATACGAGCCGTGCCAGCAACAACCCCTCTGTTCACAGCAGCCCAGGTTCAGGAGACAGCCCCCTCCCCGAGCAACTCAGCAGCCTGAAGCAGAGGCACAGGATTAGCGCAGCTTCCTCTGCACTGGTTCAAGGGGACCATGAGCAAAACCCAGGCTGCCGGGCAGCACAACTCCCCAGGCACCCCACCAAGAGGGCACCGTTTCTAGGTGGGCTCCAATCAGCCAGCTTCTGGTTAGCAGCTGAACACGCTGCACCACAGAAAGCCCTAGCAGGGGCCCTGCCGGGGCAGCTCTGGCATCAGGACAGTCAGGAATGGGACCAGTGCTGCAGGAATGGGAACGTCCCTGATCCCAGGCCTGGTGCCAGCCTCAGGGAAGGGCACGCTGCCCTTTAGCAGCTGCTGGGTGCTGGTGGGCAGAGCAGCGCAGGCGGAGGCCTGCTGCCCACCTCAGGGCTGTGGACAGCTCCCTGGCCAGGATGAGAGCCACCTGCTCCCGTGGCCCCTCTGCCGTGCACCCAGGCGGCACTTGGAGCTGTGGGCACATCACCCTGGAGAGGACATTTCCCTCAGCCCACTGCCTCCTGCTGCTGCTGCTGGCGACAGGTGTGACACACACAGCAGTGCTGCACGGGCTGGCAGAGGGGACTCAGGGAAGGGGTTTGTCCCTCTCCATCAACCCTCCCTGGGAGGGCCAGAGCATGCGAGCAGCAACCGCTACAAGACTCTCCTCCTGCCCCCTTCAGCTGCAGAGACAGTGAAGGGGCAGCACTCCATGGGGCAGCCCTGGCCCAGGAGCAGCGCCAGCTAAGAGGCAAGCCCAGCTTCCCCCATGGCAGCCCGCAGCCCAGCACGAGGCTCTGAACGCTGCTTTCTGCTGAAGCTCTCAGAGCACCAGCAGACAACAGGCCTGTGCTCGTCAGGGCCATGTCGTGGGAGGAGAGTGCCCCACACACCATGCCCCCTCCCGCAACAGTGACTCAGATCACCTCTGTGACTGCGGCCTGAGAGGCCATCAGCAGGCAAGCAGGCGGGTGGGCACTGTGAGCTCAGCGGGGGCAGCACAAAACCCCCTGCAGAAAGGAGAGCTCCTGAAGAGGGCGGAGGCAGAGGCAGGGAAAGGTGGCATGGCTGGCAGCTGCTTTGGGAGGTCACTTCTCTTGCAGCAATCTTTTGGGGTTGCAGGCAGGCAGGCACTGTAAGGTCATGAAGCGGGTGAGAAAACCTTCCCCATGGAGAGGAGAGCTCTGAGGGGAGGGGAGAGGCACAGGAAGGTAGTGGGGGATGACCCCAGAATGATGACCATGTCACTTCTTTTGCACAGTGGCAAGATCTGAGGATTTGAAATTATAACTCTGATACGGGAATGACAGTCACATTTATCATATACATAAAAATATAGAATATATGTTATACTACATACCCCCAATATCTAAAATAACCTCCTCTCTATATACTATATTATACTACATGGCTCCGATCTCTAAGATAAGCAATTCTTGGAGGTGACAACATTCATCTGGAGAACACTCAACACCTGCCACTCTGCAGGCAGCATGGCTTTGTCCATTCTCCTCCTACATGCATGCAAAGCAGGACATCTCAGCAAAAACACTTTCACTTCAGTAATAAGAGCTTGCAAGCCCCTGAGGAAAAGCTGCACCTGAAAACAACTACTGGTCTAACAGGGCAAAGAGTAAAACACATTCCTCCCCAAGAGACACAAGCAGCAGACACATCACCCTTCCTGGGAAAGCTGCATGCATGACTACCTCTCTGAAGTGCTTGTACACCAAGGCATGCAGCATGGGGAATAAACAGGAAGAACCGGAGATGTGTGTGTGGTCGCAGGGCCATGATCTCGTTGCAATTACAGAGGTACGGTGTGATAGCTCGCCTGACTGGAATGCTGTCATGGATGGCTATGTGCTTTTTAGGAAAGACAAGCCAGGAAGGCGAGGTAGTGGGGAGTTGCCCTTCATGTGAGAGAGCAACTGGAATGCATCGAGCTCTGCCTAGGGGTGGTGGAGGAGGAGGCAGTCGAGGGCTTATGGGTGAAGAACAAAGGGCAGGCTAGCATGGGGGACACTGCCGTGGGTGTCTACTGCAGGCCACCTGACCAGGAAGAGGAAGTCAGTGAGGCCTTCTACAGACAGCTGGAAGGAGCCTCACGATCACAGGCCCGGGTTCTCATGGGAGACTTCAACCAATAAGCACGATTGCAACCCTGGAGTTCAGGAGGGCAGACTTTGGGCTCTTCAGAGACCTACTTGGAGGAATCTCATGGGTTAAGGGCATAGAAGGAAGGAGGGTCCAGGAGAGCTGGCTAGTATTCAAGCATCACTTCCTCCAAGCTCAAGAGCAGTGCACCCCAAGGAGAAAGAAGTCCAGCAAAGGGGGCAGGAGACCTGCAGGGGTGAGCAAGGAGCTCCTGGCAAAACTCAAACAGAAGCAGAAAGTACAGAGAATGTGGAAGAGGGGACAGGCTACTTGGGAGACTTATAGGACTGCTGTCAGAGTGTGTAGAGATGTAGCAAGGAAGGCGAAGGCCCATTTGGAGTTGAGTGTGGCAAGGGATGTTAAGGACAACAGGGCGGGCTTCTTCAAATACATCAGTAGCAAGAAGAGGGCTAGTGAAAATGCGGGCCCACTACCAAATGGGGCGGGGGCCTGTCGTAGTTAGATTCCCGGGGGCGAAACATCCGGTTTGGCCACCCAGCACATACTCACACACAAACACTGTTCAGTAGCAAGCAGTTTATTAGTAGATACTTACAAACAGACCGACCCGATGGTAATCTCAAGAAGGAGATTCTGGAAGCCACAGAATCTATATGTATCCAACTGCTGTTCTTTCCCACAGATTTCCAAGACCTTGTTAGTTACTTATTTGTATGCCGCTTAACACAGCAGTATTGTTCTAGGCACTAAAAAGTTACAACACTAGACCATTCTCACCAAGTATCAGGTAGTACAGATACAAAAGTTATAATACGGACCATTCCCATGAAGTATCAGGTAGTACGGATACAGGGCCCTGGTGACAAAGGCTACAGAGAAGGCAGAATTACCGAATGCCTTCTTTGCTAAAGTCTTCACTGCTAACGGCAGCCCTCAAGAATCCCGGAGCCTGGAAGCAAAGGGAGAAAGTCTGGAGAAAGGAAGACTTTCCTTTGGTTGAGGAGGAGAGGATTAGAGATCTGGGCAAGCCTGACATTCACAAATGCATGGGCCCAGACGGAATGTGCCCACGGGTACTGAGGGAGCTGGCGGATGTTGTTGCCAGGCCATCCTCCCTCAACTTTGAAAAGTCCTGGAGAACTGGAGAGGTGCCTGAGGACTGGAAGAAAGCCAATGTCACTCCACCCTTCAAAAAGGGCAAGAAGGAGGACCCAGGCAACTATAGGCCGGTCAGTCTCACCTCCATCGCTGGAAAGGTGATGGAACAGCTCATCCTGGATGTTGTCTCCAGACACATGGAGGAAAAGAAGGTGATCAGGAGTAGTCAGCATGGATTCACCAAGGGGAAATCCTGCTTAACCAATCTGATAGCCTTCTCTGATGGCGTGACTGGCTGGGTAGATGAGGGGAGAGCAGTGGACGTTTTGTCCCTTGACTTCAGCAAGGCTCTGTATCCGTGCTACGTGATACTTGATGGGAATGGTCCGTGTTGCAACTTTTGTATCTGTACCACCTGCTATTTGGTGAGAATAGTCTAGTGCTGTAACTTCTTAGTGCCTAGAACAATACCGCTGTGTTAAGCGGGATACAAACAAGTAACTAACAAGGTCATGGAAATCTGTGAGAAAGAACAGCGGTTGGTCACATATAGATTCTGTGGCTTCCAGCCACAGAATCACCGTGAGAAGCAGTCAACATGAAGGTCAGAAGCTGAAGAGCAGTGAAATAGCGACCCCCAAAGTCAAATGTGGCCCCGAAATAAGTCTGCACACGTGTGCAGTATCAGAGCCCGGTTATGCAACCGGGGCGGAGTTGGGCTAGACTCCCTGCACTTGCTGGCCCCAGGTGCCAGGACTCTCGCCTACTGCAAGTAATCATAAATGCCGGAGTTTTCCAAAGGAGGGTGAGGCTGCTACACAACAGAGGACCACGTTGCCTCCTCGGGGACGCCCAAAAAGATTGTGCCTGCCGACTCTCCCTCTCGCCATGCAGACGATCGGGACAAGCACTGAGGTGGTCCTTCTCGAGATTACCATTGGGTCGGTCTGCTTGTAAGTATCTACTAATAAACTGCTTGCTATTGAAGAGTGTTTGTGTGTGTGTGTGTGTGAGTTTGTGCTGGCTGGCCAAACCGGATGTTTGGCCCCTGGGAATCTAACTAGAACAGGCTCTTGACACTGTCTCCCCTGACATCCTCCTAGAGAAGCTCAAGAAGCGTGGGTTAGATGAGTGGACACTGAGGTGGATTGAGAACTGGCTGAAAGGCAGAGCTCAGAGGGTTGTCATCAGTGCTGTGGAGCTGGAGGCCTGTGGCTATTGGAGTTTGCCAGGGCTCAGTACTGGGTCCCATCCTGTTCAACTTCTTCATCAATGACCTGGACGAAGGGACAGAGTGGCTCCTCAGTAAGTTTGCAGATGATACCAAGCTGGGAGGAATGGCTGCTACAGCTGAGGGCTGTGCTGCCATTCAGAGAGAGCTGGCCACGCTGGAGGGCTGGGCGGCGAGGAACCTCCTGAGGTTCAACAAGGGCAAGTGCAGAGTCCTGCACCTAGGGAATAATAACCCTCGGCACCAGTACAAGCTGGGGGCTGACCTTCTGGAGAGCAGCTCTGCAGAGAAGGACCTGGGAGTGCTGGTGGATGACAAATTGACCATGAGCCAGAAATGTGCCCTTGTGGCCAAGAAGGCCAATGGTATTCTGGGGTGTATTGGGAAGAGTGTTGCCAGCAAGTCGAGGGAGGTGATGCTGCCCCTCTCCTCAGCCCTGGGGAGGCCTCATCTCAAGTACTGTGTCCAGTTCTGCGTTCCCCAGTAGAAGAGAGACATGGAGCTGCTGGAGAGAGTCCAGCGTAGGGCTACAAAGGTGATCAGAGGGCTGGAGCGTCTGCCCTCTGAGGAACGTCTGCGAGAGCTGGGCCTCTTCAGCCTGGGGAAGAGAAGGCTGAGGGGGGATCTTATCAATGTGTATACTTATACATCCTCCCTTATACATCCTGGGGAGGGTGTCAAGGGGATGAGGCTAAACTCTTTTCAGCTGTCCCATGCGAAAGGACGAGAGGCAATGGGCAAAAAATGAATCACAGAAAGTTCTGCCAGAATATGAGGAGGAATTTCTTCACTGTGAGAGTGACAGAGCCCTGGAACAGGTTGCCCAGAGAGGTTGCGGAGGCTTCTTCTCTGGAGATATTCAAAGCCCACTTTGATGCAACCCTATCTAACATGCTTTAGGTGACCCTACTTGAGCAGGGAGGTTGCACTAGATGATCTCCAGAGGTCCTTTCCAACCTTACCGATTCTAGGATTCTATGATTCTGTGATTCTACGGAGACGGCTACAGCTTCCAGACAGCTCCCACGAGGAGAGGGCTGGAGCTTCAGTTAGGCTCCTGGCCAGGGCTGGAGGTGCCAGGGCAGACTGCTCAGCGGAAATGAGTCCTACTCAGTGCACGCCAGGCCCTGATGTTCCAGGCCACAGTTTCTGCAGTTCCCTCCTGCAGCCGCTCCAGTTTTGCAGTGCCTCCCTTGAATTGGCACGGTCACAACTGGACACAGGCGAGGCCTAGCAACTGTGGCGTGTCAGCTCACATTGCTCCATGTGCTCGCTCTACAGGAGCTGATGCAGCAAGCACACAGCTGCTGAGGCCAAGAAGGACAGCAGACCACTCTGTGCTCACGCTGACTGCCCCTCTTGTCTAGTCTTCCACTGCTGCCAGCAGGTGCAGAAGGCAAGGGCCAGCCAAGCCCCCCAGCAAAGCCAAACCCAAATCCCAACCCAAGCCTTGTGCAGACCACAGGAGAGCGGGACTGGGACTGCTGTGGCTTCACACTGGCTTAGGTACTTAGCGGGGGATGTTGTGTGTTTAGAAAATATGAGTGCATGGCACTCAACTCTGCAAAGATCCTTGGCAGCGTGTTCCCTGGAGCATTCAGACACTTCTTGGGGAACTTCCTTGAGCAGTGCAAGCTACTTGGTACTTCTACAATGCACTTGTCGTGTGTATAGTCAGGCAGGGCCGCCTTTGGCCACACTGCCTGCATGCAGGCAGCTCCGCTGCCTTAGTAGTTACTATGTGGGTGAGGAGTGGGAAAGGCAGGACAGCCTCAAGCCCTCTGGGTCTCCCACCACCACTGAAGAAGGGAGAGAGTGGGCACACTCTTGCTGAGAGGCCTGCTTTCAACTCCTCTGCTCTGCCTGCTGCAATGTATTCCCTGCCTTGGCATGCTGCTCTCCCATGAAATGAGAACTTGCAGGCTATCCACTCAGCTGCAAAAGCTGCAGCTGCACTAGCTGGGGCTTTCGCTTGGAGTCCAAGGACCCTGCCCTGCCCCCAGAGCCAAAGACAGGGCCCATCTTTCAACGCTGCCAGAAAGGTCCTTTCCTCAGGAGAGATGCAAGCGGAACTAGCACTGCAGGAGCTGAGGGCTGAGGCAGGCTCACTGGCCCTGCAGAGACAAGGTGGCACATGCCTCTGCTACAGATCACAGGACCTGTGGAGGATCCTTTTCAAAGAGTCTCCTTCCTCCTTTACTCTGCAGAATGTTCTCAGAGCAAGCCGAGTGCCCTCAGACTTCCTGGATGCATAGCCATGCTTTGCAGAGACCCAGCGCCTCTCCTGCCTCTCTCTTCAGATGCTCACCACGCACATGCCCTATAGTCTGCCTCAAGAATCAAGGTCCGGGTGGGGCAAAAAAACATGAACGAGAGCTGCCACATCTTCTCTTTTTATTCCGGATTACAGAAACTCTCTTGTCTCGTGGCTCAGCTGGTAGTTCTGCCTTGTCATCACCCCATGAACCTGCACTCGATAAATGCACGTGTACCTGGGGTCCCCCCAGTTGCTCTGCACCTGGAATTCGATGTAGTGGAAGGCTCTGGGCAGCTGCTTCTGTAAAGGAAACGGAGGCAGCCATTGTTGCTCGGGTGGAAAGAGCGACAGCACAGCAAGGGCGCTTCCTCTGCCAGCCCCATCCCTGCTGGGGAACCAAACGCAGCCCTGGCAGAGGAGGCAGCCGTGCTTCCCCTGCCAGAGCCACAAGGCACAGGATGCTTTGGCTCATCCTCCACACTCTGTCGTCCAAGCACTTGCAGGCAAACCTCAGTCTGCTGCTCGCGTCGTGCCCACACGCACTCCCGGTACCTTGAGGCGGAAGGTCTGAACAGCCTCCTGGTCCACCTCAAACACAAAGAGCCCCAGGAGAGTTTCTGCTGCTGCTTCCTCATCCACGCCCTCAAAGGCAAGCGACAAGGGGAGCACGTCATGCTCAAGCAGAGCTGAAGGAAAAGTGTCTGCTGAGGCGGAACTGGGCAACCCTGCCTCGTGTGCCGCTCCTCTAGCAGGAGCCGAGAAGAGCTTAGTGTGGGTGTGGGTGAGGCTGCTCTGAGCAAGCGCTCCAAGACCCTTGGCCAGAGAGCATTCAGCAAGCCCGAGTGGCATACCACCACCGTGCGCCACCACGCACCCCACGCAGGGATGCAGTGCTCTGCAGAAACCAGCCCACGCTTCTCTGGGAGAAGCCGCCAGGAGATACAAGGCTCCTTTGCAGCTTTCGGCCAGGGCCGCAGGGCCTCGTTCCCTCCCCGCCCTCCGCGGAGGTGCAAGGCAGAGACTTAGGGAGACAGCAAAATCTTTGGGGGCGCTGCTGACTTCCCCGGAAGGAGAGACTGCCTTGGAGATGTGCTCCACGGTGACAGCCATTGGCCAGATCTCCTCAGTCAACCGAATGACCACTTGGCCCTCTGCTCCTTGGAAAGCCCAGCACTGTCCGGGGGAAGTAGGCAGCTGAAACCAGAAAGTAGCCTCCTTCAGTGGCAAGGCACTGCAAGAGCCCACAGAACTGGCGGCTTTGCGAGCAGCACAGGCCTGCCTTAGTCTCTTGGCTGACATTCTGCATGCAAAGGCACACCAGTGGATGAAACGGACAGGAGGGGACTGGTGAACTTGATTTCAGAAGATGGGCAGATGCTAACACTTTTACTTCAGTAATAACAGCTTGCAAGCCCCTGAGGAAAAGCTGCACCTGAAAACAACTACTGGTCTAACAGGGCAAAGAGTAAAACACATTCCTCCCCAAAAGACACAGGCACCACACACATCAGAAAGCCATTCACAGCAGTCCCTGGCCCAGGAAGAATTGCACAGCTACTGCTGGGAAGCAGGTACCAGAAAGCAAGACAGACAATACAGCTCTGCCCCGTGAACTTCCTGACCTGCGCCTACGCACCAAACATGCAGAGAGCTGTAAGACTCCAGGCCCTGCCCCAGACACTTCACAGCAACAGAACTTCCCCTCCTCTTTCCTCTGGGCAAGACATCTGCAACTGTTGAGGGGCTTCACATGCCCGGCTCAGATGACACACTTGTCTCTGCAGACATAACCTGCTGAACTTGAACAGAAAATAAAAACACAGTTGCCTCTATTCAGGTGGTGTGGATTTTCCTAATGGAGAAGGGAGAACAGAGGGAGAAGCTTCCTCTGTGCTGGTTTCCTGGCCCACTTGCCCTCTCAGATGGTACACTAAGAAGAGCAGGAGATGCTGATGGGCTTTCTCTAACAGCTTAGCCTCCTTAGCACCACTTAGGGCCCCTGTGAAGAGGAGTTCCAGGTCCTTTTTCCAGTCAAAGCTGTGCTCTCATACACAGGACTCCAGGCTCTGCAGAACCACTCCAGATAAAAACAGCTCCAGGCGTCTCTTTGACTTGTTTGCTTCCGGCAAGGGCTGCCTGTTGGAAACAAAACACAAAAAAGCATTCATTCATCTCCGTCTTTTAGGCCAACAGAAAATTGCTGCAGAAGCATCAAAGGACACTCAACGACTGGGCAAGACAGTGTCCGTGGATATTCTCTGCAGGGGAAGCAAAGCATCTGTCGGAGAAAAATCCCAAATCTTAACTTTACATGCGCAGT
Organism: Rhea pennata; assembly: GCF_028389875.1. NCBI lineage: Eukaryota > Metazoa > Chordata > Aves > Rheiformes > Rheidae > Rhea > Rhea pennata. Next base: position 294,174 of record NC_084691.1, on the reverse strand, counting down.
GACAGGCTGTGACCAATAATGCCGATTGGCAAAGGGACCCAACCAGTCAAAGGAGATGTCCACGAAACCACAAGCCCCTTGCTCAGCAGAGCTCAGAAGAAGTAAAGCAAACATCCCGAGAAAAGCAACAGGAAATCTGAGGATGGAATTTCGTTCGGCCCTTCTGTAGATTCATGGTGTCCTTAGAGCCCACAGAGCGGGGGTGCTTCTGGAAGAACAAACACCAGGAAGGTTATCTAAAGCTACTGCATCTGGCTGCGGAAGCTCCCAGGCCACAGCCTGCCAGAAGAAGAGGCTAAGGAAAAGAATCACTATATACGGCCCTGCTCCGATTCTCCCTCCGAGGCGGTACAAGTTCAACACTGTCCAAGAGAGCACCAGGCTGAAAAAAACTCCCGTTGAGCTCAGCAGCCCATCTGCTCTGCCAAGCTCTTGCTGTAACCGTCCTCACTACCTCTACATCAGTGGCAAAGACATCTAAGGATGCCAGGCCAGCTAGCGATTGGTGTTAGGCCACCTAACATACCTGGAAACGGCTGGTTCAAACACTTTGCTGCTGCCAAAACGGGAGCAGGCAGCTGCCTGAGAGAGCTCCAGTCTCAGCTTCTGTTCCCACGCTTCGGTGCTTGCTTGCTTACTACAGAGTTGCCTAGAAACACTTGTCACCTGCTCCAACTCACCTAGGTTCTTCAGTATTCTGAGTATTCTTGAGCATCTGAGGTGTGACTAACTGTGCGCAGCATCACCACACAAGACGTACAGGTGCTCTCGGGAATACTGTGCTTCTCAAGGCTGAAAATCAGAAGCTGCCCACGGACACGGCTGAGATCTGCAGCGGCAGGTCAGCAAAGACCTGTGGAAAGCAAACTCACACACACTCTCCAGGGGCAGCATCTTCCCCGGCTTGCCTTCCTCAAAGGCAGCAATGAGCCCTCTCGCCGTGGCCTGAAAAGACACAGCTCCAGGAGACAAAGTCCTCAGCACACTAACCTCTGCGCAGCAGGCAGCTGAAACAAGGCCTCTCAAGCCTCCGAAGCTAGAGCTTGGAAACTGCAATAGTCTTTCAGAGCACAGCATCACTGCCTTCCTCGGTTTGCTGCTCAGTTAGCCACAGCAGCCTGGTGTTTTGTCTCACAGTGCTTACTTTGAAGGGCAGCGTTCTTTCCACCTGTTTTCATGGCAGGGCTAACAGGTGCAAGAAGCAAGAGCACAAGCTGACAGAAGTCACCAGGACTAGTAAACACAAGAAAGCAGAGGAGCAATGAACACAAGGACAGCAAATGCCTCGTCTCCCACAGCAGGCTGCAGCCCTCGCAACAGCGAGCTTTCAGCCAACCACAGCAGGCATTCTGCGCACCAAGGCAGCTCAGACAGTAACCTGGAAGGTCTGGAAGGTGGTCAGCTTCCACGGCAACTGAACTGACAGTGCCACGGGAAACAGAGGTGACCACTCGGGAGTCCGACAATCGGATCTGCAACAGCATCTTCTGCTTGTGGAGGCTGCGTAAACCAAAAACACCCTTTCTCCTCAGGCCACAGCACTACTCTGCAGCCTTTAGGAAGACCTTCTTTTGCTAGCCCTTTCCAAGCCCAGTGCTAGCAAGCAAGCACAGCCTGACTAACAGGCAATGCAAAAACATCTTGATCATGCAGACAAGTGCGAGAAGGATATTCTGCACACACAATCAATAAACCAGCACGATTTCGGCATGGCTGCTTTCAAACTCTGCAACCACGTGCTACTGCTTCCACGCTTAAAGAGATGCAAGAAAGCCACAGAGGTGCTTTGCTTTGAACAAGCGTTAAGAAGCTCAGCAAAGACTCCCTAGATAGGCCTGCAGGTGAGACTCAGACTGATCATGCTCATTTCCACAGTCAGGCTTGTACTTCTCATCTCAGTCCTTATCACAACTGAAAGGCAAAAGATGCATCGTGTAGCTCACCAAATGCCTAAGAGGAGACTCAACACATGCTGCAACCTTGTACTGTGAGTCAACTAAGCTGATGCATGGTGGGCTTTGAAGTGTTACACTCAACAGGCAAGAGGGGAAGAATTCAAAGAGCGCAGTGCAGAGTGCTCAGAATGGCACAGCAACAAAAGACATGACAGCAGGAATCCTCCCTGAAAGTGCCATCTGCCAAAGAATGCTGCCCCTTCCCAGGGGAAAAACAACTGGCACAACAGCATTCTTCACTCAACAACATACACGGAAGAGGGCAAATATTTACGGCTGAATATACTCTATCATCTTTCCCTAAAACAGAAATGATAAACAACAGAAGCTTACCTCTGCACTGCCTTGCTTCACTGGTTTGTCCTGCTCATGGGACTCCTTAGTCCCTTCATGTCTGCAGGCTGTTCCGCTGCTCTCCAACGCCTGAGAGAAGCACAGAAAGACAGAACTCAGCTCTTGTCACTGCTGTCCCAGTCGATTCTGAGGAATCCACCTCCTAGCTACGAAAGGCTTTTTGCAGTGCTGCATCCGGCTACGACCTCTGTTGCCTGCATGAGCAGGGGAAAATATCCTGTCAGCACCTAGCACAATTCTTCCAGAGCAACAAGGTGAGGAGAGAAGGGAAAGCTGGGCTCCTTTCCCACTTTCTTCCCTCAACGCACGGCAGGAGCCCTTTCTTTCTCTGCAGCACTTTCACTACCTGGGACATAGGCAAGCCACCAGCACCTCTTCTGTCAAGCGCTTGGGCATCTACTGCGGAGGAATACTGCAAACCAGGTGTTATCCTGCAAGGCAAAACTTGGATGTTTCCAACCACCCTTGCACCCAAAGCACTGTTAGCTCACTCTGACTAAAGACCACCTCACTGAGTGACAAACACGTCTTGAAGACGTTCACTTGCATTCTAGAGGCTAGTCAGGAGGCGGATTATCCTCCGTTGGAAGGGAGCACGAGTAGAACCATGCAGACTCTGAAGACCAAGCAAACACACACACATTGCACTGCTTCCTACATGCATCCCTTCGCCTCCAAAAATAGCTATTTTTGTCACCAAGCATCCACCTTTGCAGAGGGGAGACCTACAATGGACACTCATGCTATCCCATGGTGCTTTCGAGGCAGGCAATCCAGCAGGGTAACAGAGAGCCCAGCTGGCCCCAAAGATCACCGCCCTTCATAGCTGCACTGAAAGAGGGCAACGTGTTGAGAGAAAAAATTCAAGCCGACTTGTAAGGAGAAATAAATGTACAGAGCTCTATGCTTAGGCGTGCTAGTGCAGACAGCTAATCCTGACTGCCTGAGGAGAAAGTCTCAACTCCAACAAACAAGCCTGTGAAAGCTCGTGAGAACTGAAGTAGGGCAGCTGCTAGCGGGTTCGTTCTGAGACTCCACACTGGCCCGTACTAGCCATTTTGCAACAACAGAGGCTGCTTCTGGCTCTCCAGCAGAGCTTCTCAGTTGCACCACAAGACAAGCTTTCCTCAAATAAATAGTAATGCAAACAATGCAACCAGGCTTGTCCAGAAAAGCTGCAAGTCACTTACTTCTTTTGGAAGCTCTGCCATCACAAAAAACAACCCACCAACAAAATTGCCAACAGTTACAAAGGAATTAGTTAAGAATTTTCTGTAACTCCACGATTAAGCTAAGGAAAAGGCGCCCAAGGGGGCACCAGGGCTTTATCATCTCCCGTCCCTGCAAGCGGCCAGCCACTACAAAGCAATGGTCACTGCTGTGAGGTGAGAACACAGTTCAGCCTACACCACAGAAACCCACTGGCACACTAAAGCCTCTCTCATACACTTTCGAACACACATTTTCCCTTTCACATGAACCTTACAAAGCCACTTCAGCCACAGCGATTTTTCTTTCTGCCTTTTCTTTCTTTCTTTCCAGGCACACCTTGCTGCCTCCCATAGCTTCCGACAGAGGCACAAGGAGCAGAAGTGCTCTGGCTGATTTACATTTCCTCCACCTAAACATTTTAGGCTTTCCGCTCAAATGCACTGGCTGCTGCCCATGGCTAGAGGCACACAACCAGAACACAATGCCTGGACTACAGGTCACTCTACTGACATGAGATCCCTCCTGCTGGCAGCAGAAGTAGAGTAGCCTCTCACATTCACGCAGCACGGTAACATCAGGCCTAGGGCTAGCTCCCACGACACCTCCTCAGGCCACGGGACACACAGGTGGTCACAAAGAGAAAAGAACGGATGAAAAGCCACACAGTTGCAGTCACAAGGACTTAACAGAAGAGCCAGGGTTTTCCGCAATACATGACACCTACGAACAATAAGGCGTCTTCATTACTTGAACGATGGGTAACCCCTCCCTTTCTCCTCCTTGCGCCAGTCTGGCCACGCTCTTCCACCCAGGCCTCCATGGGCAGAACCTCCCACCAAAACACAGGAAGGCCTCTCTACCGGCAGCTACTGACACCGCTGCAGCATCTCAGCAGCACCCCACACACCTTGCCCACTCAGACACAGCTACTTCTCCCACCACCACCACATCTCTCCCCCCTTTCTCACAGGCCTTCCAGCAACACCCCTTCGAGCACCCAACGCTGCTTTCTCAGTGCTGCTAGCAACAATGGACTACCCAGGCTGAGATGTAAAGCTTGCCTCCTTCCTCAAGGAAAGCGACACGCTAAAGAGTACTGAGCCACTGAAGGTCCAAAGCTAACGAGTTCATCCTGACCTTCTGAAAGCTCAAGGAAAAGAAAAGTCTACGTCCGACAGGGAAGAAAGACAGAAAAGCAACTCACAAATACCCACTTTAATAAGGTCCTGCTAAAGCTCTGCTCCGGAGCTCGGTCTGCGCTGCACGCTTCCTCACTAGGAAGAAGGCAACAGTTGCTGGAACTATTTTGTCAAGTGATTCTGATGCAAAGAGTAGGAAACACTGTAAGTCTTCTTCAAGCTTTCTTCAACAAAATCTCGTCTTTGCAGCTCTTTGGCTCCCAGTCCCAGCCAGTAGCATCACTACTGGCTAGTCTCACAACGTGACCTTCAGGGCTAACAGCTTAACTACACGGCCATGCTTGTAAGGAATAAGGTTATTGGGGTTGAGGAATATTGGAAACGTTGGGAAAGACAGGCCATAACCTGTCAATGCTCTGAAAACACTCGCCATGCAAGGGCTTGCTCACATCCTTCCCCTTTGCCCGGTGAGGACAGTTCATCACTTGAAGCTGAAGAAAAAAACACTTAAATTTTCACAGTTAATCACAAACAACTGAAAGCTGCACTGCCCCGCCACACTACAACACCAGCTCCTGCCTGTCTACTTTCCCCACCAGTTGCCCACGCACACCCAGAGCGTTTCTGCTTTCCACCAGGCCAGAGCATTCAGCGGCAGAAGCAGCAAAGAAAGCAGCTGCTCTGTTCCGCTCACTCCTCCACGGCTGCCTGCGGTGCCACCAGTGCTGCAGCTCTCACACCTCAGGCCTTCTCGGCCACTGACAGGCCGCAGCGCAGCCAAAAACCCCCTCTGTGTCCCTGGGATGCTCACAGGCAGCAGCCGCCACAGCCCAGCACAGAGCTTTCTCACCCGCCCCTCCCCTCCTGTCCCCTCCCGTCCCCGAGTCTCGCCCAGGCCCCAGAGCAGAGCGGGGCCCTGCGGCAGCAGCGCCCGGCAGCAGCGTTTCCCCGCGGACGCTGCCCTGCAGCACAAGTGCCGCAGCCCAGGGCCAGCGCGGGCGCCGCTGCCCCTCGCTCACGGCCTGGGCCGCGGGCAGCAGCCACCGCCGCAGGCTCCACGTACAGGAGCAGCTGCCGCGCGGCAGCGTCGCTCTGGGCTCCCTGTGCAGCCGCCGCCAACGCCCGTCGCTGCCGCAGCTGCTTCTCGGCGGCCGCAGAGCGGCGCCGCGCCAGGGCCAGGCGGCGGCGGGGCCAGCGGGCACCTGCGCCGGCACCATGGCCACACGGGCCCCGCCCCCACCGCCGGAAGTGACGCCTCCCGCGCCCAGGACCCTCCCACCCGGCGCTCCCCCATTGGCTCCCGTGGGGCTGGGAGAGACGGAGGCGGGGCGGGCGTGAAAGGGTTGTCAGTGCGCGTGCGCTGGGCGGGCCTGGGGCCGCGGGGGGCGGGTCCCCGAGGGGAGGGGCGGAGCAGTGACGGGGTGGGGCGGAGCATGCGCACTGGCACGGAGGAGGGCGGCGAGGGGCGGGGCCGGGGCGGGGCGGGGCCGGGAGGCGGCTGCTGCGGCGCGGGGCGGCGTCTGCCGGCGCGGGGCCGCCCGGAGCCTTTAGCCGCGGCGCCGGGAGCTGCAGCGCCGGGGCCGAAGGCCGCTGTCGGGGCGGAGCGAGCGGCTGTGCGTGCGGGGGGGCCGGAGCCGCCGCAGCCCGGCCGTGTGCCAGGAGCGGCTGGGCGAGGCCCGGCCGGGCCTGGGCCGCCTCCGGCCCCACGGGAGCCCCCGGCTCTTGCGCCCCTGCTGCGGGCGGCCCCGTGGCTCGGAGCCGCCTGCGGTGGAGGCTGGTCAGGGCCGTCTCGGCTGCGCGGGGACCCTCAGCATCAGTGTCAGCACAGGAGCTTCACCCCCCCGCTCCTCCGTCCCACACCAGGAGCCCCAGGGAGCCCCAGAGCAGCCCCAGAGCAGCACACGCAGGGGAGAAAGGAGGGGAAACGCTGTGATGCAGCTGCGGGGGAAGCCCAGGCAGCAGAGACCGCCAGGCCCTCGGCACAGCACACCGAGCAGCGGCAGGGCAGCGGCACCCGGGCCCGCGCCAGGAGCTGTGCCCCTCTGCTCTGCCGGAGGTCTGGCTGCAGCGCAGGGGGCTCGTGGCCTGGCCCCGGGGCCTGCAGTGTGGCGGCTCTGCGGGTGGCAGAGGGCACGCGGGTCTTGCTTTGAGGGGGATGGCTGCACGGGAGGGGTGTGTGGGCGTTGGCCAGGTTCCCCCTCCCACAGCATTTCTGCTTGAGTTTCCGCTCCTTCTGTGGCCCTGGCTCCAGTGCCTGGAGCTTTTCCTGCAGCAGCTCTTTCCCTGTCCTACGTCTTGGCCCTGTCTTGAGTGCTACCTTCTGAAATAGCAGCATGTGCTGAAGGAGAATGAGTTTCCAGAGGGATGAAGTTGCCTTTAGCACAAACTTCCCAATTTCTTCAGCAGGACTTCAGTAGCATCTTGACGGCAAATATTCCGTGTGTCCTACGAAAGCTGCAGTTCTGTTGTAAGAAGTCTTTGTGCATCTGATCCAAGAGGGAGAGAGCGCAGCAGTGATGGTACCAGCTGCCCTGGGGAGCCTACCTTTGGCAAAAGCATGATTTCTGTTGAAAAAAGACCAAAGTATCCTTGGAGCACCTGCTATTCTTTTGGAAAGGAAATAGAAAAACCAAATACCAAAAAGGAAAAGAGCCCTTAGAAACTGCTTTCAGTCTCTGTTCCTGAGGCAGAAGTTTTCAGAAGGCTTCCTCTTTGTCTTAGCCGACGTACTGCTTTGACTCCTGCCTTCTGCTTGGTGGGGAGGTGTGCAGCTGAGAGTTTTTGAAAGACCTAGTTGCTGAGCCCTTCTTGAGCAGTGGGTTATTTCCGTGTGTGGATGGGTTGCATTTCCGTGCTTCTTAGTTCCTCACCTCCTAAGGCATTTCTACCCCCGGTTTGAGTGTGTTCGGAGCGGAGATCTGTGGAACACCTCGGAGGGTCTCTTGTGTCTTAGAGATGGTCCTTCGGGCATCTTTTTGAAATCCTGAGAACTTGCATTTAACCTGATGCCAAGTGCCAGGTTGACAGCGCTGAGCGGGGATTCCCTGCCAGTTTTCTGCACAAGCAAACTGCCAAGGGCAGGACCGTGGGTTCAAGGTGCCGGAAGAATGTTTCAGTCACCGCGAAGGAATTGGTGGAGGTTTTGTGGCAGTCAGTTGTCAGCGCTTCCTGCCCCAGTGACGGCAGCCACGTCGGCTGTGTCGCCGTGGGGCAAGCGCAGCACCGTGCCCACCGCCCTCCCTCACGACCAGGTTTCGTGCACGGGGCCATGGCCGGGTGAGAGCAGCCATAATGCCCAGCCCAGGCAGGACCTCCAGTGGGGTTGTCCCTGCTGCACGACCTGCATGGGGTCAGGGGCAGCCCCCGAGCATCCCATGCAGTGCCTGCCTCCAAGTGGGTGAGGGGGGCGTGGGGACGAGTATGGCTGTGCCCCTCTGTGACACGGGCTGTGCTCACAGGGGACATCCCGTGTCACAGTGACCGCTGCCCTCTCGCACACGGACACAGCCTCTCCACACACGTCCTGGCCAGGCTGGCGGAGCCCAGGCACTGGAGCTGCTCTCGGCACCAGTCTGCTGCGAGGAGCCGCCAAGGCCGAGCGGGAGTCAGCGAGGGGAGGCCGGGGCAGCACGGGCTACCGTGAAGTGTGGAAGAGGAGGAGGAAGAGGAGGCGGTGGTGTTTCCTCATCACCTCCTGCTGTAGGGGTGACCCAGAGCAGGGAGGAGAAGGATGGAGCTCTGGGACGCTGGCCACGGGAGGCAGCGTGGACAGCGGGTGCCAACGCTTCCCTTAGAGGGTAAGAAGTTTGGGAGTGCTTCCCCGGGAGCTGTCACAGAGATCATTAATGCTGAACATGGCTGTGGAAAGTGTGCTTGGAGGGAGCTGGAGGCTGCGGCCAAAGCCCCGACTGATGGTCCTCTCTGGCTCAGGTGCCAGTGTGGCTGCCAGGACTTCTGCGTCCCAAGCATGATGCCCTGCCATCTCGTGGCACCGCTGGGCAGAAGTCCCGGTGGTGAGGGACCCTGCTGGCCTGGCAGAAGGGGCTCGGGCAGCCCAGCTCCTGCTGGGGGAAAGAGCTGGAGCTTCTCCAGTAGACGTGCAGAGCCTGGGCATGCAGGGATGCCATACGGGGAGACTTGCCCTGCAGGGGAGACCCTGCGGATGCTCTGAGCCCCTGAACTGCCATGGGCACAGCATCGTGCCCTCGGCATCGTGGAAATGCATTGCCAATATCCCGAGGGAGGGGGCCGCCCTGTTAGAGCTGCGTCTGGAAGGAAAGGAGCCCTGCCTGAAGAAGGCTGAGGGGTCCTGCAGCTGTTGCTGGGCTCTGGAGAGGCTGCTGGGAACACCTGTGCTGGAAAGGAAACCTTGGACTTCTGTTCAGCTCAGCAGGGCTTTTTGGGTAGGATCCCAGCCACTGCCTCTACTCCTTCCCCTTGGTTCTCCTTGTAGCTGCAGACTGGTAGAGCAGGCTTTGAGCTCGGGGCACACTGTGGATGTCCCATGGAAAGGTGTCTGCGTGCTAATGGCTCTGTTTCAGCTCCAGACCCCTCCAGGGAGCAGCTACAAGGTTCTCACCTCAAGGTGGTTCCCACCTTAGCTGCTGAGTGCCTGTCGGCACTGGGCTGACATTGGGGAGGGGGAGGCTCTTTGAAGACGCTTGCACTTGCCATCTCCTTGCTTCGGCATGTGCTGAACGGTTGTGAGGTGGCCCACCCTAGCATGACGTGTCTTTCCCTTATTTTGCAGAGCGCCTTGCTATCTGGGAAGGTGTATCGGACTACATTGTACGGCAGCTGATGCTGAACCAGGTGGGTTTGCTGTCCTGGGCCTCCCCAGGAAAGCCTTCTTGTGCATGTTCTGTGAGGGGAGGGATGACCTCTCTGCTTTTCCTGGTAGTTTGGAGAGGGTGAAGAGGAGAGGGATGAACATCTCTAGGAAATTCTTCCAAAGAACCTCTCCAGGGCTTCTCCAAAGCATTCCAAGGGTGGGCAGGCCACCAAGCACCGTTGCCATGCACTCACAGGTTAGCAGCCTCTCCACCTAAGAGTTTCATACGTCTCCTCTTCTTTGCTGTTTTCAGGGAGTCCGAATTATTCGGCTTGGGACCTTGGACGTTGTTACTGAGCAACTTGGGGGTGGGAAGGCTGGTCTCCTGACTGTTCGCAGACCCGTCTTCCGCCTTGCGCAGAATATTGCAGCGGTTCACGGCCTCACCCACCGTGAGGCCTACGCTCCTGGTAAGAAGACAGGTGGAGACTGTTGCTTGCCCTGGGGACCTCTCTGGGGAGTGCACAACTGCTGTTTGTCAGTGACTGTTAGAAATTGAGAATTGCGTCACCAGGTCCTGAGAACAGCTTCCAATTTTTTAAAATAATCCAGACATCATTATGCACATTGCAACAACACTCCCTCTCTGGATGTCTTGCTTGAACAGCTGTGCACTTCTGAAGTGCTGAGGGTAGCTGGAAGGCTCTGACGGGCTGCGGTGCAATGCTTGTGTTCTCCTTCCTCCTTGAAGCCATGAGACATGGCACAGCTAAAGCTCTCCCAGGCTGGAATGCACAGAGTGTAGGAACTTGCCCCCCTTGCTGCTCTCCTTGTCCTGCCGTCATGTGTCATGTTCCTAGGAGATGGCAGGGACCCGTTCCTTCTAGCTGTGTGGGGAAGAAAATGTTGCAGTACACTTGGCACACGCGCTTGTAGAGTGCTTGGGAGTTGTCCTGGGGAGGGATGGTGTCAGCTTCCCCCATGAGCTTTTCCCGCACGTTAAAGAAGACAGCCCCGAATCAGGGTCCTGCTTGGAGAGCTCCAAGCTGCTGACACTCTGGTCTTGCCTGCTCAGGCGCTCTGTTAGTGACTGTGTGGCTCTTCTGCTGCTTCCTAGGTCACAAGCAAGCTGAGCCCCTGAAGTATGCTCGCATAGCCTCGGACATCTCTGTGCCTCGGAAAAGAGTGCAGGCCTGCATAGAGGAGACCGTGCATCTTTTCTGCCGCTGCCTGGAGAGCGGGAAGAATGTTGCCTTTGTTCTGAAGCACGTTGGCATGCTTGTCATTCAAGGAAGCAACGTGAAAATGAGGTTCTACAGAGACTTGCTGCAAAGGCTGAATGGGACGGCACAGCTGGTAGCAGCTTCTCTTAGGGTACCGTTTCCATTTCTGTGCCGCTGCTTCTAGTCCTTTGGAAATCCTAGCCAAGTGGATGGATTTTTACTGGCCTGCCACGACCTTTCTGGGCACCCGCATAGCTGTGGCCTCGAGTACCGGCAGCTCCCTGCCCCGTTCTTCTGGAACATTCTGAGACCTTGGTGGCGGAGCAGAGCCTGGGAATTTCTGTACTGGGTCCAACCAACGCTCCCTGCAGCCCAGGGTCCCGTTGTGATGTGGTCAGGGAAAAAGATCAAAGGAAAGGGCAGGCTGATTATGTATTTTCTTCCTGGAGATCTCGCCTTCCAGCAAGCTACAGTTTAGCGCCTTTTTGCGTTAGGATCATGTTTGGATTGGTGACGGGAAGCGGAGACACAAGCAGACCAAGGCCCAGCTGGCAGCAGACCCCTTTTGCCGCTGTCACTGTGTTGGTCTAGTTGTGCTGAGCAGCTCTTCCGAGGGCCCCTGGAGGCGGAGGAGCCCAAAGCAGGGCTTTTCCTGATGTGTGCATCTGCACGCTGCTAGTGGTGGCCACAGAGAACATTATTGCAGCCCATGCTCTTCCCCAGGTCTGTAGCTGAGCCCCGTCCTTCCCGTGGGCTTTCAGGTGCAGCCAGAAAGAGGACATGTGAGAGCAGTTCAAGCTGAGCCCCTTAGGACTAAGCTGGAGATGCAACTTAGCCGTAGCCCGGCCCTGGTTCCCAGCTCTGTCTCTTCCTTCCGTCCGAGTCTGAGGTGTCTCTTCAGGCCATTCTCTGGGCCAGGGGTTTTCTGCCGCCTTTGTTCCAGGGAGTCCCAGGGCAGGACCCTCAGCAGCCCCTTGAGTACACCGCAGAGGTTTGGCCCTCCCAGTTGTTACCCACTGTACAAAGGCAAAGGCTGGGCTTTTTCTCTCACCACCTCAGGGGTGCAGAGGCAGCGGCCTGAGTGTGAGGAGACCCTGGGGGGGGGCGGGTTACTGCCACCGCTGAGCCGCCCTCTGTTCTCAGCTCACGAGGCATCAACTCAAGGCATCCGGGAAAAGGCAGCAGCCAGGAAGGCTGGCTAGTGCAATGCCTTCTCCTGTGCTTGCCTCCATCGGCCTCTGCGTTGGGAAAGACCTGGTGCCTGGGCTGAGTCTCTGGATTCCTTCCCTTGCCCAAAGCCTGCCAGTGCTCTTACCCTTGCTCACTGATTTCCCGGCAGCTGCTACGGTGTCTCTGTGAGGGGCTGTTGAGAGGAAGGCAGTTCTTTGTTGCAGCATTGCTGAGAGGAAGCTGCTTCTCTGAGCAGTGGGAAGATTTGCTGCCCTTGTGAGCCCTGAGCTACTCGTCTTGGCATCCTCTCAGCTGTGTCTCTCGCCTTCCAGATGCCAGCGATTAGGGATTCAGTCCTCTCGGGCACCAGAACTGCTGCTTCTCAGACCCTTTCTGGTCGTGTCATTGTCTTTCCTGAGTGAGTACATTTGCTTCTTAGCGGCTGGCTCCCACAGGAGATGGGAGGTGGTGTGCAACGGCAGCCGAGAGGACTGAGGTTGCAAGGAGCTTTCTCACGGGAAGGAGGGGGAAGGCCTGGAAGAGCTTGATGAGGAAGCTGGTGCCCCCCGGCGGGTGGTTGTGGGTTTGTGGTTCCAGGAGGACTTCTGCACGTTTCTCAGCTTGCTACTACACTCGTCCAGGATGGGGCATAGTCTGCTTTGGAAAAAGATGGGCTTCAGAGAAGCTCCCCAGTACCACTGTGTGCCCATTATTCCCCCAAGGTGCCAGGGAAGGGTGGTGCCCTGCGTCCCGAGTGATATGTTTTTCCTGTGTCCAGGTACAAGCTGGAGAGTGTAGCTGGGAGACCAGCTGTGAGGCGCGTGGCACGTGCGAAGGCGAGGCAGGAAGAGGAGAAGAGAGAGGCTGACTGCGGTGGCAAGAAAGGTAATGGCAGAGCTGATTAGTGTCCGGGGTTTGTGCCTTGGCCGCCAGGGCTCCTGGCTGGGGCATCAGAGCCAGGGTGCCAGTGTGATGGCTCGGGCAGCCTGAGGCACTAGACGTGATGCTGCTTAGCCGTTCTGGGAAAGCTCATGAGGGAAGCAGGCCTCAGGGCAGCCCAGCCCTCCCACCTGCAGTGGATGCCTCCGAGTTACACTTTCCCCCACTTGCAAGGGGAATCCATGCCCTGGTGTGCATTGGAAGCTACTCCTGTGTTGGAGGAGGCGGTGCAGAAAGGAGTCAACCGTGAGGCCAGTCAGAGGTTGGGCCTGGAGCTGTAGGTAACGCAAGGGTTCACCTGTCTCAGGGATCCGTGTGTTTGTCTCTGAGGGGAAGAGTCACCTTGAGGAGCTGGTGAAAAGTCTGGCAAGCTGTGCCACGACTTCCTTTCATTTTCAAAGCAAGGTGTAACCTGTCTTTCTGAATTTCTCATCCTCATGCCCAGAACAATGCCTTTGCCTTGACGGTGTCAAGAGGGGACCTGTCGGCATAGGAGAACAGTAGAGAGATCCAAGACTGTGTTCCCCTTGAGTGAGCTTCCTGCCCCCAGAGAGACTCTCTGAGGTCAGCAGCACATGCCCACAAGCCCCCTTTTCCAGCATGTGACTGGGCTAGAGCATGAGAAAAGCAGTAGCAGAAGAAATGATGCTGCACAGTAAAAACGGCAAGTTGGACAGGAGCCAGCGTCTGGACGGGCCTAGGAGTGCCCGGGAAACAAGGCTGGAGGCATGGGAGTTTTACCACAGGCTTGAGGAGATTTGCATATCCTTCCTGTTCCAGAAGTCTCCACAACACTGTCCCAAAGTGTCTTCTTGTCTCCTGCTTTCAGGAAATCTTCCTGGCAAGCACCTCGTCTTGCAAGAGCAGCCTCCTCAACGCAGAGCAACTGCGGTCACTCTGGAGAAGGGAAGGGGAGACGGGGGCAAGGGCAAAGCTGCTCCTGGCAGGTGAGACAGTTGTGGAAGTGGATGAGGGTGAGCCTGTACTCTTGGGGTTGTTTGAGGGAGACCTTTCCTTTGGACACCGTGTTTCTAGCAGCTCTGAATGCCTTTGAGCATGTGTCATCCTGACTGCTGATGCCTTGGTGGCTGGCCAGCAGCCAGGGAGTTCTTGGGAGACCCCCATGTTTGCTTCCTGTTTCTCCGGCCTCTGCCTTCAGGTTACAAGGTTTTTGGAGACTCGGTGCACACGTAGCCTGTGGGAGATGAGTGCCCTTTTCTGAGAGCCTTCATGTTTAAGTACCCAGCATCCCTTTCTGCTGGGGACAAGAGTACTGGGGGCCTATAGGCATTGTCTGAGGATGGGGGCAAGACTGAATGCTCTTGCAATGCCTTTCAAAGAGAGGAGACATTTGTACGAGCTTGGTCCCATTCTCTGGGCTGTTGCCAAGGGGCAACGAGTCCCAAGTCAGAATGGCTTAAACATGCGGGAGCTCTTTCTTGGAAGGGGAAGCATGTTGCTTTGCATGGCAGAGTGAAATTGCAGTCATCCTGGCACCCAGGATACAGAGCAGAGAGTCTTGTCCAGATTTCAGTTTGACATGGTGAGGCTGAAGCCTTCTCCTTCCTCTGAAAAGTTGTCTTGTGGCTGGCCCAAGAGAGTGGCAGGGACAGGTAAAAGGCAGGCACGCTTTGCTGCCTGTGTAACTTGCTCCCTCTTGGGCCCTGGCTCCCCATGATACTACATTTGACGTGCCCAAACACAGAGTATTTTGGACCAGGGAGCAGTGCTAAATGGAAGTGCCAGGCAAGGCGGTGGGGTCGGGGGGAGTGGTGTCTCTCAGAGCCTGTGCCTGCAGAAGAGCTGGCCCCACTGCTTGCTGTGTCAAGAGGGAGCCTGGATCTGGGCATCGTGAGGATTTTTGTGGGCATGCTTTGTTGGTTTAATGCTGGGGGCATTTCAGCCTGGGGGTCTCTGTGCCTCTGTGGAAATGAACACGTGCATTTGAACCCAGGTGCTTGCCCTGCAGAAGTGCCATGTGCTGCAGAAGCAAGAGCCCAGCTGGTGAGCTTGGGGTGGAGACCAAACTGCCCCTGTGCTCACACCGCCTCCCGCTGCTGTGCGTTTGCAGTGTGCTCGCAGCCGCGCAAGGGAGCTCCTTGAGCAAGGTGGAGAAAGGCAGGAGGAAGGCAAGTGCGGAAGGCAGAGGCGCAGAATCGTCAGCAAAGCCAAAGCCGAAGCGAGAAAGGGCATCACTGAAGGCCACGAGAGAAATGGAAGAGGCTGAGAGGACCCAGGTACAGGAAGCGTTTTTAAACCTTGAGACAGGAAAAGCCTTTCTTCTACTCTGGGGGATCTGAGGCTCGAAGGTGCTTCGGGGACCTGTCCCAGGTGCCTTGAAAGGCATCTAGAGGAGGCCAAGAACCATCCGGAATGGGCTCTGTGGTCCAAGAGAAGTGCTAGTGTTAGTAAAGGGCCGTTGCGTGTCTGTTGGGTGTTAGGGAAGCAGGAAGTGAGGCCATGTGCAGTCCCGGTAAGGGTTAAACGTGAGGTCCGCCTGGCTCTTTAGGGTCATTCTGTGTGCTGTGCTGAAGCCCACAGCAGGGCTGCAGCCTTAGCTCCCACTCAGCCCACAGCAATTCCTTCCCGTCCTTTGCTCTGCTATATGCGAGCTCTGTGCCTGAGTGAGAGGGTCTGTCTGGCAGTGGTGGTAGGCCTTGGTGAGGCTGGGACATGTCCTAAGGGCAACTGCAGCATCCCTGCCTGAGCAGGGGTTTCCGCTGCCTTGGGTGCCTGAGGCAGCAGCAGTCTTGGGGGCTGCTGAGGACCCAGCTCCTGCAGTCGCTGGCTGCTGTCGTGCAGGATGTTCAGTGTGTCCGAGTGAGGGGAGACCTGTCATGCAAATGCTGCTCTGATGCCAATGCAGATTCGGCGGATGTCACAGACGCTGACAAACCTGCGGCCTGACCTCCGCCTGCCGATGACCAGCCAGGATGAGAGGGCCGAGGATCCCCCTCGAGCGAGAAAGCCGAGCATTGAGGATGTGTACATCTACCACCTGGGGCCAGAGGAGGAGGAAACAGTGTTTGTTTACTTCTCCCACGTAGACAAGAAGAAAGAGCAGCAGTCCTCAGAAGAGACAGTCTGCGGAGTGAGTGTGTGTGATTGTGAGGGTGAGAGCGGAGCTCGGGAGGGCTTGTGAGGATTGTGTGCTCTGAGCTGCTGAGCCTGGCAGCAGGCCTTGCTTCTGGAGTTCTTTTCTGGCAATGGCCATTCTCTCTGCTTGTTGTTGATGTGAGGAGCGAGGCCCCGGTGGGGTAGTGGGGTCCGGTGGGGAGCAGCAAGAATGCACTGGTGACACATGAGTTTCTCCCGGAGAGCACCTTGAGCTCCAGCGTTTCTGGATTGTCGCGCTGCTGCAAAGTGCTCCTGTGGGGAGTCGCTGGTGGGTGTTGTGGTGTGGGCAGCAGCAGTGCACAGTCGGAAGGTTGTCTGAGAATCTGTGTGCATGTGCAGGATTCGTCCACTTGCTGGATGATGGAGGAGTGGGAGATATATAAAGGAGAGTCATCTGCAAGCTACAAGGCCAGCGGCACCTGCCTGAAAAGGTACGTGTGGCCCAGGTGCAGCAAGGCCTGTGGCATTTGGATAGCGGTGCCCGCCTGCGGGGTGAGAAAGACACATTGCTGGGTGGTGGAGCTGTACTGGCCCAGGAGGCTCTGCTTTTGCTGGGCATGGGAACGACTCGGGTAGACCCTGTGGGCAAGCACCTCTCAGCATCCTCCAGCAAGTAGGAAAAACTTCTCTGGAGCTGTGGACTGTAAGTCCAGTTGGGAGTGTATGTGCACAGGGCCTTTGGGAGAGAGGAGGGCTCCATGCCGAGTGTAAGAGAGAGTGTGTGCCCGCTCTCGCAGGATGCTTTCCAAGCCAAGTGTGCGTGTGCTTCGAGCAGCAGCGAGCAGCCTAGTGCAGGAGGCAGAGAAGAGTCAGGTGGAAGAGGTGGGAGGAAGGAATGCTGCTGCGGAAGCGGAGTGCCTCAGGTGCGTATCTCCCCAAACGAGCGTGGCTTCCCTTTGTGCAGTGCCCTTGCTTGCCCGCCCGGCAGCACGGGGGAAGGAGGGTCTTTTGCGGAGAGGTGTGAGGGGACAGCGAGCAGCAGGCTTGCAAGTCTGTGTGCCTGGATGAGGTGGCCCTTCCACCAAAGGCTGAGTTGTTGGTGCCTCAGAGGAGGATTTCCACGTGGGCCAGGAGTGCTGGAGGAATGCCGAGTCAAAGGGACAGAGCAGTGGGCATTGCCAGTGTTTCAGGTTTCCTGAGTTCCCTAGAAACTTCTTCTTTGGACTACAGGCTGTTTTTATGCCTGGCACGCAAGAGTGCAGGGATGGGTAAATGGTAGGCATGCTTTTGTCCCTTGAGCACTTGCTGCATTCTTGCCCGAGAGTCGCCAGTGCAAAAGCATTCTCCATGCCTAAACCCGGAGGGTTAGGAGCATGGAGCTGTGGTGAATGCAACTGCCAGGGTGGGGGTGTGGGTTAATGGTGTCTTCCGCGGCCTGTGCTTGCAGAAGAGCTGGCTTCTGTCTGTGCTGCCTCAGGAGGGAGCCTGTATTTGGGCATCTGGAGCTTTCCTCTGGGCATGTCGTGTAGGCTTGCCGTTTCAGCTGGGGCGATGTCTGTCTCTGTGGGAGTGAATGCCTTTAGTTGAAGCCACGTGATTGTCGTGCAGAAGTGCCTTGTGCTGCAGAAGCAGGTGCCCAGCTTGTGAGCGTGGTCTGGAGAGCAAAGTCCCGCTCTGCTCACACCAGACCCCCGTGCTGTGTATTTTCAGTGTGCTCCCAGCCATCCGCGGGAGCTCCTCAAAGAAGCTGGAGAAAGGCAGGAGGAAGCCAAGTGCGGAAGGCAGGCTGCCAGCTGTGAGCCCTCCTAATAAAAGCCAAGAGAGGGCAGGGCAGGTACGTGATAGTGATTGAGGTGGTTCTTGTGCCACAGGGGCGTGTGGCAAAGCGCGGTTCTGCGGGCAGTGGGTAGAAAAGCCCTCTTCCTCAGAGTTCTTTCGAGCCCGCCGTGACCTTTCCAGGGGCTTGCTTGAAAAAGCGCAGGCTGAGCTGTCTTTTCTCTCTGCCTTTGCCGCTACTGCCTTCTCAGGAATCCCATTTGAAGCCCCTCTTTGGCCCTGCTCTGAGTGGAAAGGTACGTGCTGGGCCTTTCAGGAGAATGAAAGGAGAAACCTTCTGTTTCTCTCAGTGATCCCTTAGCTCCTTGGTCAGAAGAGAGCAGGCATTTTCTGTCTGGCCAGTACTAGCTTTTGTGCCTGAGACCGCTGAGAGGAGTGCTGAAGAGAAGATGCCGAAGAGGGGGTGAGAAATTACCTTTGGGCCCTGGAAAGAAGCAGATGCCAAGAATGCTGCTTGCCGTGTCTTTTCTGTGGCCCTCCAGCCCACAGGCTTCCCGTCTGTTCTGCCGGAGCAAAGAGGTCTCTGGGCATGCTGGTCTGAGGCGGAGGAGAAGAAAGAAAGGGCAGCTCCGAAAGCAAAGGCAGAAGCGGAAGAGTCGGAGAGGACCCAGGTACAGGAAGCCTTTCTAAACGTTCAGCCAGGAAAGGCCTTTGCCGTACTGCAGGGGACCTGCGCCTTGAAGGTTCCCCAGGGATGCAGGGTTGGAGGTGCCTTGTTGCTGCCGAGGAGCGGGGCAGGGGCATCGTGACTTTGCTAAAATCTGAAGCCCCCGGGAGCTGCACCTTTCCCTTTCCCGTGGGTTTTGCTGAAAAGACAAGCAAGGCAAGTGAAGAGAAGGGAGCTCGTTTGAGGAATGTTGGAAGAGGAGCCCAGTATTTCCCCTGGAGGTCTTTTCCTGAAGAAAAGAGGCCTAAGAGGCAAAGGAGCACGAGGAATGGAGTGTGTGGTCCGAGAGAAGCGCCAGTGTTAGTAAAGGGCCGTTGGCGGTCTGTTGGGTGTTGGGGAAGCAGGAAGCTGAGCCCTGAGTGCTGAGGACTGCTGCTGCTGGTAAGGGCAGGGCTCACAGGGGGTGTTTAGGGTCATTCAGTGTGCTGTGCTGAAGCCCACAGCAGGGCTGCAGGCATAGCTGCTGTTGAGCCCACAGCAATTCCTTCCCCTCCTTTGCTCTGCTCTGTGCGAGCTCTGTGCCTGAGCAAGAGGGTTTGCCTGGCAGCGCTGGTGAGCCTTGGTGAGGCTGGGACATGCGCTGAGGGCTGCGTGGAGGCGGCTGTGGCCTTTCTCCAGTTACAACTGCAGTGTCCCTGACCGGGCAGGGGTTTCCGCTGCCTTGGGTGCCTGAGGCAGCAGCAGTCTTGGGGGCTGCTGAGGACCCTGCTCCTGCAGGCACCGGCTGCTCTCGTGCAGGATGTTCAGCGTGTCCGAGTGAGGGGAGACCTGTCATGCAAATGCTGCTCTGATGCCAATGCAGGTTCGGCGGATGTCACAGACGCTGACAAACCTGCAGCCTGACCTCTGCCTACCCTCGACCAGCCAGGATGAGAGGGCTGATGATCTTCCTCGAGCGAGAAAGCCAAGTGTGAAGGATGTGTACATCTACCACCTGGGGCCAGAGGAGGAGGAAACAGTGTTTGTTTACTTCTCCCACATAGACAAGCAGGAGAAGGAAGAGCAGCAGTCCTCAGAAGAGACGGTCTGCGGAGTGAGTGTATGTGATTGTGAGGGTGAAACTGGAGCTCAGGAGGGCGTATGAGGCTTGTGTGCTCTGGGCTGCTGAGCCTGGCAGCAGGATTTCCTTTTGGAGTTCTGCTCTGGCAATGCAAATGCCTTTCGCTCATTCTTGATGTGAGGAAAGAGATCCTAGGGAACAGCAGAGGCCACTGGGGAGCTGCAGCATTTCCCTGGTAATGGACACATCAGTTTCTGCTGGAGGGGATGGGGGGAGGTTGCTTGCGCCGTATTGAGGTTGCTTTCTGCGTTGCAAAGAGCCCCTATGAGAAGTTGTCTGTGGGCTCTATTTGCCTACAGGGCTTAAAGGCTGAATACTGCAACTACTAGCTTAAGATTGCTGAGTGTCTGGTGCAAGTCAAGCAGCAGAAGAAATAGTGTGCTGCAGGAAGAATCAGCGCGGCTGGACCCCCATCACCAGTCTTTCTCTGGGATGAATGCAGTGCAGGTGTCCTGCTGTGCAAGTCGCTATTCCCTTTGGTCCTTTATGTTGTCAGGAGGGATCAGAGCTTGCGGGAGAAGTGCCACTGGGAAAGCGGAGTGTCACTGGCTGCTGTGTTGGTGCTTGTAGAGAGGCTCTGAGTGTGCTTGGAAGGGAGATTAAAAGCTTCCTTGACCTGTCTTGCAGGTTCAGCAGAGAAGTGAAAGGCAGGCAAGGGTTCGGTCAGGCTCCTGCCTCCCTGCAGCTGCGGAAGAGGAGCTCGGAGGGCAGCTTTGTGAAAAAAGAGCATGCTTTCAGGATGTCGTCAAGTACACCTTGTCATCAGATGAGGAAGAGATTGTGTATGTTTTCTTCTCCCGCATAGAGGAGGAGAAGAAGAGAAGAGCAGCTGAGAGGCGGGAGACACAGGAGAGGGAGTAAGTGTGTGCCAGCTCCAGGAGAAGCCTGGCAGTGTTGAGGGGCAGTGAGGGGCACCCCCAGAGGTGCCAGAATGCCAGGGCCAGGGCCACTGGTTTGAGTCAGGCCTTGATACTACACACCACTCCGCAGCCTCGGTGCATTCAGCCTCAGTCTTGGCCGCACCAGACTCAATCTCAGGCTGACCAAGAGCTGACCAAGGGCCTGGGGTAGAGCCAGGGCACTGGAGCACATCATAGTGAGTGTGGAAATGCTCTTCAGAAGCACATCCAGACACGCACGGCTGGAAATACTCTTGCTGTATTGCTCTCTCTTTCTCTGTGTGCATCACCCTTAGCATCTTCCTTTCTTGTTCTTTAGCTGTGAGGAGGAGAGTCACCTCCCCAGCCAGCAGGAGAGGCCCCAGTGACTGCCAGCCATCCCGGAACACACGGAGAACTTTGTTCCTGTGGATTAAAGCACCTCTCCAAATGGCTGTGACTGTTTCCTTGGCCTGTGAATGTCAGCGGGTCCAAGAAAGGAAAGATCAGGAGCATGGGCTTGAGTGTCCGTGCCTGCTCGCAGGGCAGCTCTCTCCTGAGGTCATGCAGTAACTGTTTGTCTGCAGCTGTGCCCATGATGTGTCAGGGACCTCCTGCTCTCTGTGGGTGCCAGTCGGAGGAGTGGAGTCAGCCCTTTCATGACAGCACATCGCCTGCTGCAAGGGCATGCTGCCTTGTCAGGGAGGTGGGAAGAGCTCGTTTGGCCCTCGTGAGGCGGCAAGAGTTGAGCCAGGGCCTCTGTTTCCTGGGGCCAGTGCTGGTCGCCAGAGGGGAACCCACTCAAGTATGGTGTGCCTGTTTGTTGCACTGAGGGCTTGGTTTTGGGGGTGTGAAGGGAATCCTGGGGATAGCAAGGGCTGGCATTGGAAGCTCACAACCGTGAGGGTGTGGCCAGGGTAGTCCCTGGCTGCCTTGGCTGTAGCGACCATGAATCAGTGGAGTTGCAGACTCTGAGGGGAGTGTGGAAAGAGAGTAGCAGAGTCCAGAGTGGGCACCTTATGTGAGGAAACTTCCCCCTTGTCGGGGAACTGGTAGGGGGATGTCATGGAAGCAGGTCTGCAGGGCAAAGGATCAGGGGAAAACTGGCAGGTATGTGAGGACAGCACCTACTAAGCACAGGGACAACCCTGCTTGATATGCAGGCAAATGAGCAGCGGTAGGACGAGACTGGCTTGGCTGAGCCAGCACCTCCTGGTGGAAGTGCAGTGGAAAAAAAAGGGAGCACAGAGGAGGTGGAAGCAGGGAGAGGCTACAAGGGAGGTACTAGAGCGAGAAGTCCTGGCTGTGCGGGGATGGTGTCAAGAAGGCCAGAGTGCGGCTGGAGCTGAGCCTTGCAAGGGACGTCAAGGAGAACAGGAGCTTCCTGAGCCAAAGGAGTAGGCTGAGAAAGATAGAGGTACCTTGCTGCATGGGGTGGTTGACTTAAGGAGAGGAAAGCACATGCGGCCGAGCTACTCTGTGCCGCCTTAGCCTCAGCCTTCACCAAAAGGTCTCAGGGCCCCTGTGCTTGTGGAAGGTGTTGAAGGAGGAGGAGAGCAAGCAGTAGTGGCAGAGGATGGAGTCAGGGATCTTTGATCCGGCTGGGCAGGCTCTCCGACGCCCTGGAGGACCTCCCAGCAGCTGTCCTCTGGCCTGCCTGCTGCTGGCTTATCAGCTGGCAGAGTCAAGAGGCACCTGCCAGGGAAGGCAGCGGCCATGTGCTCTTTTCCTCCTGCTCACCCACCAGACTGGCCTGGCCAGCCCAGCTGCAGCACCTTGCAGCCCCCGCAGGCCCTCTCTGCACAGAGGCAGAAGCCCTGCTCCTGCAAACCCACCAGCTGCTTTGCTCCTCTTGGCTGCTCTTGCTGCTGCTGAGCCCTGCTCTGCCATCAGGAGCTCAGCTACCACTGTCACCCAGGACATCCTGCTCGGTCACCAGTCTCAGCCTCTCTCCAGCTCACAAGTCAGGCCGAGGATCGAGCACACACTGGACTGTGAGTGCTGTCCTCTCCCTCCATGTTGTGCTCAGGGTGAATGAAGGACTCACCCTGCCATGGGCGGCTCTGGCAGAGCTGTCTGCACCTCAGGCACATGTCACAACAGCGCCCACGTCCCCACACAGGTGCTGGAGCAGGGACTCAGACGGCCTCTGAACCCTTGCACTGTACCCCTTTCTTCTCCCTCTTCAGGAATTCAGAGAAGGACACACACAACTACCCAGCACAGCTACACGCCCTTCCCTCTTCTGTCCTTCCCATCAGGGATGGGCATGGCACAACCATCTCAGCTCAGGTTCTCCGCGACACGTGTGCAACCTCCATAGTGCTCTTCAGCTTCTCTGGCCATCCCGCATGGTCCAGAAAGGATGTCCCACAGCAGCACGCATGTCCCAGCCACCAGCAGCTCTGCTGCCCCAGAGTCTGCTCTCCAGGGATGGACCTGCAGAGAATTTGCCTTTTGTAGTGACTGAGCTCAAGTGAGAGGAGGGAGCAGAGGAAGTGGCCAGCCATCCAAGCAAGGTTTGAGCCCATGTGCACAGTGCAGAAGGGGTGAGCAGGGCATCGCTGTAACCCTTTGGCCCCCTCTTTGCCCTGCTCTTCAGGTCAGTTGGTATTCTTCAACTTTGTGTGCAACAAATCCAGCTAGAGCACGTGCTCCTGGACTTTTGGCTCTGTTTTTGCACGCCAGGGCTGTGCAACAGTGAGAAGTCTGAACAACGCGTCCTGTGTTCTTGAAGGCAGTGCTGAGTTGCAGAGCCCCACACTCTCCCGTCGGGTGTGAGGAGGGGGAATGTTCCCTTTTCCCTCTGGGTTTCCCAGGTCAGTTCCTGGGGTCAGAAAAGAGCACTCCCTGGGAGAGTCCCAGCACATCAAGGGGCTGGTGCAGGTACGTCCATGAGATGCTTTGGGAAAGCTTGTGGCATTCTCTTGTGGCTCCTCATGGTTCCCTTTCTTCTCTCCTTTGGAGGGGGACACAGGGCAGAAGGCACAGCAGTCACTAAACCTGGATTTACTCTGTTTTAGCTGTAGTCAAGTGTGTGCCTTGTGCTCCGTGGTGATCCTAGCACTGCTGATCTCCTCCCCATTCCCTTCCTGGGTAACACTCTTCAGCAAGACCCAGCTCTGCACGCACGCACGCGTACATACACACACACACACACACACACACAAACTCAGGTGTGCCTGGGAAGGTCAATGATACGAGCCGTGCCAGCAACAACCCCTCTGTTCACAGCAGCCCAGGTTCAGGAGACAGCCCCCTCCCCGAGCAACTCAGCAGCCTGAAGCAGAGGCACAGGATTAGCGCAGCTTCCTCTGCACTGGTTCAAGGGGACCATGAGCAAAACCCAGGCTGCCGGGCAGCACAACTCCCCAGGCACCCCACCAAGAGGGCACCGTTTCTAGGTGGGCTCCAATCAGCCAGCTTCTGGTTAGCAGCTGAACACGCTGCACCACAAAAAGCCCTACTAGGGGCCCTGCCGGGGCAGCTCTGGCATCAGGACAGTCGGGAATGGGACCAGTGCTGCAGGAATGGGAACGTCCCTGATCCCAGGCCTGGTGCCAGCCTCAGGGGAGGGCACGCTGCCCTTCAGCAGCTGCTGGGTGCTGGTGGGCAGAGCAGTGCAGGCGGAGGCCTGCTGCCCACCTCAGGGCTGTGGACAGCTCCCTGGCCAGGATCAGAGCCACCTGCTCCCGTGGCCCCTCTGCCGTGCACCCAGGCGGCACTTGGAGCTGTGGGCACATCACCCTGGAGAGGACATTTCCCTCAGCCCACTGCCTCCTGCTGCTGCTGCTGGCGACAGGTGTGACACACACAGCAGTGCTGCACGGGCTGGCAGAGGGGACTCAGGGAAGGGGTTTGTCCCTCTCCATCAACCCTCCCTGGGAGGGCCAGAGCATGCGAGCAGCAACCGCTACAAGACTCTCCTCCTGCCCCCTTCAGCTGCAGAGACAGTGAAGGGGCAGCACTCCATGGGGCAGCCCTGGCCCAGGAGCAGCGCCAGCTAAGAGGCAAGCCCAGCTTCCCCCATGGCAGCCCGCAGCCCAGCACGAGGCTCTGAACGCTGCTTTCTGCTGAAGCTCTCAGAGCACCAGCAGACAACAGGCCTGTGCTCGTCAGGGCCATGTCGTGGGAGGAGAGTGCCCCACACACCATGCCCCCTCCCGCAACAGTGACTCAGATCACCTCTGTGACTGCGGCCTGAGAGGCCATCAGCAGGCAAGCAGGCGGGTGGGCACTGTGAGCTCAGCGGGGGCAGCACAAAACCCCCAGCAGAAAGGAGAGCTCCTGAAGAGGGCGGAGGCAGAGGCAGGGAAAGGTGGCATGGCTGGCAGCTGCTTTGGGAGGTCACTTCTCTTGCAGCAACCTTTTGGGGTTGCAGGCAGGCAGGCACTGTAAGGTCATGAAGCGGGTGAGAAAACCTTCCCCATGGAGAGGAGAGCTCTGAGGGGAGGGGAGAGGCACAGGAAGGTAGTGGGGGATGACCCCAGAATGATGACCATGTCACTTCTTTTGCACAGTGGCAAGATCTGAGGATTTGAAATTATAACTCTGATACGGGAATGACAGTCACATTTATCATATACATAAAAATATAGAATATATATTATACTACATACCCCCAATATCTAAAATAACCTCCTCTCTATATACTATATTATACTACATGGCTCCGATCTCTAAGATAAGCAATTCTTGGAGGTGACAACATTCATCTGGAGAACACTCAACACCTGCCACTCTGCAGGCAGCATGGCTTTGTCCATTCTCCTCCTACATGCATGCAAAGCAGGACATCTCAGCAAAAACACTTTCACTTCAGTAATAAGAGCTTGCAAGCCCCTGAGGAAAAGCTGCACCTGAAAACAACTACTGGTCTAACAGGGCAAAGAGTAAAACACATTCCTCCCCAAGAGACACAAGCAGCAGACACATCACCCTTCCTGGGAAAGCTGCATGCATGACTACCTCTCTGAAGTGCTTGTACACCAAGGCATGCAGCATGGGGAATAAACAGGAAGAACCGGAGATGTGTGTGTGGTCGCAGGGCCATGATCTCGTTGCAATTTCAGAGGTACGGTGTGATAGCTCGCCTGACTGGAATGCTGTCATGGATGGCTATGTGCTTTTTAGGAAAGACAAGCCAGGAAGGCGAGGTAGTGGGGAGTTGCCCTTCATGTGAGAGAGCAACTGGAATGCATCGAGCTCTGCCTAGGGGTGGTGGAGGAGGAGGCAGTCGAGAGCTTATGGGTGAAGAACAAAGGGCAGGCTAGCATGGGGGACACTGCCGTGGGTGTCTACTGCAGGCCACCTGACCAGGAAGAGGAAGTCAGTGAGGCCTTCTACAGACAGCTGGAAGGAGCCTCACGATCACAGGCCCGGGTTCTCATGGGAGACTTCAACCAATAAGCACGATTGCAACCCTGGAGTTCAGGAGGGCAGACTTTGGGCTCTTCAGAGACCTACTTGGAGGAATCTCATGGGTTAAGGGCATAGAAGGAAGGAGGGTCCAGGAGAGCTGGCTAGTATTCAAGCATCACTTCCTCCAAGCTCAAGAGCAGTGCACCCCAAGGAGAAAGAAGTCCAGCAAAGGGGGCAGGAGACCTGCAGGGGTGAGCAAGGAGCTCCTGGCAAAACTCAAACAGAAGCAGAAAGTACAGAGAATGTGGAAGAGGGGACAGGCTACTTGGGAGACTTATAGGACTGCTGTCAGAGTGTGTAGAGATGTAGCAAGGAAGGCGAAGGCCCATTTGGAGTTGAGTGTGGCAAGGGATGTTAAGGACAACAGGGCGGGCTTCTTCAAATACATCAGTAGCAAGAGGAGGGCTAGTGAAAATGCGGGCCCACTACCAAATGGGGCGGGGGCCTGTTGTAGTTAGATTCCCGGGGCCAAACATCCGGTTTGGCCAGCCAGCACAAACTCACACACAAACACTGTTCAGTAGCAAGCAGTTTATTAGTAGATACTTACAAACAGACCGACCCGATGGTAATCTCAAGAAGGAGATTCTGGAAGCCACAGAATCTATATGTATCCAACTGCTGTTCTTTCCCACGGATTTCCAAGACCTTGTTAGTTACTTATTTGTATGCCGCTTAACACAGCGGTATTGTTCTAGGCACTAAAAAGTTACAACACTAGACCATTCTCACCAAGTATCAGGTATTACAGATACAAAAGTTACAATACGGACCATTCCCATTAAGTATCAGGTAGTACGGATACAGGGCCCTGGTGACAAAGGCTACAGAGAAGGCAGAATTACCGAATGCCTTCTTTGCTAAAGTCTTCACTGCTAACGGCAGCCCTCAAGAGTCCCGGAGCCTGGAAGCAAAGGGAGAAAGTCTGGAGAAAGGAAGACTTTCCTTTGGTTGAGGAGGAGAGGATTAGAGATCTGGGCAAGCCTGACATTCACAAATGCATGGGCCCAACTAGCCTAACTAGAACAGGCTCTTGACACTGTCTCCCCTGACATCCTCCTAGAGAAGCTCAAGAAGCGTGGGTTAGATGAGTGGACAGTGAGGTGCATTGAGAACTGGCTGAAAGGCAGAACTCAGAGGGTCGTCATCAGTGCTGCGGAGCTGGAGGCCTGTGGCTATTGGAGTTTGCCAGGGCTCAGTACTGGGTCCCATCCTGATCAACTTCTTCATCAATGACCTGGACGAAGGGACAGAGTGGCTCCTCAGTAAGTTTGCAGATGATACCAAGCTGGGAGGAGTGGCTGCTACAGCTGAGGGCTGTGCTGCCATTCAGAGAGAGCTGGC
Organism: Rhea pennata; assembly: GCF_028389875.1. Classification (NCBI taxonomy): domain Eukaryota; kingdom Metazoa; phylum Chordata; class Aves; order Rheiformes; family Rheidae; genus Rhea; species Rhea pennata. The sequence goes on along the minus strand of NC_084691.1, from coordinate 267,148 downwards.
CACGCTGGAGGGCTGGGCGGCGAGGAACCTCCTGAGGTTCAACAAGGGCAAGTGCAGAGTCCTGCACCTAGGGAATAATAACCCTCGGTACCAGTACAAGCTAGGGGCTGACCTTCTGGAGAGCAGCTCTGCAGAGAAGGACCTGGGAGTGCTGGTGGATGACAAATTGACCATGAGCCAGAAATGTGCCCTTGTGGCCAAGAAGGCCAATGGTATTCTGGGGTGTATTGGGAAGAGTGTTGCCAGCAAGTCGAGGGAGGTGATGCTGCCCCTCTCCTCAGCCCTGGGGAGGCCTCATCTCAAGTACTGTGTCCAGTTCTGCGTTCCCCAGTAGAAGAGAGACATGGAGCTGCTGGAGAGAGTCCAGCGTAGGGCTACAAAGGTGATCAGAGGGCTGGAGCGTCTGCCCTCTGAGGAACGTCTGCGAGAGCTGGGCCTCTTCAGCCTGGGGAAGAGAAGGCTGAGGGGGGATCTTATCAATGTGTATACTTATACATCCTCCCTTATACATCCTGGGGAGGGTGTCAAGGGGATGAGGCTAAACTCTTTTCAGCTGTCTCATGCGAAAGGACAAGAGGCAATGGGCAAAAAATGAACCACAGAAAGTTCTGCCAGAGTATGAGGAGGAATTTCTTCACTGTGAGAGTGACAGAGCCCTGGAACAGGTTGCCCAGAGAGGTTGCGGAGGCTTCTTCTCTGGAGATATTCAAAGCCCACTTTGATGCAACCCTGTCTAACATGCTTTAGGTGACCCTACTTGAGCAGGGAGGTTGCACTAGATGATCTCCAGAGGTCCTTTCCAACCTTACGGATTCTAGGATTCTATGATTCTGTGATTCTACGGAGACGGCTACAGCTTCCAGACAGCTCCCACGAGGAGAGGGCTGGAGCTTCAGTTAGGCTCCTGGCCAGGGCTGGAGGTGCCAGGGCAGACTGCTCAGGGGAAATGAGTCCTACTCAGTGCACGCCAGGCCCTGATGTTCCAGGCCACAGTTTCTGCAGTTCCCTCCTGCAGCCGCTCCAGTTTTGCAGTGCCTCCCTTGAACTGGCACGGTCACAACTGGACACAGGCGAGGCCTAGCAACTGTGGCGTGTCAGCTCACATTGCTCCATGTGCTCGCTCTACAGGAGCTGACGCAGCAAGCACACAGCTGCTGAGGCCAAGAAGGACAGCAGACCACTCTGTGCTCACGCTGACTGCCCCTCTTGTCTAGTCTTCCACTGCTGCCAGCAGGTGCAGAAGGCAAGAGCCAGCCAAGCCCTCCAGCAAAGCCAAACCCAAATCCTAACCCAAGCCTTGTGCAGACCACAGGAGAGTGGGACTGGGACTGCTGTGGCTTCACACTGGCTTAGGTACTTAGCGGGGGATGTTGTGTGTTTAGAAAATATGAGTGCATGGCACTCAACTCTGCAAAGATCCTTGGCAGCGTGTTCCCTGGAGCATTCCGACACTTCTTGGGGAACTTCCTTGAGCAGTGCAAGCTACTTGGTACTTCTACAATGCACTTGTCGTGTGTATAGTCAGGCAGGACTGCCTTTGGCCACACTGCCTGCATGCAGGCAGCTCCGCTGCCTTAGTAGTTACTATGTGGGTGAGGAGTGGGAAAGGCAGGACAGCCTCAAGCCCTCTGGGTCTCCCACCACTGCTGAAGAAGGGAGAGAGTGGGCACACTCTTGCTGAGAGGCCTGCTTTCAACTCCTCTGCTCTGCCTGCTGCAATGTATTCCCTGCCTTGGCATGCTGCTCTCCCATGAAATGAGAACTTGCAGGCTATCCACTCAGCTGCAAAAGCTGCAGCTGCACTAGCTGGGGCTTTCGCTTGGAGTCCAAGGACCCTGCCCTGCCCCCAGAGCCAAAGACAGGGCCCATCTTTCAACGCTGCCAGAAAGGTCCTTTCCTCAGGAGAGATGCAAGCGGAACTAGCACTGCAGGAGCTGAGGGCTGAGGCAGGCTCACTGGCCCTGCAGAGACAAGGTGGCACATGCCTCTGCTACAGATCACAGGACCTGTGGAGGATCCTTTTCAAAGAGTCTCCTTCCTCCTTTACTCTGCAGAATGTTCTCAGAGCAAGCCGAGTGCCCTCAGACTTCCTGGATGCATAGCCATGCTTTGCAGAGACCCAGCGCCTCTCCTGCCTCTCTCTTCAGATGCTCACCACGCACATGCCCTATAGTCTGCCTCAAGAATCAAGCTCCAGGTGGGGCAAAAAAACATGAACGAGAGCTGCCACATCTTCTCTTTTTATTCCGGATTACAGAAACTCTCTTGTCTCGTGGCTCAGCTGGTAGTTCTGCCTTGTCATCACCCCATGAACCTGCACTCGATAAATGCACGTGTACCTGGGGTTCCCCCAGTTGCTCTGCACCTGGAATTCGATGTAGCGGAAGGCTCTGGGCAGCTGCTTCTGTAAAGGAAACGGAGGCAGCCATTGTTGCTCGGGTGGAAAGAGCGACAGCACAGCAAGGGCGCTTCCTCTGCCAGCCCCATCCCTGCTGGGGAACCAAACGCAGCCCTGGCAGAGGAGGCAGCCGTGCTTCCCCTGCCAGAGCCACAAGGCACAGGATGCTTTGGCTCATCCTCCACGCTCTGTCGTCCAAGCACTTGCAGGCAAACCTCAGTCTGCTGCTCGCGTCGTGCCCACACGCACTCCCGGTACCTTGAGGCGGAAGGTCTGAACAGCCTCCTGGTCCACCTCAAACACAAAGAGCCCCAGGAGAGTTTCTGCTGCTGCTTCCTCATCCACGCCCTCAAAGGCAAGCGACAAGGGGAGCACGTCACGCTCAAGCAGAGCTGAAGGAAAAGTGTCTGCTGAGGCGGAACTGGGCAACCCTGCCTCATGTGCCGCTCCTCTAGCAGGAGCCGAGAAGAGCTTAGTGTGGGTGTGGGTGAGGCTGCTCTGAGCAAGCGCTCCAAGACCCTTGGCCAGAGAGCATTCAGCAAGCCCGAGTGGCATACCACCACCGTGGGCCACCAGGCACCCCACGCAGGGATGCAGTGCTCTGCAGAAACCAGCCCACGCTTCTCTGGGAGAAGCCGCCAGGAGATACAAGGCTCCTTTGCAGCTTTTGGCCAGGGCCGCAGGGCCTCGTTCCCTCCCCGCCCTCCGCGGAGGTGCAAGGCAGAGACTTACGGAGACAGCAAAATCTTTGGGGGCGCTGCTGACTTCCCCGGAAGGAGAGACTGCCTTGGAGATGTGCTCCACGGTGACAGCCATTGGCCAGATCTCCTCAGTCAACCGAATGACCACTTGGCCCTCTGCTCCTTGGAAAGCCCAGCACTGTCCGGGGGAAGTAGGCAGCTGAAACCAGAAAGTAGCCTCCTTCAGTGGCAAGGCACTGCAAGAGCCCACAGAACTGGCGGCTTTGCGAGCAGCACAGGCCTGCCTTAGTCTCTTGGCTGACATTCTGCATGCAAAGGCACACCAGTGGGTGAAAGGGACAGGAGGGGACTGGTGAACTTGATTTCAGAAGATGGGCAGATGCTAACACTTTTACTTCAGTAATAACAGCTTGCAAGCCGCTGAGGAAAAGCTGCACCTGAAAACAACTACTGGTCTAACAGGGCAAAGAGTAAAACACATTCCTCCCCAAAAGACACAGGCACCACACACATCACAAAGCCATTCACAGCAGTCCCTGGCCCAGGAAGAATTGCACAGCTACTGGTGGGAAGCAGGTACCAGAAAGCAAGACAGACAATACAGCTCTGCCCCGTGAACTTCCTGACCTGCGCCTACGCACCAAACATGCAGAGAGCTGTAAGACTCCAGGCCCTGCCCCAGACACTTCACAGCAACAGAACTTCCCCTCCTCTTTCCTCTGGGCAAGACATCTGCAACTGTTGAGGGGCTTCACATGCCCGGCTCAGATGACACACTTGTCTCTGCAGACATAACCTGCTGAACTTGAACAGAAAATAAAAACACAGTTGCCTCTATTCAGGTGGTGTGGATTTTCCTAATGGAGAAGGGAGAACAGAGGGAGAAGCTTCCTCTGTGCTGGTTTCCTGGCCCACTTGCCCTCTCAGCTGGTACACTAAGAAGAGCAGGAGATGCTGATGGGCTTTCTCTAACAGCTTAGCCTCCTTAGCACCACTTAGGGCCCCTGTGAAGAGGAGTTCCAGGTCCTTTTTCCAGTCAAAGCTGTGCTCTCATACACAGGACTCCAGGCTCTGCAGAACCACTCCAGATAAAAACAGCTCCAGGCATCTCTTTGACTTGTTTGCTTCCGGCAAGGGCTGCCTGTTGGAAACAAAACACAAAAAAGCATTCATTCATCTCCGTCTTTTAGGCCAACAGAAAATTGCTGCAGAAGCATCAAAGGACACTCAACGACTGGGCAAGACAGTGTCCGTGGATATTCTCTGCAGGGGAAGCAAAGCATCTGTCGGAGAAAAATCCCAAATCTTAACTTTACATGCGCAGTGACAGGCTGTGACCAATAATGCCGATTGGCAAAGGGACCCAACCAGTCAAAGGAGATGTCCATGAAACCACAAGTCCCTTGCTCAGCAGAGCTCAGAAGAAGTAAAGCAAACATCCCGAGAAAAGCAACAGGAAATCTGAGGATGGAATTTCGTTCGGCCCTTCTGTAGATTCATGGTGTCCTTAGAGCCCACAGAGCGGGGGTGCTTCTGGAAGAACAAACACCAGGAAGGTTATCTAAAGCTACTGCATCTGGCTGCGGAAGCTCCCAGGCCACAGCCTGCCAGAAGAAGAGGCTAAGGAAAAGAATCACTATATACGGCCCTGCTCCGATTCTCCCTCCGAGGCGGTACAAGTTCAACACTGTCCAAGAGAGCACCAGGCTGAAAAAAACTCCCGTTGAGCTCAGCAGCCCATCTGCTCTGCCAAGCTCTTGCTGTAACCGTCCTCACTACCTCTACATCAGTGGCAAAGACATCTAAGGATGCCAGGCCAGCTAGCGATTGGTGTTAGGCCACCTAACATACCTGGAAACGGCTGGTTCAAACACTTTGCTGCTGCCAAAACGGGAGCAGGCAGCTGCCTGAGAGAGCTCCAGTCTCAGCTTCTGTTCCCACGCTTCGGTGCTTGCTTGCTTACTACAGAGTTGCCTAGAAACACTTGTCACCCGCTCCAACTCACCTAGGTTCTTCAGTATTCTGAGTATTCTTGAGTATCTGAGGTGTGACTAACTGTGCGCAGCATCACCACACAAGACGTACAGGTGCTCTCGGGAATACTGTGCTTCTCAAGGCTGAAAATCAGAAGCTGCCCACGGACACGGCTGAGATCTGCAGCGGCAGGTCAGCAAAGACCTTTGGAAAGCAAACTCACACACACTCTCCAGGGGCAGCATCTTCCCCGGCTTGCCTTCCTCAAAGGCAGCAATGAGCCCTCTCGCCGTGGCCTGAAAAGACACAGCTCCAGGAGACAAAGTCCTCAGCACAGTAACCTCTGCGCAGCAGGCAGCTGAAACAAGGCCTCTCAAGCCTCCGAAGCTAGAGCTTGGAAACTGCAATAGTCTTTCAGAGCACAGCATCACTGCCTTCCTCGGTTTGCTGCTCAGTTAGCCACAGCAGCCTGGTGTTTTGTCTCACAGTGCTTACTTTGAAGGGCAGCGTTCTTTCCACCTGTTTTCATGGCAGGGCTAACAGGTGCAAGAAGCAAGAGCACAAGCTGACAGAAGTCACCAGGACTAGTAAACACAAGAAAGCAGAGGAGCAATGAACACAAGGACAGCAAATGCCTCGTCTCCCACAGCAGGCTGCAGCCCTCGCAACAGCGAGCTTTCAGCCAACCACAGCAGGCATTCTGCGCACCAAGGCAGCTCAGACAGTAACCTGGAAGGTCTGGAAGGTGGTCAGCTTCCACGGCAACTGAACTGACAGTGCCACGGGAAACAGAGGTGACCACTCGGGAGTCCGACAATCGGATCTGCAACAGCATCTTCTGCTTGTGGAGGCTGCGTAAACCAAAAACACCCTTTCTCCTCAGGCCACAGCACTACTCTGCAGCCTTTAGGAAGACCTTCTTTTGCTAGCCCTTTCCAAGCCCAGTGCTAGCAAGCAAGCACAGCCTGACTAACAGGCAATGCAAAAACATCTTGATCATGCAGACAAGTGCGAGAAGGATATTCTGCACACACAATCAATAAACCAGCACGATTTCGGCATGGCTGCTTTCAAACTCTGCAACCACGTGCTACTGCTTCCACGCTTAAAGAGATGCAAGAAAGCCACAGAGGTGCTTTGCTTTGAACAAGCGTTAAGAAGCTCAGCAAAGACTCCCTAGATAGGCCTGCAGGTGAGACTCAGACTGATCATGCTCATTTCCACAGTAAGGCTTGTACTTCTCATCTCAGTCCTTATCACAACTGAAAGGCAAAAGATGCATCGTGTAGCTCACCAAATGCCTAAGAGGAGACTCAACACATGCTGCAACCTTGTACTGTGAGTCAACTAAGCTGATGCATGGTGGGCTTTGAAGTGTTACACTCAACAGGCAAGAGGGGAAGAATTCAAAGAGCGCAGTGCAGAGTGCTCAGAATGGCACAGCAACAAAAGACATGACAGCAGGAATCCTCCCTGAAAGTGCCATCTGCCGAAGAATGCTGCCCCTTCCCAGGGGAAAAACAACTGGCACAACAGCATTCTTCACTCAACAACATACATGGAAGAGGGCAAATATTTACGGCTGAATATACTCTATCATCTTTCCCTAAAACAGAAATGATAAACAACAGAAGCTTACCTCTGCACTGCCTTGCTTCACTGGTTTGTCCTGCTCATGGGACTCTTTAGTCCCTTCATGTCTGCAGGCTGTTCCGCTGCTCTCCAACGCCTGAGAGAAGCACAGAAAGACAGAACTCAGCTCTTGTCACTGCTGTCCCAGTCGATTCTGAGGAATCCACCTCCTAGCTACGAAAGGCTTTTTGCAGTGCTGCATCCGGCTACGACCTCTGTTGCCTGCATGAGCAGGGGAAAATATCCTGTCAGCACCTAGCACAATTCTTCCAGAGCAACAAGGTGAGGAGAGAAGGGAAAGCTGGGCTCCTTTCCCACTTTCTTCCCTCAACGCACAGCAGGAGCCCTTTTTTTCTCTGCAGCACTTTCACTACCTGGGACACAGGCAAGCCACCAGCACCTCCTCTGTCAAGCGCTTGGGCATCTACTGCGGAGGAATACTGCAAACCAGGTGTTATCCTGCAAGGCAAAACTTGGATGTTTCCAACCACCCTTGCACCCAAAGCACTGTTAGCTCACTCTGACTAAAGACCACCTCACTGAGTGACAAACACGTCTTGAAGACGTTCACTTGCATTCTAGAGGCTAGTCAGGAGGCGGATTATCCTCCGTTGGAAGGGAGCACGAGTAGAACCATGCAGACTCTGAAGACCAAGCAAACACACACACATTGCACTACTTCCTACATGCATCCCTTCGCCTCCAAAAATAGCTATTTTTGTCACCAAGCATCCACCTTTGCAGAGGGGAGACCTACAATGGACACTCATGCTATCCCATGGTACTTTCGAGGCAGGCAATCCAGCAGGGTAACAGAGAGCCCAGCTGGTCCCAAAGATCACCGCCCTTCATAGCTGCACTGAAAGAGGGCAACGTGTTGAGAGAAAAAATTCAAGCCGACTTGTAAGGAGAAATAAATGTACAGAGCTCTATGCTTAGGCGTGCTAGTGCAGACAGCTAATCCTGACTGCCTGAGGAGAAAGTTTCAACTCCAACAAACAAGCCTGTGAAAGTTCATGAGAACTGAAGTAGGGCAGCTGCTAGCGGGTTCGTTCTGAGACTCCACACTGGCCCGTACTAGCCATTTTGCAACAACAGAGGCTGCTTCTGGCTCTCCAGCAGAGCTTCTCAGTTGCACCACAAGACAAGCTTTCCTCAAATAAATAGTAATGCAAACAATGCAACCAGGCTTGTCCAGAAAAGCTCCAAGTCACTTACTTCTTTTGGAAGCTCTGCCATCACAAAAAACAACCCACCAACAAAATTGCCAACAGTTACAAAGGAATTAGTTAAGAATTTTCTGTAACTCCACGATTAAGCTAAGGAAAAGGCACCCAAGGGGGCACCAGGGCTTTATCATCTCCCGTCCCTGCAAGCGGCCAGCCACTACAAAGCAATGGTCACTGCTGTGAGGTGAGAACACAGTTCAGCCTACACCACAGAAACCCACTGGCACACTAAAGCCTCTCTCATACACTTTCGAACGCACATTTTCCCTTTCACATGAACCTTACAAAGCCACTTCAGCCACAGCGATTTTTCTTTCTGCCTTTTCTTTCTTTCTTTCCAGGCACACCTTGCTGCCTCCCATAGCTTCCGACAGAGGCACAAGGAGCATAAGTGCTCTGGCTGATTTACATTTCCTCCACCTAAACATTTTAGGCTTTCCGCTCAAATGCACTGGCTGCTGCCCATGGCTAGAGGCACACAACCAGAACACAATGCCTGGACTACAGGTCACTCTACTGACATGAGATCCCTCCTGCTGGCAGCAGAAGTAGAGTAGCCTCTCACATTCACGCAGCACGGTAACATCAGGCCTAGGGCTAGCTCCCACGACACCTCCTCAGGCCACGGGACACACAGGTGGTCACAAAGAGAAAAGAACGGATGAAAAGCCACACAGTTGCAGTCACAAGGACTTAACAGAAGAGCCAGGGTTTTCCGCAATACATGACACCTACGAACAATAAGGCGTCTTCATTACTTGAACGATGGGTAACCCCTCCCTTTCTCCTCCTTGCGCCAGTCTGGCCACGCTCTTCCACCCAGGCCTCCATGGGCAGAACCTCCCACCAAAACACAGGAAGGCCTCTCTACCGGCAGCTACTGACACCGCTGCAGCATCTCAGCAGCACCCCACACACCTTGCCCACTCAGACACAGCTACTTCTCCCACCACCACCACATCTCTCCCCCCTTTCTCACAGGCCTTCCAGCAACACCCCTTCGAGCACCCAACGCTGCTTTCTCAGTGCTGCTAGCAACAATGGACTACCCAGGCTGAGATGTAAAGCTTGCCTCCTTCCTCAAGGAAAGCGACACGCTAAAGAGTACTGAGCCACTGAAGGTCCAAAGCTAACGAGTTCATCCTGACCTTCTGAAAGCTCCAGGAAAAGAAAAGTCTACGTCCGACAGGGAAGAAAGACAGAAAAGCAACTCACAAATACCCACTTTAATAAGGTCCTGCTAAAGCTCTGCTCCGGAGCTCGGTCTGCGCTGCACGCTTCCTCACTAGGCAGAAGGCAACAGTTGCTGGAACTATTTTGTCAAGTGATTCACAGCTGATGCAAAGAGTAGGAAACATTGTAAGTCTTCTTCAAGCTTTCTTCAACAAAATCTCGTCTTTGCAGCTCTTTGGCTCCCAGTCCCAGCCAGTAGCATCACTACTGGCTAGTCTCACAATGTGACCTTCAGGGCTAACAGCTTAACTACGCGGCCATGCTTGTAAGGAATAAGGTTATTGGGGTTGAGGAATATTGGAAACGTTGGGAAAGACAGGCCATAACCTGTCAATGCTCTGAAAACACTTGCCGTGCAAGGGCTTGCTCACATCCTTCCCCTTTGCCCGGTGAGGACAGTTCATCACTTGAAGCTGAAGAAAAAAACACTTAAATTTTCACAGTTAATCACGAACAACTGAAAGCTGCACTGCCCCGCCACACTACAACACCAGCTCCTGCCTGTCTACTTTCCCCACCAGTTGCCCACGCACACCCAGAGCGTTTCTGCTTTCCACCAGGCCAGAGCATTCAGCGGCAGAAGCAGCAAAGAAAGCAGCTGCTCTGTTCCGCTCACTCCTCCACGGCTGCCTGCGGTGCCACCAGTGCTGCAGCTCTCACACCTCAGGCCTTCTCGGCCCCTGACAGGCCGCAGCGCAGCCAAAAACCCCCTCTGTGTCCCTGGGATGCTCACAGGCAGCAGCCGCCACAGCCCAGCACAGAGCTTTCTCACCCGCCCCTCCCCTCCTGTCCCCTCCCGTCCCCGAGTCTCGCCCAGGCCCCAGAGCAGAGCGGGGCCCTGCGGCAGCAGCGCCCGGCAGCAGCGTTTCCCCGCGGACGCTGCCCTGCAGCACAAGTGCCGCAGCCCAGGGCCAGCGCGGGCGCCGCTGCCCCTCGCTCACGGCCTGGGCCGCGGGCAGCAGCCACCGCCGCAGGCTCCACGTACAGGAGCAGCTGCCGCGCGGCAGCGTCGCTCTGGGCTCCCTGTGCAGCCGCCGCCAACGCCCGTCGCTGCCGCAGCTGCTTCTCGGCGGCCGTAGAACGGCGCCGCGCCAGGGCCAGGCGGCGGCGGGGCCAGCAGGCACCTGCGCTGGCACCATGGCCACACGGGCCCCGCCCCCACCGCCGGAAGTGACGCCTCCCGCGCCCAGGACCCTCCCACCCGGCGCTCCCCCATTGGCTCCCGTGGGGCTGGGAAAGACGGAGGCGGGGCGGGCGTGAAAGGGTCGTCAGTGCGCGTGCGCTGGGCGGGCCTGGGGCCGCGGGGGGCGGGTCCCCGAGGGGAGGGGCGGAGCAGTGACGGGGTGGGGCGGAGCAGGCGCACTGGCACGGAGGAGGGCGGCGAGGGGCGGGGCCGGGGCGGGGCGGGGCCGGGAGGCGGCTGCTGCGGCGCGGGGCGGCGTCTGCCGGCGCGGGGCCGCCCGGAGCCTTTAGCCGCGGCGCCGGGAGCTGCAGCGCCGGGGCCGAAGGCCGCTGTCGGGGCGGAGCGAGCGGCTGTGCGTGCGGGGGGGCCGGAGCCGCCGCAGCCCGGCCGTGTGCCAGGAGCGGCTGGGCGAGGCCCGGCCGGGCCTGGGCCGCCTCCGGCCCCACGGGAGCCCCCGGCTCTTGCGCCCCTGCTGCGGGCGGCCCCGTGGCTCGGAGCCGCCTGCGGTGGAGGCTGGTCAGGGCCGTCTCGGCTGCGCGGGGACCCTCAGCATCAGTGTCAGCACAGGAGCTTCACCCCCCCGCTCCTCCGTCCCACACCGGGAGCCCCAGGGAGCCCCAGAGCAGCCCCAGAGCAGCACACGCAGGGGAGAAAGGAGGGGAAACGCTGTGATGCAGCTGCGGGGGGAAGCCCAGGCAGCAGAGACCGCCAGGCCCTCGGCACAGCACACCGAGCAGCGGCAGGGCAGCGGCACCCGGGCCCGCGCCAGGAGCCGTGCCCCTCTGCTCTGCCGGAGGTCTGGCTGCAGTGCAGGGGGCTGGTGGCCTGGCCCCGGGGCCTGCAGTGTGGCGGCTCTGCGGGTGGCAGAGGGCACGCGGGTCTTGCTTTGAGGGGGATGGCTGCATGGGAGGGGTGTGTGGGCGTTGGCCAGGTTCCCCCTCCCACAGCATTTCTGCTTGAGTTTCCGCTCCTTCTGTGGCCCTGGCTCCAATGCCTGGAGCTTTTCCTGCAGCAGCTCTTTCCCTGTGCTGCGTCTTGGCTCTGTCTTGAGTGCTACCTTCTGAAATAGCAGCATGTGCTGAAGGAGAATGAGTTTCCAGAGGGATGAAGTTGCCTTTAGCACAAACTTCCCAATTTCTTCAGCAGGACTTCAGTAGCATCTTGACGGCAAATATTCCGTGTGTCCTACGAAAGCTGCAGTTCTGTTGTAAGAAGTCTTTGTGCATCTGATCCAAGAGGGAGAGAGCGCAGCAGTGATGGTACCAGCTGCCCTGGGGAGCCTACCTTTGGCAAAAGCATGATTTCTGTTGAAAAAAGACCAAAGTATCCCTGGAGCACCTGCTATTCTTTTGGAAAGGAAATAGAAAAACCAAATACCAAAAAGGAAAAGAGCCCTTAGAAACTGCTTTCAGTCTCTGTTCCTGAGGCAGAAGTTTTCAGAAGGCTTCCTCTTTGTCTTAGCCGACGTACTGCTTTGACTCCTGCCTTCTGCTTGGTGGGGAGGTGTGCAGCTGAGAGTTTTTGAAAGACCTAGTTGCTGAGCCCTTCTTGAGCAGTGGGTTATTTCCCAGTGTGTGGATGGGTTGCATTTCCGTCCTTCTTAGTTCCTCACCTCCTAAGGCATTTCTACCCCCGGTTTGAGTGTGTTCGGAGCGGAGATCTGTGGAACACCTCGGAGGGTCTCTTGTGTCTTAAAGATGGTCCTTCGGGCATCTTTTTGAAATCCTGAGAACTTGCATTTAACCTGATGCCAAGTGCCAGGTTGACAGCGCTAAGCGGGGATTCCCTGCCAGTTTTCTGCACAAGCAAACTGCCAAGGGCAGGACCGTGGTTTCAAGGTGCCGGAAGAATGTTTCAGTCACCGCGAAGGAATTGGTGGAGGTTTTGTGGCAGTCAGTTGTCAGCGCTTCCTGCCCCGGTGACGGCAGCCACGTCGGCTGTGTCGCCGTGGGGCGAGCGCAGCACCGTACCCACCGCCCTCCCTCACCACCAGGTTTCGTGCACAGGGCCATGGCCGGGTGAGAGCAGCCATAATGCCCAGCCCAGGCAGGACCTCCAGTGGGGTTGTCCCTGCTGCACGACCTGCATGGGGTCAGGGGCAGCCCCCGAGCATCCCATGCAGTGCCTGCCTCCAAGTGGGTGAGGGGGGCGTGGGGAAGAGTATGGCTGTGCCCCTCTGTGACACGGGCTGTGCTCACAGGGGACATCCTGTGTCACAGTGACCGCTGCCCTCTCACACACGGACAAACCTCTCCACACACGTCCTGGCCAGGCTGGCGGAGCCCAGGCACTGGAGCTGCTCTCGGCACCAGTCTGCTGCGAGGAGCCGCCAAGGCCGAGCGGGAGTCAGCGAGGGGAGGCCGGGGCAGCACGGGCTACCGTGAAGTGTGGAAGAGGAGGAGGAAGAGGAGGCGGTGGTGTTTCCTCATCACCTCCTGCTGTAGGGGTGACCCAGAGCAGGGAGGAGAAGGATGGAGCTCTGGGACGCTGGCCACGGGAGGCAGCGTGGACAGCGGGTGCCAACGCTTCCCTTAGAGGGTAAGAAGTTTGGGAGCGCTTCCCCGGGAGCTGTCACAGAGATCATTAATGCTGAACATGGCTGTGGAAAGTGTGCTTGGAGGGAGCTGGAGGCTGCGGCCAAAGCCCCGACTGATGGTCCTCTCTGGCTCAGGTGCCAGTGTGGCTGCCAGGACTCCTGCGTCCCAAGCATGATGCCCTGCCATCTCGTGGCACCGCTGGGCAGAGGTCCCGGTGGTGAGGGACCCTGCTGGCCTGGCAGAAGGGGCTCGGGCAGCCCAGCTCCTGCTGGGGGAAAGTACTGGAGCTGCTGCAGTAGACGTACAGAGCCTGGGCATGCAGGGATGCCATACGGGGAGACTTGCCCTGCAGGGGAGACCCTGCGGATGCTCTGAGCCCCTGAACTGCCATGGGCACAGCATCGTGTCCTCGGCATCGTGGAAATGCATTGCTAATATCCCGAGGGAGGGGGCCGCCCTGTTAGAGCTGCGTCTGGAAGGAAAGGAGCCCTGCCTGAAGAAGGCTGAGGGGTCCTGCAGCTGTTGCTGGGCTCTGGAGAGGCTGCTGGGAACACCTGTGCTGGAAAGGAAACCTTGGACTTCTGTTCAGCTCAGCAGGGCTTTTTGGGCAGGATCCCAGCCACTGCCTCTACTCCTTCCCCTTGGTTCTCCTTGTAGCTGCAGACTGGTAGAGCAGGCTTTGAGCTCGGGGCACACTGTGGATGTCCCATGGAAAGGTGTCTGCGTGCTAATGGCTCTGTTTCAGCTCCAGACCCCTCCAGGGAGCAGCTACAAGGTTCTCACCTCAAGGTGGTTCCCACCTTAGCTGCTGAGTGCCTGTCGGCACTGGGCTGACATTGGGGAGGGGGAGGCTCTTTGAAGACGCTTACACTTGCCATCTCCTTGCTTCGGCATGTGCTGAACGGTTGTGAGGTGGCCCACCCTAGCATGACGTGTCTTTCCCTTATTTTGCAGAGCACCTTGCTATCTGGGAAGGTGTATCGGACTACATTGTACGGCAGCTGATGCTGAACCAGGTGGGTTTGCCGTCCTGGGCCTCCTCAGGAAAGCCTTCTTGTGCATGTTCTGTGAGGGGAGGGATGACCTCTCTGCTTTTCCTGGTAGTTTGGAGAGGGTGAAGAGGAGAGGGGTGAACATCTCTAGGAAATTCTTCCAAAGAACCTCTCCAGGGCTTCTCCAAAGTGTTCCAAGGGTGGGCAGGCCACCAAGCACCGTTGCCATGCGCTCACAGGTTAGCAGCCTCTCCACCTAAGAGTCTCATACGTCTCCTCTTCTTTGCTGTTTTCAGGGAGTCCGAATTATTCGGCTTGGGACCTTGGACGTTGTTACTGAGCAACTTGGGGGTGGGAAGGCTGGTCTCCTGACTGTTCGCAGACCCGTCTTCCGCCTTGCGCAGAATATTGCAGCGGTTCACGGCCTCACCCACCGTGAGGCCTACGCTCCTGGTAAGAAGACAGGTGGAGACTGTTGCTTGCCCTGGGGACCTCTCTGGGGAGTGCACAACTGCTGTTTGTCAGTGACTGTTAGAAATTGAGAATTGCGTCACCAGGTCCTGAGAACAGCTTCCGATTTTTTAAAATAATCCAGACATCATTATGCGCATTACCACTATACTCCCTCTCTGGATGTCTTGCTTGAACAGCTGTGCACTTCTGAGGTGCTGAGGGTAGCTGGAAGGCTCTGACGGGCTGCGGTGCAATGCTTGTGTTCTCCTTCCTCCTTGAAGCCATGAGACATGGCACAGCTAAAGCTCTCCCAGGCTGGAATGCACAGAGTGGAGGAACTTGCCCCCCTTGCTGCTCTCCTTGTCCTGCCATCATGTGTCATGTTCCTAGGAGATGGCAGGGACCCGTTCCTTCTAGCTGTGTGGGGAAGAAAATGTTGCAGTACACTTGGCACACGCGCTTGTAGAGTGCTTGGGAGTTGTCCTGGGGAGGGATGGTGTCAGCTTCCCCCATGAGCTTTTCCCGCACGTTAAAGAAGACAGCCCCGAATCAGGGTCCTGCTTGGAGAGCTCCAAGCTGCTGACACTCTGGTCTTGCCTGCTCAGGCGCTCTGTTAGTGACTGTGTGGCTCTTCTGCTGCTTCCTAGGTCACAAGCAAGCTGAGCCCCTGAAGTATGCTCGCATAGCCTCGGACATCTCTGTGCCTCGGAAAAGAGTGCAGGCCTGCATAGAGGAGACCGTGCATCTTTTCTGCCGCTGCCTGGAGAGCGGGAAGAATGTTGCCTTTGTTCTGAAGCACGTTGGCATGCTTGTCATTCAAGGAAGCAACGTGAAAATGAGGTTCTACAGAGACTTGCTGCAAAGGCTGAATGGGACGGCACAGCTGGTAGCAGCTTCTCTTAGGGTACCGTTTCCATTTCTGTGCCGCTGCTTCTAGTCCTTTGGAAATCCTAGCCAAGTGGATGGATTTTTACTGGCCTGCCACGACCTTTCTGGGCACCCGCATAGCTGTGGCCTCGAGTACCGGCAGCTCCCTGCCCCGTTCTTCTGGAACATTCTGAGACCTTGGTGGCGGAGCAGAGCCTGGGAATTTCTGTACTGGGTCCAACCAACGCTCCCTGCAGCCCAGGGTCCCGTTGTGATGTGGTCAGGGAAAAAGATCAAAGGAAAGGGCAGGCTGATTATGTATTTTCTTCCTGGAGATCTCGCCTTCCAGCAAGCTACAGTTTAGCGCCTTTTTGCGTTAGGATCATGTTTGGATTGGTGACGGGAAGCGGAGACACAAGCAGACCAAGGCCCAGCTGGCAGCAGACCCCTTTTGCCGCTGTCACTGTGTTGGTCTAGTTGTGCTGAGCAGCTCTTCCGAGGGCCCCTGGAGGCGGAGGAGCCCAAAGCACGGCTTTTCCTGATGTGTGCATCTGCACGCTGCTAGTGGTGGCCACAGAGAACATTATTGCAGCCCATGCTCTTCCCCAGGTCTGTAGCTGAGCCCCGTCCTTCCCGTGGGCTTTCAGGTGCAGCCAGAAAGAGGACATGTGAGAGCAGTTCAAGCTGAGCCCCTTAGGACTAAGCTGGAGATGCAACTTAGCCGTAGCCCGGCCCTGGTTCCCAGCTCTGTCTCTTCCTTCCGTCCGAGTCTGTGGTGTCTCTTCAGGCCGTTCTCTGGGCCAGGGGTTTTCTGCCGCCTTTGTTCCAGGGAGTCCCAGGGCAGGACCCTCAGCAGCCCCTTGAGTACACCGCAGAGGTTTGGCCCTCCCAGTTGTTACCCACTGTACAAAGGCAAAGGCTGGGCTTTTTCTCTCACCACCTCAGGGGTGCAGAGGCAGCGGCCTGAGTGTGAGGAGACCCTGGGGGGGGGCGGGTTACTGCCACCGCTGAGCCGCCCTCTGTTCTCAGCTCACGAGGCATCAACTCAAGGCATCCGGGAAAAGGCAGCAGCCAGGAAGGCTGGCTAGTGCAATACCTTCTCCTGTGCTTGCCTCCATCGGCCTCTGCGTTGGGAAAGACCTGGTGCCTGGGCTGAGTCTCTGGATTCCTTCCCTTGCCCAAAGCCTGCCAGTGCTCTTACCCTTGCTCACTGATTTCCCGGCAGCTGCTACGGTGTCTCCGTGAGGGGCTGTTGAGAGGAAGGCAGTTCTTTGTTGCAGCATTGCTGAGAGGAAGCTGCTTCTCTGAGCAGTGGGAAGATTTGCTGCCCTTGTGAGCCCTGAGCTACTCGTCTTGGCATCCTCTCACCTGTGTCTCTCGCCTTGCAGATGCCAGCGATGAGGGATGCAGTCCTCTCGGGCACCAGAACTGCTGCTTCTCAGACCCTTTCTGGTCGTGTCATTGTCTTTCCCGAGTGAGTACATTTGCTTCTTAGCAGCTGGCTCCCACAGGAGATGGGAGGTGGTGTGCAACGGCAGCCGAGAGGACTGAGGTTGCAAGGAGCTTTCTCACGGGAAGGAGGGGGAAGGCCTGGAAGAGCTTGATGAGGAAGCTGGTGCCCCCCGGCGGGTGGTGGTGGGTTTGTGGTTCCAGGAGGACTTCTGCACGTTTCTCAGCTTGCTACTACACTCGTCCAGGATGGGGCATAGTCTGCTTTGGAAAAAGATGGGCTTCAGAGAAGCTCCCCAGTACCACTGTGTGCCCATTATTCCCCCAAGGTGCCAAGGAAGGGTGGTGCCCTGCGTCCCGAGTGATGTGTTTTTCCTGTGTCCAGGTACAAGCTGGAGAGTGTAGCTGGGAGACCAGCTGTGAGGCACGTGGCACATGCGAAGGCGAGGCAGGAAGAGGAGAAGAGAGAGGCTGACTGCGGTGGCAAGAAAGGTAATGGCAGAGCTGATTAGTGTCCGGGGTTTGTGCCTTGGCCGCCAGGGCTCCTGGCTGGGGCATCAGAGCCAGGGTGCCAGTGTGATGGCTCGGGCAGCCTGAGGCACTAGACGTGATGCTGCTTAGCCGTTCTGGGAAAGCTCATGAGGGAAGCAGGCCTCAGGGCAGCCCAGCCCTCCCACCTGCAGTGGATGCCTCCGAGTTACACTTTCCCCCACTTGCAAGGGGAATCCATGCCCTGGTGTGCATTGGAAGCTACTCTTGTGTTGGAGGAGGCGGTGCAGAAAGGAGTCAACCGTGAGGCCAGTCAGAGGTTGGGCCTGGAGCTGTAGGTAACGCAAGGGTTCACCTGTCTCAGGGATTCCTGTGTTTGTCTCTGAGGGGAAGAGTCACCTTGAGGAGCTGGTGAAAAGTCTGGCAAGCTGTGCCACGACTTCCTTTCATTTTCAAAGCAAGGTGTAACCTGTCTTTCTGAATTTCTCATCCTCATGCCCAGAACAATGCCTTTGCCTTGACGGTGTCAAGAGGGGACCTGTCGGCATAGGAGAACAGTAGAGAGATCCAAGACTGTGTTCCCCTTGAGTGAGCTTCCTGCCCCCAGAGAGACTCTCTGAGGTCAGCAGCACATGCCCACAAGCCCCCTTTTCCAGCATGTGACTGGGCTAGAGCATGAGAAAAGCAGTAGCAGAAGAAATGATGCTGCACAGTAAAAACGGCAAGTTGGACAGGAGCCAGTGTCTGGACAGGCCTAGGTGTGCCCGGGAAACAAGGCTGTAGGCATGGGAGTTTTACCACAGGCTTGAGGAGATTTGCATATCCTTCCTGTTCCAGAAGTCTCCACAACACTGTCCCAAAGTGTCTTCTTGTCTCCTGCTTTCAGGAAATCTTCCTGGCAAGCACCTCGTCTTGCAAGAGCAGCCTCCTCAACGCAGAGCAACTGCGGTCACTCTGGAGAAGGGAAGGGGAGACAGGGGCAAGGGCAAAGCTGCTCCTGGCAGGTGAGACAGTTGTGGAAGTGACCCTGTACTCTTGGGGTTGTTTGAGGGAGACCTTTTCTTTTGGACACCGTGTTTCTAGCAGCTCTGACTGCCTTTGAGCATGTGTCATCCTGACTGCTGATGCCATGGTGGCTGGCCAGCAGCCAGGGAGTTCTTGGGAGACCCCCATGTTTGCTTCCTGTTTCTCCGGCCTCTGCCTTCAGGTTACAAGGTTTTTGGAGACTCGGTGCACACGTAGCCTGTGGGAGATGAGTGCCCTTTTCTGAGAGCCTTCATGTTTAAGTACCCAGCATCCCTTTCTGCTGGGGACAAGAGTACTGGGGGCCTATAGGCATTGTCTGAGGATGGGGGCAAGACTGAATGCTCTTGCAATGCCTTTCAAAGAGAGGAGATGTTTGTGGGAGCTTGGTCCCATTCTCTGGGCTGTTGCCAAGGGGCAACGAGTCCCAAGTCAGAATGGCTTAAACATGCGGGAGCTCTTTCTTGGAAGGGGAAGCATGTTGCTTTGCATGGCAGAGTGAAATTGCAGTCATCCTGGCACCCAGGATACAGAGCAGAGAGTCTTGTCCAGATTTCAGTTTGACATGGTGAGGCTGAAGCCTTCTCCTTCTTCTGAAAAGTTGTCTTGTGGCTGGCCCAAGAGAGTGGCAGGGACAGGTAAAAGGCAGGCACGCTTTGCTGCCTGTGTAACTTGCTCCCTCTTGGGCCCTGGCTCCCCATGATACTACATTTGACGTGCCCAAACACAGAGTATTTTGGACCAGGGAGCAGTGCTAAATGGAAGTGCCAGGCAAGGCGGTGGGGTCGGGGGGAGTGGTGTCTCTCAGAGCCTGTGCCTGCAGAAGAGCTGGCCCCACTGCTTGCTGTGTCAAGAGGGAGCCTGGATCTGGGCATCGTGAGGATTTTTGTGGGCATGCTTTGTTGGTTTAATGCTGGGGGCATTTCAGCCTGGGGGTCTCTGTGCCTCTGTGGAAATGAACACGTGCATTTGAACCCAGGTGCTTGCCCTGCAGAAGTGCCATGTGCTGCAGAAGCAAGAGCCCAGCTGGTGAGCTTGGGGTGGAGACCAAACTGCCCCTGTGCTCACACCGCCTCCCGCTGCTGTGCGTTTGCAGTGTGCTCGCAGCCGCGCAAGGGAGCTCCTTGAGCAAGGTGGAGAAAGGCAGGAGGAAGGCAAGTGCGGAAGGCAGAGGCGCAGAATCGTCAGCAAAGCCAAAGCCGAAGCGAGAAAGGGCATCACTGAAGGCCACGAGAGAAATGGAAGAGGCTGAGAGGACCCAGGTACAGGAAGCGTTTTTAAACCTTGAGACAGGAAAAGCCTTTCTTCTACTCTGGGGGATCTGAGGCTCGAAGGTGCTTCGGGGACCTGTCCCAGGTGCCTTGAAAGGCATCTAGAGGAGGCCAAGAACCATCCGGAATGGGCTCTGTGGTCCAAGAGAAGTGCTAGTGTTAGTAAAGGGCCGTTGCGGGTCTGTTGGGTGTTAGGGAAGCAGGAAGTGAGGCCATGTGCAGTCCCGGTAAGGGTAAAATGTGAGGTCTGCCTGGCTCTTTAGGGTCATTCTGTGTGCTGTGCTGAAGCCCACAGCAGGGCTGCAGCCTTAGCTCCCGCTCAGCCCACAGCAATTCCTTCCCCTCCTTTGCTCTGCTATATGCGAGCTCTGTGCCTGAGTGAGAGGGTCTGTCTGGCAGTGGTGGTAGGCCTTGGTGAGGCTGGGACATGTCCTAAGGGCAACTGCAGCATCCCTGCCTGAGCAGGGGTTTCCGCTGCCTTGGGTGCCTGAGGCAGCAGCAGTCTTGGGGGCTGCTGAGGACCCAGCTCCTGCAGTCGCTGGCTGCTGTCGTGCAGGATGTTCAGTGTGTCCGAGTGAGGAGAGACCTAGCATGCAAATGCTGCTCTGATGCCAATGCAGATTCGGCGGATGTCACAGACGCTGACAAACCTGCGGCCTGACCTCCGCCTGCCGATGACCAGCCAGGATGAGAGGGCCGAGGATCCCGCTCGAGCGAGAAAGCCGAGCATTGAGGATGTGTACATCTACCACCTGGGGCCAGAGGAGGAGGAAACAGTGTTTGTTTACTTCTCCCACATAGACAAGAAGAAAGAGCAGCAGTCCTCAGAAGAGACAGTCTGCGGAGTGAGTGTGTGTGATTGTGAGGGTGAGAGCGGAGCTCGGGAGGGCTTGTGAGGATTGTGTGCTCTGAGCTGCTGAGCCTGGCAGCAGGCCTTGCTTCTGGAGTTCTGCTCTGGCAATGGCCATTCTCTCTGCTTGTTGTTGATGTGAGGAGCGAGGCCCCGGTGGGGTAGTGGGGTCCGGTGGGGAGCAGCAAGAATGCACTGGTGACGCATGAGTTTCTCCCGGAGAGCACCTTGAGCTCCAGCGTTTCTGGATTGTCGCACTGCTGCAAAGTGCTCCTGTGGGGAGTCGCTGGTGGGTGTTGTGGTGTGGGCAGCAGCAGTGCACAGTCGGAAGGTTGTCTGAGAATCTGTGTGCATGTGCAGGATTCGTCCACTTGCTGGATGATGGAGGAGTGGGAGATATATAAAGGAGAGTCATCTGCAAGCTACAAGGCCAGCGGCACCTGCCTGAAAAGGTACGTGTGGCCCAGGTGCAGCAAGGCCTGTGGCATTTGGATAGCGGTGCCCGCCTGCGGGGTGAGAAAGACACATTGCTGGGTGGTGGAGCTGTACTGGCCCAGGAGGCTCTGCTTTTGCTGGGCATGGGAACGACTCGGGTAGACCCTGTGGGCAAGCACCTCTCAGCATCCTCCAGCAAGTAGGAAAAACTTCTCTGGAGCTGTGGACTGTAAGTCCAGTTGGGAGTGTATGTGCACAGGGCCTTTGGGAGAGAGGAGGGCTCCATGCCGAGTGTAAGAGAGAGTGTGTGCCCGCTCTCGCAGGATGCTTTCCAAGCCAAGTGTGCGTGTGCTTCGAGCAGCAGCGAGCAGCCTAGTGCAGGAGGCAGAGAAGAGTCAGGTGGAAGAGGTGGGAGGAAGGAATGCTGCTGCGGAAGCGGAGTGCCTCAGGTGCGTATCTCCCCAAACGAGCGTGGCTTCCCTTTGTGCAGTGCCCTTGCTTGCCCACCCGGCAGCACGGGGGAAGGAGGGTCTTTTGCGGAGAGGTGTGAGGGGACAGCGAGCAGCAGGCTTGCAAGTCTGTGTGCCTGGATGAGGTGGCCCTTCCACCAAAGGCTGAGTTGTTGGTGCCTCAGAGGAGGATTTCCACGTGGGCCAGGAGTGCTGGAGGAATGCCGAGTCAAAGGGACAGAGCAGTGGGCATTGCCAGTGTTTCAGGTTTCCTGAGTTCCCTAGAAACTTCTTCTTTGGACTACAGGCTGTTTTTATGCCTGGCACGCAAGAGTGCAGGGATGGGTAAATGGTAGGCATGCTTTTGTCCCTTGAGCACTTGCTGCATTCTTGCCCGAGAGTCGCCAGTGCAAAAGCATTCTCCATGCCTAAACCCGGAGGGTTAGGAGCATGGAGCTGTGGTGAATGCAACTGCCAGGGTGGGGGTGTGGGTTAATGGTTTCTTCCGCGGCCTGTGCTTGCAGAAGAGCTGGCTTCTGTCTGTGCTGCCTCAGGAGGGAGCCTGTATTTGGGCATCTGGAGCTTTCCTCTGGGCATGTCGTGTAGGCTTGCCGTTTCAGCTGGGGCGATGTCTGTCTCTGTGGGAGTGAATGCCTTTAGTTGAAGCCACGTCATTGTCGTGCAGAAGTGCCTTGTGCTGCAGAAGCAGGTGCCCAGCTTGTGAGCGTGGTCTGGAGAGCAAAGTCCCGCTCTGCTCACACCAGACCCCCGTGCTGTGTATTTTCAGTGTGCTCCCAGCCATCCGCGGGAGCTCCTCAAAGAAGCTGGAGAAAGGCAGGAGGAAGCCAAGTGCGGAAGGCAGGCTGCCAGCTGTGAGCCCTCCTAATAAAAGCCAAGAGAGGGCAGGGCAGGTACGTGATAGTGATTGAGGTGGTTCTTGTGCCACAGGGGCGTGTGGCAAAGCGCGGTTCTGCGGGCAGTGGGTAGAAAAGCCCTCTTCCTCAGAGTTCTTTCGAGCCCGCCGTGACCTTTCCAGGGGCTTGCTTGAAAAAGCGCAGGCTGAGCTGTCTTTTCTCTCTGCCTTTGCCGCTACTGCCTTCTCAGGAATCCCATTTGAAGCCCCTCTTTGGCCCTGCTCTGAGTGGAAAGGTACGTGCTGGGCCTTTCAGGAGAATGAAAGGAGAAACCTTCTGTTTCTCTCAGTGATCCCTTAGCTCCTTGGTCAGAAGAGAGCAGGCATTTTCTGTCTGGCCAGTACTAGCTTTTGTGCCTGAGACCGCTGAGAGGAGTGCTGAAGAGAAGATGCCGAAGAGGGGGTGAGAAATTACCTTTGGGCCCTGGAAAGAAGCAGATGCCAAGAATGCTGCTTGCCGTGTCTTTTCTGTGGCCCTCCAGCCCACAGGCTTCCCGTCTGTTCTGCCGGAGCAAAGAGGTCTCTGGGCATGCTGGTCTGAGGCGGAGGAGAAGAAAGAAAGGGCAGCTCCGAAAGCAAAGGCAGAAGCGGAAGAGTCGGAGAGGACCCAGGTACAGGAAGCCTTTCTAAACGTTCAGCCAGGAAAGGCCTTTGCCGTACTGCAGGGGACCTGCGCCTTGAAGGTTCCCCAGGGATGCAGGGTTGGAGGTGCCTTGTTGCTGCCGAGGAGCGGGGCAGGGGCATCGTGACTTTGCTAAAATCTGAAGCCCCCGGGAGCTGCACCATTCCCTTTCCCGTGGGTTTTGCTGAAAAGACAAGCAAGGCAAGTGAAGAGAAGGGAGCTCGTTTGAGGAATGTTGGAAGAGGAGCCCAGTATTTCCCCTGGAGGTCTTTTCCTGAAGAAAAGAGGCCTAAGAGGCAAAGGAGCACGAGGAATGGAGTGTGTGGTCCGAGAGAAGCGCCAGTGTTAGTAAAGGGCCGTTGGCGGTCTGTTGGGTGTTGGGGAAGCAGGAAGCTGAGCCCTGAGTGCTGAGGACTGCTGCTGCTGGTAAGGGCAGGGCTCACAGGGGGTGTTTAGGGTCATTCAGTGTGCTGTGCTGAAGCCCACAGCAGGGCTGCAGGCATAGCTGCTGTTGAGCCCACAGCAATTCCTTCCCCTCCTTTGCTCTGCTCTGTGCGAGCTCTGTGCCTGAGCAAGAGGGTTTGCCTGGCAGCGCTGGTGAGCCTTGGTGAGGCTGGGACATGCGCTGAGGGCTGCGTGGAGGCGGCTGTGGCCTTTCTCCAGTTACAACTGCAGCGTCCCTGACCGGGCAGGGGTTTCCGCTGCCTTGGGTGCCTGAGGCAGCAGCAGTCTTGGGGGCTGCTGAGGACCCAGCTCCTGCAGGCACCGGCTGCTCTCGTGCAGGATGTTCAGCGTGTCCGAGTGAGGGGAGACCTGTCATGCAAATGCTGCTCTGATGCCAATGCAGGTTCGGCGGATGTCACAGACGCTGACAAACCTGCGGCCTGACTTCTGCCTACCCTCGACCAGCCAGGATGAGAGGGCTGATGATCTTCCTCGAGCGAGAAAGCCAAGTGTGAAGGATGTGTACATCTACCACCTGGGGCCAGAGGAGGAGGAAACAGTGTTTGTTTACTTCTCCCACATAGACAAGCAGGAGAAGGAAGAGCAGCAGTCCTCAGAAGAGACGGTCTGCGGAGTGAGTGTATGTGATTGTGAGGGGGAAGCTGGAGCTCAGGAGGGCGTGTGAGGCTTGTGTGCTCTGGGCTGCTGAGCCTGGCAGCAGGATTTCCTTTTGGAGTTCTGCTCTGGCAATGCAAATGCCTTTCGCTCATTCTTGATGTGAGGAAAGAGATCCTAGGGAACAGCAGAGGCCACTGGGGAGCTGCAGCATTTCCCTGGTGATGGACACATCAGTTTCTGCTGGAGGGGATGGGGGGAGGTTGCTTGCGCCGTATTGAGGTTGCTTTCTGCGTTGCAAAGAGCCCCTATGAGAAGTTGTCTGTGGGCTGTATTTGCTTACGGGGCTTGAGGCTGAATACTGCAACTACTAGCTTAAGATTGCTGAGTGTCTGGTGCAAGTCAAGCAGCAGAAGAAATAGTGTGCTGCAGGAAGAATCAGCACGGCTGGACCCCCATCACCAGTCTTTCTCTGGGATGAATGCAGTGCAGGTGTCCTGCTGTGCAAGTCGCTATTCCCTTTGGTCCTTTATGTTGTCAGGAGGGATCAGAGCTTGCGGGAGAAGTGCCACTGGGAAAGAGGAGTGTCACTGTCTGCTGTGTTGGTGCTTGTAGAGAGGCTCTGAGTGTGCTTGGAAGGGAGATTAAAAGCTTCCTTGACCTGTCTTGCAGGTTCAGCAGAGAAGTGAAAGGCAGGCAAGGGTTCGGTCAGGCTCCTGCCTCCCTGCAGCTGCGGAAGAGGAGCTCGGAGGGCAGCTTTGTGAAAAAAGAGCATGCTTTCAGGATGTCGTCAAGTACACCTTGTCATCAGATGAGGAAGAGATTGTGTATGTTTTCTTCTCCCGCATAGAGGAGGAGAAGAAGAGAAGAGCAGCTGAGAGGCGGGAGACACAGGAGAGGGAGTAAGTGTGTGCCAGCTCCAGGAGAAGCCTGGCAGTGTTGAGGGGCAGTGAGGGGCACCCCCGGAGGTGCCAGAATGCTAGGGCCAGGGCCACTGGTTTGAGTCAGGCCTTGATACTACACACCTCTCCGCAGCCTCGGTGCATTCAGCCTCAGTCTTGGCCGCACCAGACTCAATCTCAGGCTGACCAAGAGCTGACCAAGGGCCTGGGGTGGAGCCAGGGCACTGGCTCACATCATAGTGAGCGTGGAAATGCTCTTCAGAAGCACATCCAGACACGCACGGCTGGAAATACTCTTGCTGTATTGCTCTCTCTTTCTCTGTGTGCATCACCCTTAGCATCTTCCTTTCTTGTTCTTTAGCTGTGGGGAGGAGAGTCACCTCCCCAGCCAGCAGGAGAGGCCCCAGTGACTGCCAGCCATCCTGGAACACACGGAGAACTTTGTTCCTGTGGATTAAAGCACCTCTCCAAATGGCCGTGACTGTTTCCTTGGCCTGTGAATGTCAGCGGGTCCAAGAAAGGAAAGATCAGGAGCATGGGCTTGAGTGTCCGTGCCTGCTCACAGGGCAGCTCTCTCCTGAGGTCATGCGGTAACTGTTTGTCTGCAGCTGTGCCCATGATGTGTCAGGGACCTCCTGCTCTCTGTGGGTGCCAGTCGGAGGAGTGGAGTCAGCCCTTTCATGACAGCACATCGCCTGCTGCAAGGGCATGCTGCCTTGTCAGGGAGGTGGGAAGAGCTCGTTTGGCCCTCGTGAGGCGGCAAGAGTTGAGCCAGGGCCTCTGTTTCCTGGGGCCAGTGCTGGTTGCCAGAGGGGAGCCCACTCAAGTATGGTGTGCCTGTTTGTTGCACTGAGGGCTTGGTTTTGGGGGTGTGAAGGGAATCCTGGGGATAGCAAGGGCTGGCATTGGAAGCTCACAACCGTGAGGGTGTGGCCAGGGTAGTCCCTGGCTGCCTTGGCTGTAGCGACCATGAATCAGTGGAGTTGCAGACTCTGAGGGGAGTGTGGAAAGAGAGTAGCAGAGTCCAGAGTGGGCACCTTATGTGAGGAAACTTCCCCCTTGTCGGGGAACTGGTAGGGGGATGTCATGGAAGCAGGTCTGCAGGGCAAAGGATCAGGGGAAAACTGGCAGGTATGTGAGGACAGCACCTACTAAGCACAGGGACAACCCTGCTTGATATGCAGGCAAATGAGCAGCGGTAGGACGAGACTGGCTTGGCTGAGCCAGCACCTCCTGGTGGAAGTGCAGTGGAAAAAAAAGGGAGCACAGAGGAGGTGGAAGCAGGGAGAGGCTACAAGGGAGGTACTAGAGCGAGAAGTCCTGGCTGTGCAGGGATGGTGTCAAGAAGGCCAGAGTGCGGCTGGAGCTGAGCCTTGCAAGGGACGTCAAGGAGAACAGGAGCTTCCTGAGCCAAAGGAGTAGGCTGAGAAAGATAGAGGTACCTTGCTGCATGGGGTGGTTGACTTAAGGAGAGGAAAGCACATGCGGCCGAGCTACTCTGTGCCGCCTTAGCCTCAGCCTTCACCAAAAGGTCTCAGGGCCCCTGTGCTTGTGGAAGGTGTTGAAGGAGGAGGAGAGCAAGCAGTAGTGGCAGAGGATGGAGTCAGGGATCTTTGATCCGGCTGGGCAGGCTCTCCGACGCCCTGGAGGACCTCCCAGCAGCTGTCCTCTGGCCTGCCTGCCGCTGGCTTATCAGCTGGCAGAGTCAAGAGGCACCTGCCAGGGAAGGCAGTGGCCATGTGCTCTTTTCCTCCTGCTCACCCACCAGACTGGCCTGGCCAGCCCAGCTGCAGCACCTTGCAGCCCCCGCAGGCCCTCTCTGCACAGAGGCAGAAGCCCTGCTCCTGCAAACCCACCAGCTGCTTTGCTCCTCTTGGCTGCTCTTGCTGCTGCTGAGCCCTGCTCTGCCATCAGGAGCTCAGCTACCACTGTCACCCAGGACATCCTGCTCGGTCACCAGTCTCAGCCTCTCTCCAGCTCACAAGTCAGGCCGAGGATCGAGCACACACTGGACTGTGAGTGCTGTCCTCTCCCTCCATGTTGTGCTCAGGGTGAATGAAGGACTCACCCTGCCATGGGCGGCTCTGGCAGAGCTGTCTGCACCTCAGGCACATGTCACAACAGCGCCCACATCCCCACACAGGTGCTGGAGCAGGGACTCAGACGGCCTCTTTCACTGCCCCGTCGCGCTGTACCCCTTTCTTCTCCCTCTTCAGGAATTCAGAGAAGGACACGCAAAACTACCCAGCACAGCTACACGCCCTTGCCTCTTCTGTCCTTCCCATCAGGGATGGGCATGGCACAACCATCTCAGCTCAGGTTCTCCGCGACACGTGTGCAACCTCCATAGTGCTCTTCAGCTTCTCTGGCCATCCCACATGGTCCAGAAAGGATGTCCCACAGCAGCACGCATGTCCCAGCCACCAGCAGCTCTGCTGCCCCAGAGTCTGCTCTCCAGGGATGGACCTGCAGAGAATTTGCCTTTTGTAGTGACTGAGCTCAAGTGAGAGGAGGGAGCAGAGGAAGTGGCCAGCCATCCAAGCAAGGTTTGAGCCCATGTGCACAGTGCAGAAGGGGTGAGCAGGGCATCGCTGTAACCCTTTGGCCCCCTCTTTGCCCTGCTCTTCAGGTCAGTTGGTATTCTTCAACTTTGTGTGCAACAAATCCAGCTAGAGCACGTGCTCCTGGACTTTTGGCTCTGTTTTTGCACGCCAGGGCTGTGCAACAGTGAGAAGTCTGAACAACGCGTCCTGTGTTCTTGAAGGCAGTGCTGAGTTGCAGAGCCCCACACTCTCCCGTCGGGTGTGAGGAGGGGGAATGTTCCCTTTTCCCTCTGGGTTTCCCAGGTCAGTTCCTGGGGTCAGAAAAGAGCACTCCCTGGGAGAGTCCCAGCACATCAAGGGGCTGGTGCAGGTACGTCCATGAGATGCTTTGGGAAAGCTTGTGGCATTCTCTTGTGGCTCCTCATGGTTCCCTTTCTTCTCTCCTTTGGAGGGGGACACAGGGCAGAAGGCACAGCAGTCACTAAACCTGGATTTACTCTGTTTTAGCTGTAGTCAAGTGTGTGCCTTGTGCTCCGTGGTGATCCTAGCACTGCTGATCTCCTCCCCATTCCCTTCCTGGGTAACACTCCTCAGCAAGACCCAGCTCTGCACGCACGCACGCGTACATACACACACACACACACACACACACAAACTCAGGTGTGCCTGGGAAGGTCAATGATACGAGCCGTGCCAGCAACAACCCCTCTGTTCACAGCAGCCCAGGTTCAGGAGACAGCCCCCTCCCCGAGCAACTCAGCAGCCTGAAGCAGAGGCACAGGATTAGCGCAGCTTCCTCTGCACTGGTTCAAGGGGACCATGAGCAAAACCCAGGCTGCCGGGCAGCACAACTCCCCAGGCACCCCACCAAGAGGGCACCGTTTCTAGGTGGGCTCCAATCAGCCAGCTTCTGGTTAGCAGCTGAACACGCTGCACCACAAAAAGCCCTAGCAGGGGCCCTGCCGGGGCAGCTCTGGCATCAGGACAGTCGGGAATGGGACCAGTGCTGCAGGAATGGGAACGTCCCTGATCCCAGGCCTGGTGCCAGCCTCAGGGGAGGGCACGCTGCCCTTCAGCAGCTGCTGGGTGCTGGTGGGCAGAGCAGTGCAGGCGGAGGCCTGCTGCCCACCTCAGGGCTGTGGACAGCTCCCTGGCCAGGATCAGAGCCACCTGCTCCCGTGGCCCCTCTGCCGTGCACCCAGGCGGCACTTGGAGCTGTGGGCACATCACCCTGGAGAGGACATTTCCCTCAGCCCACTGCCTCCTGCTGCTGCTGCTGGCGACAGGTGTGACACACACAGCAGTGCTGCACGGGCTGGCAGAGGGGACTCAGGGAAGGGGTTTGTCCCTCTCCATCAACCCTCCCTGGGAGGGCCAGAGCATGCGAGCAGCAACCGCTACAAGACTCTCCTCCTGCCCCCTTCAGCTGCAGAGACAGTGAAGGGGCAGCACTCCATGGGGCAGCCCTGGCCCAGGAGCAGCACCAGCTAAGAGGCAAGCCCAGCTTCCCCCATGGCAGCCCGCAGCCCAGCACGAGGCTCTGAACGCTGCTTTCTGCTGAAGCTCTCAGAGCACCAGCAGACAACAGGCCTGTGCTCGTCAGGGCCATGTCGTGGGAGGAGAGTGCCCCACACACCATGCCCCCTCCCGCAACAGTGACTCAGATCACCTCTGTGACTGCGGCCTGAGAGGCCATCAGCAGGCAAGCAGGCGGGTGGGCACTGTGAGCTCAGCGGGGGCAGCACAAAACCCCCTGCAGAAAGGAGAGCTCCTGAAGAGGGCGGAGGCAGAGGCAGGGAAAGGTGGCATGGCTGGCAGCTGCTTTGGGAGGTCACTTCTCTTGCAGCAACCTTTTGGGGTTGCAGGCAGGCAGGCACTGTAAGGTCATGAAGCGGGTGAGAAAACCTTCCCCATGGAGAGGAGAGCTCTGAGGGGAGGGGAGAGGCACAGGAAGGTAGTGGGGGATGACCCCAGAATGATGACCATGTCACTTCTTTTGCACAGTGGCAAGATCTGAGGATTTGAAATTATAACTCTGATACAAGAATGACAGTCACATTTATCATATACATAAAAATATAGAATATATATTATACTACATACCCCCAATATCTAAAATAACCTCCTCTCTATATACTATATTATTCTACATGGCTCCGATCTCTAAGATAAGCAATTCTTGGAGGTGACAACATTCATCTGGAGAACACTCAACACCTGCCACTCTGCAGGCAGCATGGCTTTGTCCATTCTCCTCCTACATGCATGCAAAGCAGGACATCTCAGCAAAAACACTTTCACTTCAGTAATAACAGCTTGCAAGCCCCTGAGGAAAAGCTGCACCTGAAAACAACTACTGGTCTAACAGGGCAAAGAGTAAAACACATTCCTCCCCAAGAGACACAAGCAGCAGACACATCACCCTTCCTGGGAAAGCTGCATGCATGACTACCTCTCTGAAGTGCTTGTACACCAAGGCATGCAGCATGGGGAATAAACAGGAAGAACCGGAGATGTGTGTGTGGTCGCAGGGCCATGATCTCGTTGCAATTACAGAGGTACGGTGTGATAGCTCGCCTGACTGGAATGCTGTCATGGATGGCTATGTGCTTTTTAGGAAAGACAAGCCAGGAAGGCGAGGTAGTGGGGAGTTGCCCTTCATGTGAGAGAGCAACTGGAATGCATCGAGCTCTGCCTAGGGGTGGTGGAGGAGGAGGCAGTCGAGAGCTTATGGGTGAAGAACAAAGGGCAGGCTAGCATGGGGGACACTGCCGTGGGTGTCTACTGCAGGCCACCTGACCAGGAAGAGGAAGTCAGTGAGGCCTTCTACAGACAGCTGGAAGGAGCCTCACGATCACAGGCCCGGGTTCTCATGGGAGACTTCAACCAATAAGCACGATTGCAACCCTGGAGTTCAGGAGGGCAGACTTTGGGCTCTTCAGAGACCTACTTGGAGGAATCTCATGGGTTAAGGGCATAGAAGGAAGGAGGGTCCAGGAGAGCTGGCTAGTATTCAAGCATCACTTCCTCCAAGCTCAAGAGCAGTGCACCCCAAGGAGAAAGAAGTCCAGCAAAGGGGGCAGGAGACCTGCAGGGGTGAGCAAGGAGCTCCTGGCAAAACTCAAACAGAAGCAGACAGTACAGAGAATGTGGAAGAGGGGACAGGCTACTTGGGAGACTTATAGGACTGCTGTCAGAGTGTGTAGAGATGTAGCAAGGAAGGCGAAGGCCCATTTGGAGTGGAGTGTGGCAAGGGATGTTAAGGACAACAGGGCGGGCTTCTTCAAATACATCAGTAGCAAGAGGAGGGCTAGTGAAAATGCGGGCCCACTACCAAATGGGGCGGGGGCCTGTTGTAGTTAGATTCCCGGGGCCAAACATCCGGTTTGGCCAGCCAGCACAAACTCACACACAAACACTGTTCAGTAGCAAGCAGTTTATTAGTAGATACTTACAAACAGACCGACCCGATGGTAATCTCAAGAAGGAGATTCTGGAAGCCACAGAATCTATATGTATCCAACTGCTGTTCTTTCCCACGGATTTCCAAGACCTTGTTAGTTACTTATTTGTATGCCGCTTAACACAGCGGTATTGTTCTAGGCACTAAAAAGTTACAACACTAGACCATTCTCACCAAGTATCAGGTATTACAGATACAAAAGTTACAATACGGACCATTCCCATGAAGTATCAGGTAGTACGGATACAGGGCCCTGGTGACAAAGGCTACAGAGAAGGCAGAATTACCGAATGCCTTCTTTGCTAAAGTCTTCACTGCTAACGGCAGCCCTCAAGAATCCCGGAGCCTGGAAGCAAAGGGAGAAAGTCTGGAGAAAGGAAGACTTTCCTTTGGTTGAGGAGGAGAGGATTAGAGATCTGGGCAAGCCTGACATTCACAAATGCATGGGCCCAGACGGAATGTGCCCACGGGTACTGAGGGAGCTGGCGGATGTTGTTGCCAGGCCATCCTCCCTCAGCTTTGAAAAGTCCTGGAGAACTGGAGAGGTGCCTGAGGACTGGAAGAAAGCCAGTGTCACTCCACTCTTCAAAAAGGGCAAGAAGGAGGACCCAGGCAACTATAGGCCGGTCAGTCTCACCTCCATCGCTGGAAAGGTGATGGAACAGCTCATCCTGGATGTTGTCTCCAGACACATGGAGGAAAAGAAGGTGATCAGGAGTAGTCAGCATGGATTCACCAAGGGGAAATCCTGCTTAACCAATCTGATAGCCTTCTCTGATGGCGTGACTGGCTGGGTAGATGAGGGGAGAGCAGTGGACGTTTTGTCCCTTGACTTCAGCAAGGCTCTGTATCCGTGCTACGTGATACTTGATGGGAATGGTCCGTGTTGCAACTTTTGTATCTGTACCACCTGCTATTTGGTGAGAATAGTCTAGTGCTGTAACTTCTTAGTGCCTAGAACAATACCGCTGTGTTAAGCGGGATACAAACAAGTAACTAACAAGGTCATGGAAATCTGTGAGAAAGAACAGCGGTTGGTCACATATAGATTCTGTGGCTTCCAGCCACAGAATCACCATGAGAAGCAGTCAACATGAAGGTCAGAAGCTGAAGAGTAGTGAAATAGCGACCCCCAAAGTCAAATGTGGCCCCAAAATAAGTCTGCACGCGTGTGCAGTATCAGAGCCCGGTTATGCAACCGGGGCGGAGTTGGGCTAGACTCCCTGCACTTGCTGGCCCCAGGTGCCGGGACTCTCGCCTACTGCAAGTAATCATAAATGCCGGAGTTTTCCAAAGGAGGGTGAGGCTGCTACACAACAGAGGACCACGTTGCCTCCTCGGGGACGCCCGAAAAGATTGTGCCTGCCGACTCTCCCTCTCGCCATGCAGACGATCAGGACAAGCACTGAGGTGGTCCTTCTCGAGATTACCATTGGGTCGGTCTGTTTGTAAATATCTACTAATAAACTGCTTGCTATTGAAGAGTGTTTGTGTGGGTGTGTAAGTTTGTGCTGGCTGGCCAAACCGGATGTTTGGCCCCCGGGAATCTAACTAGAACAGGCTCTTGACACTGTCTCCCCTGACATCCTCCTAGAGAAGCTCAAGAAGCGTGGGTTAGATGAGTGGACAGTGAGGTGGATTGAGAACTGGCTGAAAGGCAGAACTCAGAGGGTCGTCATCAGTGCTGCGGAGCTGGAGGCCTGTGGCTATTGGAGTTTGCCAGGGCTCAGTACTGGGTCCCATCCTGATCAACTTCTTCATCAATGACCTGGACGAAGGGACAGAGTGGCTCCTCAGTAAGTTTGCAGATGATACCAAGCTGGGAGGAGTGGCTGCTACAGCTGAGGGCTGTGCTGCCATTCAGAGAGAGCTGGCCACGCTGGAGGGCTGGGCGGCGAGGAACCTCCTGAGGTTCAACAAGGGCAAGTGCAGAGTCCTGCACCTAGGGAATAATAACCCTCGGTACCAGTACAAGCTAGGGGCTGACCTTCTGGAGAGCAGCTCTGCAGAGAAGGACCTGGGAGTGCTGGTGGATGACAAATTGACCATGAGCCAGAAATGTGCCCTTGTGGCCAAGAAGGCCAATGGTATTCTGGGGTGTATTGGGAAGAGTGTTGCCAGCAAGTCGAGGGAGGTGATGCTGCCCCTCTCCTCAGCCCTGGGGAGGCCTCATCTCAAGTACTGTGTCCAGTTCTGCGTTCCCCAGTAGAAGAGAGACATGGAGCTGCTGGAGAGAGTCCAGCGTAGGGCTACAAAGGTGATCAGAGGGCTGGAGCGTCTGCCCTCTGAGGAACGTCTGCGAGAGCTGGGCCTCTTCAGCCTGGGGAAGAGAAGACTGAGGGGGGATCTTATCAATGTGTATACTTATACATCCTCCCTTATACATCCTGGGGAGGGTGTCAAGGGGATAAGGCTAAACTCTTTTCAGCTGTCCCATGCGAAAGGACAAGAGGCAATGGGCAAAAAATGAACCACAGAAAGTTCTGCCACAGTATGAGGAGGAATTTCTTCACTGTGAGAGTGACAGAGCCCTGGAACAGGTTGCCCAGAGAGGTTGCGGAGGCTTCTTCTCTGGAGATATTCAAAGCCCACTTTGATGCAACCCTGTCTAACATGCTTTAGGTGACCCTACTTGAGCAGGGAGGTTGCACTAGATGATCTCCAGAGGTCCTTTCCAACCTTACCGATTCTAGGATTCTATGATTCTGTGATTCTACGGAGACGGCTACAGCTTCCAGACAGCTCCCACGAGGAGAGGGCTGGAGCTTCAGTTAGGCTCCTGGCCAGGGCTGGAGGTGCCAGGGCAGACTGCTCAGGGGAAATGAGTCCTACTCAGTGCACGCCAGGCCCTGATGTTCCAGCCCACAGTTTCTGCAGTTCCCTCCTGCAGCCGCTCCAGTTTTGCAGTGCCTCCCTTGAACTGGCACGGTCACAACTGGACACAGGCGAGGCCTAGCAACTGTGGCGTGTCAGCTCACATTGCTCCATGTGCTCGCTCTACAGGAGCTGACGCAGCAAGCACACAGCTGCTGAGGCCAAGAAGGACAGCAGACCACTCTGTGCTCACGCTGACTGCCCCTCTTGTCTAGTCTTCCACTGCTGCCAGCAGGTGCAGAAGGCAAGGGCCAGCCAAGCCCCCCAGCAAAGCCAAACCCAAATGCCAACCCAAGCCTTGTGCAGACCACAGGAGAGCGGGACTGGGACTGCTGTGGCTTCACACTGGCTTAGGTACTTAGCGGGGGATGTTGTGTGTTTAGAAAATATGAGTGCATGGCACTCAACTCTGCAAAGATCCTTGGCAGCGTGTTCCCTGGAGCATTCCGACACTTCTTGGGGAACTTCCTTGAGCAGTGCAAGCTACTTGGTACTTCTACAATGCACTTGTCGTGTGTATAGTCAGGCAGGACTGCCTTTGGCCACACTGCCTGCATGCAGGCAGCTCCGCTGCCTCAGTAGTTACTATGTGGGTGAGGAGTGGGAAAGGCAGGACAGCCTCAAGCCCTCTGGGTCTCCCACCACTGCTGAAGAAGGGAGAGAGTGGGCACACTCTTGCTGAGAGGCCTGCTTTCAACTCCTCTGCTCTGCCTGCTGCAATGTATTCCCTGCCTTGGCATGCTGCTCTCCCATGAAATGAGAACTTGCAGGCTATCCACTCAGCTGCAAAAGCTGCAGCTGCACTAGCTGGGGCTTTTGCTTGGAGTCCAAGGACCCTGCCCTGCCCCCAGAGCCAAAGACAGGGCCCATCTTTCAACGCTGCCAGAAAGGTCCTTTCCTCAGGAGAGATGCAAGCGGAACTAGCACTGCAGGAGCTGAGGGCTGAGGCAGGCTCACTGGCCCTGCAGAGACAAGGTGGCACATGCCTCTGCTACAGATCACAGGACCTGTGGAGGATCCTTTTCAAAGAGTCTCCTTCCTCCTTTACTCTGCAGAATGTTCTCAGAGCAAGCCGAGTGCCCTCAGACTTCCTGGATGCATAGCCATGCTTTGCAGAGACCCAGCTCCTCTCCTGCCTCTCTCTTCAGATGCTCACCACGCACATGCCCTATAGTCTGCCTCAAGAATCAAGCTCCAGGTGGGGCAAAAAAACATGAACGAGAGCTGCCACATCTTCTCTTTTTATTCCGGATTACAGAAACTCTCTTGTCTCGTGGCTCAGCTGTTAGTTCTGCCTTGTCATCACCCCATGAACCTGCACTCGATAAATGCACGTGTACCTGGGGTTCCCCCAGTTGCTCTGCACCTGGAATTCGATGTAGCGGAA
The DNA here is from genome assembly GCF_028389875.1 of Rhea pennata. Taxonomy (NCBI): domain Eukaryota; kingdom Metazoa; phylum Chordata; class Aves; order Rheiformes; family Rheidae; genus Rhea; species Rhea pennata. The sequence continues at coordinate 232,220 of NC_084691.1, read as the reverse complement.
GGCTCTGGGCAGCTGCTTCTGTAAAGGAAACGGAGGCAGCCATTGTTGCTCGGGTGGAAAGAGCGACAGCACAGCAAGGGCGCTTCCTCTGCCAGCCCCATCCCTGCTGGGGAACCAAACGCAGCCCTGGCAGAGGAGGCAGCCGTGCTTCCCCTGCCAGAGCCACAAGGCACAGGATGCTTTGGCTCATCCTCCACGCTCTGTCGTCCAAGCACTTGCAGGCAAACCTCAGTCTGCTGCTCGCGTCGTGCCCACACGCACTCCCGGTACCTTGAGGCGGAAGGTCTGAACAGCCTCCTGGTCCACCTCAAACACAAAGAGCCCCAGGAGAGTTTCTGCTGCTGCTTCCTCATCCACGCCCTCAAAGGCAAGCGACAAGGGGAGCACGTCACGCTCAAGCAGAGCTGAAGGAAAAGTGTCTGCTGAGGCGGAACTGGGCAACCCTGCCTCATGTGCCGCTCCTCTAGCAGGAGCCGAGAAGAGCTTAGTGTGGGTGTGGGTGAGGCTGCTCTGAGCAAGCGCTCCAAGACCCTTGGCCAGAGAGCATTCAGCAAGCCCGAGTGGCATACCACCACCGTGGGCCACCAGGCACCCCACGCAGGGATGCAGTGCTCTGCAGAAACCAGCCCACGCTTCTCTGGGAGAAGCCGCCAGGAGATACAAGGCTCCTTTGCAGCTTTCGGCCAGGGCCGCAGGGCCTCGTTCCCTCCCCGCCCTCTGCGGAGGTGCAAGGCAGAGACTTACGGAGACAGCAAAATCTTTGGGGGCGCTGCTGACTTCCCCGGAAGGAGAGACTGCCTTGGAGATGTGCTCCACGGTGACAGCCATTGGCCAGATCTCCTCAGGCAACCGAATGACCACTTGGCCCTCTGTTCCTTGGAAAGCCCAGCACTGTCCGGGGGAAGTAGGCAGCTGAAACCAGAAAGTAGCCTCCTTCAGTGGCAAGGCACTGCAAGAGCCCACAGAACTGGCGGCTTTGCGAGCAGCACAGGCCTGCCTTAGTCTCTTGGCTGACATTCTGCATGCAAAGGCACACCAGTGGGTGAAAGGGACAGGAGGGGACTGGTGAACTTGATTTCAGAAGATGGGCAGATGCTAACACTTTTACTTCAGTAATAACAGCTTGCAAGCCGCTGAGGAAAAGCTGCACCTGAAAACAACTACTGGTCTAACAGGGCAAAGAGTAAAACACATTCCTCCCCAAAAGACACAGGCACCACACACATCACAAAGCCATTCGCTGCAGTCCCTGGCCCAGGAAGAATTGCACAGCTACTAGTGGGAAGCAGGTACCAGAAAGCAAGACAGACAATACAGCTCTGCCCCGTGAACTTCCTGACCTGTGCCTACGCACCAAACATGCAGAGAGCTGTAAGACTCCAGGCCCTGCCCCAGACACTTCACAGCAACAGAACTTCCCCTCCTCTTTCCTCTGGGCAAGACATCTGCAACTGTTGAGGGGCTTCACATGCCCGGCTCAGATGACACACTTGTCTCTGCAGACATAACCTGCTGAACTTGCACAGAAAATATAAACACAGTTGCCTCTATTCAGGTGGTGTGGATTTTCCTAATGGAGAAGGGAGAACAGAGGGAGAAGCTTCCTCTGTGCTGGTTTCCTGGCCCACTTGCCCTCTCAGCTGGTACACTAAGAAGAGCAGAAGATGCTGATGGGCTTTCTCTAACAGCTTAGCCTCCTTAGCACCACTTAGGGCCCCTGTGAAGAGGAGTTCCAGGTCCTTTTTCCAGTCAAAGCTGTGCTCTCATACACAGGACTCCAGGCTCTGCAGAACCACTCCAGATAAAAACAGCTCCAGGCATCTCTTTGACTTGTTTGCTTCCGGCAAGGGCTGCCTGTTGGAAACAAAACACAAAAAAGCATTCATTCATCTCCGTCTTTTAGGCCAACAGAAAATTGCTGCAGAAGCATCAAAGGACACTCAACGACTGGGCAAGACAGTGTCCGTGGATATTCTCTGCAGGGGAAGCAAAGCATCTGTCGGAGAAAAATCCCAAATCTTAACTTTACATGCGCAGTGACAGGCTGTGACCAATAATGCCGATTGGCAAAGGGACCCAACCAGTCAAAGGAGATGTCCACGAAACCACAAGCCCCTTGCTCAGCAGAGCTCAGAAGAAGTAAAGCAAACATCCCGAGAAAAGCAACAGGAAATCTGAGGATGGAATTTCGTTCGGCCCTTCTGTAGATTCATGGTGTCCTTAGAGCCCACAGAGCGGGGGTGCTTCTGGAAGAACAAACACCAGGAAGGTTATCTAAAGCTACTGCATCTGGCTGCGGAAGCTCCCAGGCCACAGCCTGCCAGAAGAAGAGGCTAAGGAAAAGAATCACTATATACGGCCCTGCTCCGATTCTCCCTCCGAGGCGGTACAAGTTCAACACTGTCCAAGAGAGCACCAGGCTGAAAAAAACTCCCGTTGAGCTCAGCAGCCCATCTGCTCTGCCAAGCTCTTGCTGTAACCGTCCTCACTACCTCTACATCAGTGGCAAAGACATCTAAGGATGCCAGGCCAGCTAGCGATTGGTGTTAGGCCACCTAACATACCTGGAAACGGCTGGTTCAAACACTTTGCTGCTGCCAAAACGGGAGCAGGCAGCTGCCTGAGAGAGCTCCAGTCTCAGCTTCTGTTCCCACGCTTCGGTGCTTGCTTGCTTACTACAGAGTTGCCTAGAAACACTTGTCACCCGCTCCAACTCACCTAGGTTCTTCAGTATTCTGAGTATTCTTGAGTATCTGAGGTGTGACTAACTGTGCGCAGCATCACCACACAAGACGTACAGGTGCTCTCGGGAATACTGTGCTTCTCAAGGCTGAAAATCAGAAGCTGCCCACGGACACGGCTGAGATCTGCAGCGGCAGGTCAGCAAAGACCTTTGGAAAGCAAACTCACACACACTCTCCAGGGGCAGCATCTTCCCCGGCTTGCCTTCCTCAAAGGCAGCAATGAGCCCTCTCGCCGTGGCCTGAAAAGACACAGCTCCAGGAGACAAAGTCCTCAGCACACTAACCTCTGCGCAGCAGGCAGCTGAAACAAGGCCTCTCAAGCCTCCGAAGCTAGAGCTTGGAAACTGCAATAGTCTTTCAGAGCACAGCATCACTGCCTTCCTCGGTTTGCTGCTCAGTTAGCCACAGCAGCCTGGTGTTTTGTCTCACAGTGCTTACTTTGAAGGGCAGCGTTCTTTCCACCTGTTTTCATGGCAGGGCTAACAGGTGCAAGAAGCAAGAGCACAAGCTGACAGAAGTCACCAGGACTAGTAAACACAAGAAAGCAGAGGAGCAATGAACACAAGGACAGCAAATGCCTCGTCTCCCACAGCAGGCTGCAGCCCTCGCAACAGCGAGCTTTCAGCCAACCACAGCAGGCATTCTGCGCACCAAGGCAGCTCAGACAGTAACCTGGAAGGTCTGGAAGGTGGTCAGCTTCCACGGCAACTGAACTGACAGTGCCACGGGAAACAGAGGTGACCACTCGGGAGTCCGACAATCGGATCTGCAACAGCATCTTCTGCTTGTGGAGGCTGCGTAAACCAAAAACACCCTTTCTCCTCAGGCCACAGCACTACTCTGCAGCCTTTAGGAAGACCTTCTTTTGCTAGCCCTTTCCAAGCCCAGTGCTAGCAAGCAAGCACAGCCTGACTAACAGGCAATGCAAAAACATCTTGATCATGCAGACAAGTGCGAGAAGGATATTCTGCACACACAATCAATAAACCAGCACGATTTCAGCATGGCTGCTTTCAAACTCTGCAACCACGTGCTACTGCTTCCACGCTTAAAGAGATGCAAGAAAGCCACAGAGGTGCTTTGCTTTGAACAAGCGTTAAGAAGCTCAGCAAAGACTCCCTAGATAGGCCTGCAGGTGAGACTCAGACTGATCATGCTCATTTCCACAGTCAGGCTTGTACTTCTCATCTCAGTCCTTATCACAACTGAAAGGCAAAAGATGCATCGTGTAGCTCACCAAATGCCTAAGAGGAGACTCAACACATGCTGCAACCTTGTACTGTGAGTCAACTAAGCTGATGCATGGTGGGCTTTGAAGTGTTACACTCAACAGGCAAGAGGGGAAGAATTCAAAGAGCGCAGTGCAGAGTGCTCAGAATGGCACAGCAACAAAAGACATGACAGCAGGAATCCTCCCTGAAAGTGCCATCTGCCGAAGAATGCTGCCCCTTCCCAGGGGAAAAACAACTGGCACAACAGCATTCTTCACTCAACAACATACATGGAAGAGGGCAAATATTTACGGCTGAATATACTCTATCATCTTTCCCTAAAACAGAAATGATAAACAACAGAAGCTTACCTCTGCACTGCCTTGCTTCACTGGTTTGTCCTGCTCATGGGACTCTTTAGTCCCTTCATGTCTGCAGGCTGTTCCGCTGCTCTCCAACGCCTGCGAGAAGCACAGAAAGACAGAACTCAGCTCTTGTCACTGCTGTCCCAGTCGATTCTGAGGAATCCACCTCCTAGCTACGAAAGGCTTTTTGCAGTGCTGCATCCGGCTACGACCTCTGTTGCCTGCATGAGCAGGGGAAAATATCCTGTCAGCACCTAGCACAATTCTTCCAGAGCAACAAGGTGAGGAGAGAAGGGAAAGCTGGGCTCCTTTCCCACTTTCTTCCCTCAACGCACAGCAGGAGCCCTTTCTTTCTCTGCAGCACTTTCACTACCTGGGACACAGGCAAGCCACCAGCACCTCCTCTGTCAAGCGCTTGGGCATCTACTGCGGAGGAATACTGCAAACCAGGTGTTATCCTGCAAGGCAAAACTTGGATGTTTCCAACCACCCTTGCACCCAAAGCACTGTTAGCTCACTCTGACTAAAGACCACCTCACTAAGTGACAAACACGTCTTGAAGACGTTCACTTGCATTCTAGAGGCTAGTCAGGAGGCGGATTATCCTCCGTTGGAAGGGAGCACGAGTAGAACCATGCAGACTCTGAAGACCAAGCAAACACACACACATTGCACTGCTTCCTACATGCATCCCTTCGCCTCCAAAAATAGCTATTTTTGTCACCAAGCATCCACCTTTGCAGAGGGGAGACCTACAATGGACACTCATGCTATCCCATGGTGCTTTCGAGGCAGGCAATCCAGCAGGGTAACAGAGAGCCCAGCTGGCCCCAAAGATCACCGCCCTTCATAGCTGCACTGAAAGAGGGCAACGTGTTGAGAGAAAAAATTCAAGCCGACTTGTAAGGAGAAATAAATGTACAGAGCTCTATGCTTAGGCGTGCTAGTGCAGACAGCTAATCCTGACTGCCTGAGGAGAAAGTCTCAACTCCAACAAACAAGCCTGTGAAAGCTCGTGAGAACTGAAGTAGGGCAGCTGCTAGCGGGTTCGTTCTGAGACTCCACACTGGCCCGTACTAGCCATTTTGCAACAACAGAGGCTGCTTCTGGCTCTCCAGCAGAGCTTCTCAGTTGCACCACAAGACAAGCTTTCCTCAAATAAATAGTAATGCAAACAATGCAACCAGGCTTGTCCAGAAAAGCTGCAAGTCACTTACTTCTTTTGGAAGCTCTGCCATCACAAAAAACAACCCACCAACAAAATTGCCAACAGTTACAAAGGAATTAGTTAAGAATTTTCTGTAACTCCACGATTAAGCTAAGGAAAAGGCGCCCAAGGGGGCACCAGGGCTTTATCATCTCCCGTCCCTGCAAGCGGCCAGCCACTACAAAGCAATGGTCACTGCTGTGAGGTGAGAACACAGTTCAGCCTACACCACAGAAACCCACTGGCACACTAAAGCCTCTCTCATACACTTTCGAACGCACATTTTCCCTTTCACATGAACCTTACAAAGCCACTTCAGCCACAGCGATTTTTCTTTCTGCCTTTTCTTTCTTTCTTTCCAGGCACACCTTGCTGCCTCCCATAGCTTCCGACAGAGGCACAAGGAGCATAAGTGCTCTGGCTGATTTACATTTCCTCCACCTAAACATTTTAGGCTTTCCGCTCAAATGCACTGGCTGCTGCCCATGGCTAGAGGCACGCAACCAGAACACAATGCCTGGACTACAGGTCACTCTACTGACATGAGATCCCTCCTGCTGGCAGCAGAAGTAGAGTAGCCTCTCACATTCACGCAGCACGGTAACATCAGGCCTAGGGCTAGCTCCCACGACACCTCCTCAGGCCACGGGACACACAGGTGGTCACAAAGAGAAAAGAACGGATGAAAAGCCACACAGTTGCAGTCACAAGGACTTAACAGAAGAGCCAGGGTTTTCCGCAATACATGACACCTACGAACAATAAGGCGTCTTCATTACTTGAACGATGGGTAACCCCTCCCTTTCTCCTCCTTGCGCCAGTCTGGCCACGCTCTTCCACCCAGGCCTCCATGGGCAGAACCTCCCACCGAAACACAGGAAGGCCTCTCTACCGGCAGCTACTGACACCGCTGCAGCATCTCAGCAGCACCCCACACACCTTGCCCACTCAGACACAGCTACTTCTCCCACCACCACCACATCTCTCCCCCCTTTCTCACAGGCCTTCCAGCAACACCCCTTCGAGCACCCAACGCTGCTTTCTCAGTGCTGCTAGCAACAATGGACTACCCAGGCTGAGATGTAAAGCTTGCCTCCTTCCTCAAGGAAAGCGACACGCTAAAGAGTACTGAGCCACTGAAGGTCCAAAGCTAATGAGTTCATCCTGACCTTCTGAAAGCTCCAGGAAAAGAAAAGTCTACGTCCGACAGGGAAGAAAGACAGAAAAGCAACTCACAAATACCCACTTTAATAAGGTCCTGCTAAAGCTCTGCTCCGGAGCTCGGTCTGCGCTGCACGCTTCCTCACTAGGCAGAAGGCAACAGTTGCTGGAACTATTTTGTCAAGTGATTCACAGCTGATGCAAAGAGTAGGAAACACTGTAAGTCTTCTTCAAGCTTTCTTCAACAAAATCTCGTCTTTGCAGCTCTTTGGCTCCCAGTCCCAGCCAGTAGCATCACTACTGGCTAGTCTCACAACGTGACCTTCAGGGCTAACAGCTTAACTACACGGCCATGCTTGTAAGGAATAAGGTTATTGGGGTTGAGGAATATTGGAAACGTTGGGAAAGACAGGCCATAACCTGTCAATGCTCTGAAAACACTCGCCGTGCAAGGGCTTGCTCACATCCTTCCCCTTTGCCCGGTGAGGACAGTTCATCACTTGAAGCTGAAGAAAAAAACACTTAAATTTTCACAGTTAATCACGAACAACTGAAAGCTGCACTGCCCCGCCACACTACAACACCAGCTCCTGCCTGTCTACTTTCCCCACCAGTTGCCCACGCACACCCAGAGCGTTTCTGCTTTCCACCAGGCCAGAGCATTCAGCGGCAGAAGCAGCAAAGAAAGCAGCTGCTCTGTTCCGCTCACTCCTCCACGGCTGCCTGCGGTGCCACCAGTGCTGCAGCTCTCACACCTCAGGCCTTCTCGGCCACTGACAGGCCGCAGCGCAGCCAAAAACCCCCTCTGTGTCCCTGGGATGCTCACAGGCAGCAGCCGCCACAGCCCAGCACAGAGCTTTCTCACCCGCCCCTCCCCTCCTGTCCCCTCCCGTCCCCGAGTCTCGCCCAGGCCCCAGAGCAGAGCGGGGCCCTGCGGCAGCAGCGCCCGGCAGCAGCGTTTCCCCGCGGACGCTGCCCTGCAGCACAAGTGCCGCAGCCCAGGGCCAGCGCGGGCGCCGCTGCCCCTCGCTCACGGCCTGGGCCGCGGGCAGCAGCCACCGCCGCAGGCTCCACGTACAGGAGCAGCTGCCGCGCGGCAGCGTCGCTCTGGGCTCCCTGTGCAGCCGCCGCCAACGCCCGTCGCTGCCGCAGCTGCTTCTCGGCGGCCGCAGAGCGGCGCCGCGCCAGGGCCAGGCGGCGGCGGGGCCAGCGGGCACCTGCGCCGGCACCATGGCCACACGGGCCCCGCCCCCACCGCCGGAAGTGACGCCTCCCGCGCCCAGGACCCTCCCACCCGGCGCTCCCCCATTGGCTCCCGTGGGGCTGGGAAAGACGGAGGCGGGGCGGGCGTGAAAGGGTCGTCAGTGCGCATGCGCTGGGCGGGCCTGGGGCCGCGGGGGGCGGGTCCCCGAGGGGAGGGGCGGAGCAGTGACGGGGTGGGGCGGAGCATGCGCACTGGCACGGAGGAGGGCGGCGAGGGGCGGGGCCGGGGCGGGGCGGGGCCGGGAGGTGGCTGCTGCGGCGCGGGGCGGCGTCTGCCGGCGCGGGGCCGCCCGGAGCCTTTAGCCGCGGCGCCGGGAGCTGCAGCGCCGGGGCCGAAGGCCGCTGTCGGGGCGGAGCGAGCGGCTGTGCGTGCGGGGGGGCCGGAGCCGCTGCAGCCCGGCCGTGTGCCAGCAGCGGCTGGGCGAGGCCCGGCCGGGCCTGGGCCGCCTCCGGCCCCATGGGAGCCCCCGGCTCTTGCGCCCCTGCTGCGGGCGGCCCCGTGGCTCGGAGCCGCCTGTGGTGGAGGCTGGTCAGGGCCGTCTCGGCTGCGCGGGGACCCTCAGCATCAGTGTCAGCACAGGAGCTTCACGCCCCCGCTCCTCCGTCCCACACCGGGAGCCCCAGGGAGCCCCAGAGCAGCCCCAGAGCAGCACACGCAAGGGAGAAAGGAGGGGAAACGCTGTGATGCAGCTGCGGGGGGAAGCCCAGGCAGCAGAGACCGCCAGGCCCTCGGCACAGCACACCGAGCAGCGGCAGGGCAGCGGCACCCGGGCCCGCGCCAGGAGCTGTGCCCCTCTGCTCTGCCGGAGGTCTGGCTGCAGCGCAGGGGGCTCGTGGCCTGGCCCCGGGGCCTGCAGTGTGGCGGCTCTGCGGGTGGCAGAGGGCACGCGGGTCTTGCTCTGAGGGGGATGGCTGCACGGGAGGGGTGTGTGGGCGTTGGCCAGGTTCCCCCTCCCGCAGCATTTCTGCTTGAGTTTCCGCTCCTTCTGTGGCCCTGGCTCCAGTGCCTGGAGCTTTTCCTGCAGCAGCTCTTTCCTTGTGCTGCGTCTTGGCCCTGTCTTGAGTGCTACCTTCTGAAATAGCAGCATGTGCTGAAGGAGAATGGGTTTCCAGAGGGATGAAGTTGCCTTTAGCACAAACTTCCCAATTTCTTCAGCAGGACTTCAGTAGCATCTTGACGGCAAATATTCCGTGTGTCCTACGAAAGCTGCAGTTATGTTGTAAGAAGTCTTTGTGCATCTGATCCAAGAGGGAGAGAGCGCAGCAGTGATGGTACCAGCTGCCCTGGGGAGCCTAACTTTGGCAAAAGCATGATTTCTGTTGAAAAAAGACCAAAGTATCCCTGGAGCACCTGCTATTCTTTTGGAAAGGAAATAGAAAAACCAAATACCAAAAAGGAAAAGAGCCCTTAGAAACTGCTTTCAGTCTCTGTTCCTGAGGCAGAAGTTTTCAGAAGGCTTCCTCTTTGTCTTAGCCGACGTACTGCTTTGACTCCTGCCTTCTGCTTGGTGGGGAGGTGTGCAGCTGAGAGTTTTTGAAAGACCTAGTTGCTGAGCCCTTCTTGAGCAGTGTCTTAGAGATGTTCCTTCGGGCATCTTTTTGAAATCCTGAGAACTTGCATTTAACCTGATGCCAAGTGCCAGGTTGACAGCGCTGAGCGGGGATTCCCTGCCAGTTTTCTGCACAAGCAAACTGCCAAGGGCAGGACCGTGGTTTCAAGGTGCTGGAAGAATGTTTCAGTCACTGCGAAGGAATTGGTGGAGGTTTTGTGGCAGTCAGTTGTCAGCGCTTCCTGCCCCGGTGACGGCAGCCACGTCGGCTGTGTCGCCGTGGGGCGAGCGCAGCACCGTGCCCACCGCCCTCCCTCACCACCAGGTTTCGTGCACGGGGCCATGGCCGGGTGAGAGCAGCCATAATGCCCAGCCCAGGCAGGACCTCCAGTGGGGTTGTCCCTGCTGCACGACCTGCATGGGGTCAGGGGCAGCCCCCGAGCATCCCATGCAGTGCCTGCCTCCAAGTGGGCGAGGGGGCCGTGGGGATGAGTATGGCTGTGCCCCTCTGTGACACGGGCTGTGCTCACAGGGGACATCCTGTGTCACAGTGACCGCTGCCCTCTCGCACACGGACACAGCCTCTCCACACACGTCCTGGCCAGGCTGGCGGAGCCCAGGCACTGGAGCTGCTCTCGGCACCAGTCTGCTGCGAGGAGCCGCCAAGGCCGAGCGGGAGTCAGCGAGGGGAGGCCGGGGCAGCACGGGCTACCGTGAAGTGTGGAAGAGGAGGAGGAAGAGGAGGCGGTGGTGTTTCCTCATCACCTCCTGCTGTAGGGGTGACCCAGAGCAGGGAGGAGAAGGATGGAGCTCTGGGACGCTGGCCACGGGAGGCAGCGTGGACAGCGGGTGCCAACGCTTCCCTTAGAGGGTAAGAAGTTTGGGAGCGCTTCCCCGGGAGCTGTCACAGAGATCATTAATGCTGAACATGGCTGTGGAAAGTGTGCTTGGAGGGAGCTGGAGGCTGCGGCCAAAGCCCCGACTGATGGTCCTCTCTGGCTCAGGTGCCAGTGTGGCTGCCAGGACTCCTGCATCCCAAGCATGATGCCCTGCCATCTCGTGGCACCGCTGGGCAGAAGTCCCGGTGGTGAGGGACCCTGCTGGCCTGGCAGAAGGGGCTCGGGCAGCCCAGCTCCTGCTGGGGGAAGGAGCTGGAGCTTCTCCAGTAGACGTGCAGAGCCTGGGCATGCAGGGATGCCATACGGGGAGACTTGCCCTGCAGGGGAGACCCTGCGGATGCTCTGAGCCCCTGAACTGCCATGGGCACAGCATCGTGCCCTCGGCATCGTGGAAATGCATTGCCAATATCCCGAGGGAGGGGGCCGCCCTGTTAGAGCTGCGTCTGGAAGGAAAGGAGCCCTGCCTGAAGAAGGCTGAGGGGTCCTGCAGCTGTTGCTGGGCTCTGGAGAGGCTGCTGGGAACACCTGTGCTGGAAAGGAAACCTTGGACTTCTGTTCAGCTCAGCAGGGCTTTTTGGGCAGGATCCCAGCCACTGCCTCTACTCCTTCCCCTTGGTTCTCCTTGTAGCTGCAGACTGGTAGAGCAGGCTTTGAGCTCGGGGCACACTGTGGATGTCCCGTGGAAAGGTGTCTGCGTGCTAATGGCTCTGTTTCAGCTCCAGACCCCTCCAGGGAGCAGCTACAAGGTTCTCACCTCAAGGTGGTTCCCACCTTAGCTGCTGAGTGCCTGTCGGCACTGGGCTGACATTGGGGAGGGGGAGGCTCTTTGAAGACGCTTACACTTGCCATCTCCTTGCTTCGGCATGTGCTGAACGGTTGTGAGGTGGCCCACCCTAGCATGACGTGCCTTTCCCTTATTTTGCAGAGCACCTTGCTATCTGGGAAGGTGTATCGGACTACATTGTACGGCAGCTGATGCTGAACCAGGTGGGTTTGCCGTCCTGGGCCTCCTCAGGAAAGCCTTCTTGTGCATGTTCTGTGAGGGGAGGGATGACCTCTCTGCTTTTCCTGGTAGTTTGGAGAGGGTGAAGAGGAGAGGGGTGAACATCTCTAGGAAATTCTTCCAAAGAACCTCTCCAGGGCTTCTCCAAAGCGTTCCAAGGGTGGGCAGGCCACCAAGCACCGTTGCCATGCGCTCACAGGTTAGCAGCCTCTCCACCTAAGAGTCTCATACGTCTCCTCTTCTTTGCTGTTTTCAGGGAGTCCGAATTATTCGGCTTGGGACCTTGGACGTTGTTACTGAGCAACTTGGGGGTGGGAAGGCTGGTCTCCTGACTGTTCGCAGACCCGTCTTCCGCCTTGCGCAGAATATTGCAGCGGTTCACGGCCTCACCCACCGTGAGGCCTACGCTCCTGGTAAGAAGACAGGTGGAGACTGTTGCTTGCCGTGGGGACCTCTCTGGGGAGTGCACAACTGCTGTTTGTCAGTGACTGTTAGAAATTGAGAATTGCGTCACCAGGTCCTGAGAACAGCTTCCGATTTTTTAAAATAATCCAGACATCATTATGCGCATTGCAACTACACTCTCTCTCTGGATGTCTTGCTTGAACAGCTGTGCACTTCTGAGGTGCTGAGGGTAGCTGGAAGGCTCTGACGGGCTGCGGTGCAATGCTTGTGTTCTCCTTCCTCCTTGAAGCCATGAGACATGGCACAGCTAAAGCTCTCCCAGGCTGGAATGCACAGAGTGGAGGAACTTGCCCCCCTTGCTGCTCTCCTTGTCCTGCCGTCATGTGTCATGTTCCTAGGAGATGGCAGGGACCCATTCCTTCTAGCTGTGTGGGGAAGAAAATGTTGCAGTACACTTGGCACACGTGCTTGTAGAGTGCTTGGGAGTTGTCCTGGGGAGGGATGGTGTCAGCTTCCCCCATGAGCTTTTCCCGCACGTTAAAGAAGACAGCCCCGAATCAGGGTCCTGCTTGGAGAGCTCCAAGCTGCTGACACTCTGGTCTTGCCTGCTCAGGCGCTCTGTTAGTGACTGTGTGGCTCTTCTGCTGCTTCCTAGGTCACAAGCAAGCTGAGCCCCTGAAGTATGCTCGCATAGCCTCGGACATCTCTGTGCCTCGGAAAAGAGTGCAGGCCTGCATAGAGGAGACCGTGCATCTTTTCTGCCGCTGCCTGGAGAGCGGGAAGAATGTTGCCTTTGTTCTGAAGCACGTTGGCATGCTTGTCATTCAAGGAAGCAACGTGAAAATGAGGTTCTACAGAGACTTGCTGCAAAGGCTGAATGGGACGGCACAGCTGGTAGCAGCTTCTCTTAGGGTACCGTTTCCATTTCTGTGCCGCTGCTTCTAGTCCTTTGGAAATCCTAGCCAAGTGGATGGATTTTTACTGGCCTGCCACGACCTTTCTGGGCACCCGCATAGCTGTGGCCTCGAGTACCGGCAGCTCCCTGCCCCGTTCTTCTGGAACATTCTGAGACCTTGGTGGCGGAGCAGAGCCTGGGAATTTCTGTACTGGGTCCAACCAACGCTCCCTGCAGCCCAGGGTCCCGTTGTGATGTGGTCAGGGAAAAAGATCAAAGGAAAGGGCAGGCTGATTATGTATTTTCTTCCTGGAGATCTCGCCTTCCAGCAAGCTACAGTTTAGCGCCTTTTTGCGTTAGGATCATGTTTGGATTGGTGACGGGAAGCGGAGACACAAGCAGACCAAGGCCCAGCTGGCAGCAGACCCCTTTTGCCGCTGTCACCGTGTTGGTCTAGTTGTGCTGAGCAGCTCTTCCGAGGGCCCCTGGAGGCGGAGGAGCCCAAAGCAGGGCTTTTCCTGATGTGTGCATCTGCACGCTGCTAGTGGTGGCCACAGAGAACATTATTGCAGCCCATGCTCTTCCCCAGGTCTGTAGCTGAGCCCCGTCCTTCCCGTGGGCTTTCAGGTGCAGCCAGAAAGAGGACATGTGAGAGCAGTTCAAGCTGAGCCCCTTAGGACTAAGCTGGAGATGCAACTTAGCCGTAGCCCGGCCCTGGTTCCCAGCTCTGTCTCTTCCTTCCGTCCGAGTCTGTGGTGTCTCTTCAGGCCATTCTCTGGGCCAGGGGTTTTCTGCCGCCTTTGTTCCAGGGAGTCCCAGGGCAGGACCCTCAGCAGCCCCTTGAGTACACCGCAGAGGTTTGGCCCTCCCAGTTGTTACCCACTGTACAAAGGCAAAGGCTGGGCTTTTTCTCTCACCACCTCAGGGGTGCAGAGGCAGCGGCCTGAGTGTGAGGAGACCCTGGGGGGGGGCGGGTTACTGCCACCGCTGAGCCGCCCTCTGTTCTCAGCTCACGAGGCATCAACTCAAGGCATCCGGGAAAAGGCAGCAGCCAGGAAGGCTGGCTAGTGCAATGCCTTCTCCTGTGCTTGCCTCCATCGGCCTCTGCGTTGGGAAAGACCTGGTGCCTGGGCTGCGTCTCTGGATTCCTTCCCTTGCCCAAAGCCTGCCAGTGCTCTTACCCTTGCTCACTGATTTCCCGGCAGCTGCTACGGTGTCTCTGTGAGGGGCTGTTGAGAGGAAGGCAGTTCTTTGTTGCAGCATTGCTGAGAGGAAGCTGCTTCTCTGAGCAGTGGGAAGATTTGCTGCCCTTGTGAGCCCTGAGCTACTCGTCTTGGCATCCTCTCACCTGTGTCTCTCGCCTTCCAGATGCCAGCGATGAGGGATTCAGTCCTCTCGGGCACCAGAACTGCTGCTTCTCAGACCCTTTCTGGTCGTGTCATTGTCTTTCCTGAGTGAGTACATTTGCTTCTTAGCGGCTGGCTCCCACAGGAGATGGGAGGTGGTGTGCAACGGCAGCCGAGAGGACTGAGGTTGCAAGGAGCTTTCTCACGGGAAGGAGGGGGAAGGCCTGGAAGAGCTTGATGAGGAAGCTGGTGCCCCCCGGCGGGTGGTGGTGGGTTTGTGGTTCCAGGAGGACTTCTGCACGTTTCTCAGCTTGCTACTACACTCGTCCAGGATGGGGCATAGTCTGCTTTGGAAAAAGATGGGCTTCAGAGAAGCTCCCCAGTACCACTGTGTGCCCATTATTCCCCCAAGGTGCCAGGGAAGGGTGGTGCCCTGCGTCCCGAGTGATGTGTTTTTCCTGTGTCCAGGTACAAGCTGGAGAGTGTAGCTGGGAGACCAGCTGTGAGGCGCGTGGCACGTGCGAAGGCGAGGCAGGAAGAGGAGAAGAGAGAGGCTGACTGCGGTGGCAAGAAAGGTAATGGCAGAGCTGATTAGTGTCCGGGGTTTGTGCCTTGGCCGCCAGGGCTCCTGGCTGGGGCATCAGAGCCAGGGTGCCAGTGTGATGGCTCGGGCAGCCTGAGGCACTAGACGTGATGCTGCTTAGCCGTTCTGGGAAAGCTCATGAGGGAAGCAGGCCTCAGGGCAGCCCAGCCCTCCCACCTGCAGTGGATGCCTCCGAGTTACACTTTCCCCCACTTGCAAGGGGAATCCATGCCCTGGTGTGCATTGGAAGCTACTCTTGTGTTGGAGGAGGCGGTGCAGAAAGGAGTCAACCGTGAGGCCAGTCAGAGGTTGGGCCTGGAGCTGTAGGTAACGCAAGGGTTCACCTGTCTCAGGGATTCGTGTGTTTGTCTCTGAGGGGAAGAGTCACCTTGAGGAGCTGGTGAAAAGTCTGGCAAGCTGTGCCACGACTTCCTTTCATTTTCAAAGCAAGGTGTAACCTGTCTTTCTGAATTTCTCATCCTCATGCCCAGAACAATGCCTTTGCCTTGACGGTGTCAAGAGGGGACCTGTCGGCATAGGAGAACAGTAGAGAGATCCAAGACTGTGTTCCCCTTGAGTGAGCTTCCTGCCCCCAGAGAGACTCTCTGAGGTCAGCAGCACATGCCCACAAGCCCCCTTTTCCAGCATGTGACTGGGCTAGAGCATGAGAAAAGCAGTAGCAGAAGAAATGATGCTGCACAGTAAAAACGGCAAGTTGGACAGGAGCCAGTGTCTGGACGGGCCTAGGAGTGCCCGGGAAACAAGGCTGGAGGCATGGGAGTTTTACCACAGGCTTGAGGAGATTTGCATATCCTTCCTGTTCCAGAAGTCTCCACAACACTGTCCCAAAGTGTCTTCTTGTCTCCTGCTTTCAGGAAATCTTCCTGGCAAGCACCTCGTCTTGCAAGAGCAGCCTCCTCAACGCAGAGCAACTGCAATCACTCTGGAGAAGGGAAGGGGAGACAGGGGCAAGGGCAAAGCTGCTCCTGGCAGGTGAGACAGTTGTGGAAGTGGATGAGGGTGAGCCTGTACTCTTGGGGTTGTTTGAGGGAGACCTTTCCTTTGGACACCGTGTTTCTAGCAGCTCTGAATGCCTTTGAGCATGTGTCATCCTGACTGCTGATGCCTTGGTGGCTGGCCAGCAGCCAGGGAGTTCTTGGGAGACCCCCATGTTTGCTTCCTGTTTCTCCCGCCTCTGCCTTCAGGTTACAAGGTTTTTGGAGACTCGGTGCACACGTAGCCTGTGGGAGATGAGTGCCCTTTTCTGAGAGCCTTCATGTTTAAGTACCCAGCATCCCTTTCTGCTGGGGACAAGAGTACTGTGGGCCTATAGGCATTGTCTGAGGATGGGGGCAAGACTGAATGCTCTTGCAATGCCTTTCAAAGAGAGGAGATGTTTGTGGGAGCTTGGTCCCATTCTCTGGGCTGTTGCCAAGGGGCAACGAGTCCCAAGTCAGAATGGCTTAAACATGCGGGAGCTCTTTCTTGGAAGGGAAAGCATGTTGCTTTGCATGGCAGAGTGAAATTGCAGTCATCCTGGCACCCAGGATACAGAGCAGAGAGTCTTGTCCAGATTTCAGTTTGACATGGTGAGGCTGAAGCCTTCTCCTTCCTCTGAAAAGTTGTCTTGTGGCTGGCCCAAGAGAGTGGCAGGGACAGGTAAAAGGCAGGCACGCTTTGCTGCCTGTGTAACTTGCTCCCTCTTGGGCCCTGGCTCCCCATGATACTACATTTGACGTGCCCAAACACAGAGTATTTTGGACCAGGGAGCAGTGCTAAATGGAAGTGCCAGGCAAGGCAGTGGGGTCGGGGGGAGTGGTGTCTCTCAGAGCCTGTGCCTGCAGAAGAGCTGGCCCCACTGCTTGCTGTGTCAAGAGGGAGCCTGGATCTGGGCATCGTGAGGATTTTTGTGGGCATGCTTTGTTGGTTTAATGCTGGGGGCATTTCAGCCTGGGGGTCTCTGTGCCTCTGTGGAAATGAACACGTGCATTTGAACCCAGGTGCTTGCCCTGCAGAAGTGCCATGTGCTGCAGAAGCAAGAGCCCAGCTGGTGAGCTTGGGGTGGAGACCAAACTGCCCCTGTGCTCACACCGCCTCCCGCTGCTGTGCGTTTGCAGTGTGCTCGCAGCCGCGCAAGGGAGCTCCTTGAGCAAGGTGGAGAAAGGCAGGAGGAAGGCAAGTGCGGAAGGCAGAGGCGCAGAATCGTCAGCAAAGCCAAAGCCGAAGCGAGAAAGGGCATCACTGAAGGCCACGAGAGAAATGGAAGAGGCTGAGAGGACCCAGGTACAGGAAGCGTTTTTAAACCTTGAGACAGGAAAAGCCTTTTTTCTACTCTGGGGGATCTGAGGCTCGAAGGTGCTTCGGGGACCTGTCCCAGGTGCCTTGAAAGGCATCTAGAGGAGGCCAAGAACCATCCGGAATGGGCTCTGTGGTCCAAGAGAAGTGCTAGTGTTAGTAAAGGGCCGTTGCGGGTCTGTTGGGTGTTAGGGAAGCAGGAAGTGAGGCCATGTGCAGTCCCGGTAAGGGTTAAACGTGAGGTCCGCCTGGCTCTTTAGGGTCATTCTGTGTGCTGTGCTGAAGCCCACAGCAGGGCTGCAGCCTTAGCTCCCGCTCAGCCCACAGCAATTCCTTCCCGTCCTTTGCTCTGCTATATGCGAGCTCTGTGCCTGAGTGAGAGGGTCTGTCTGGCAGTGGTGGTAGGCCTTGGTGAGGCTGGGACATGTCCTAAGGGCAACTGCAGCATCCCTGCCTGAGCAGGGGTTTCCGCTGCCTTGGGTGCCTGAGGCAGCAGCAGTCTTGGGGGCTGCTGAGGACCCAGCTCCTGCAGTCGCTGGCTGCTGTCGTGCAGGATGTTCAGTGTGTCCGAGTGAGGAGAGACCTAGCATGCAAATGCTGCTCTGATGCCAATGCAGATTCGGCGGATGTCACAGACGCTGACAAACCTGCGGCCTGACCTCCGCCTGCCGATGACCAGCCAGGATGAGAGGGCCGAGGATCCCCCTCGAGCGAGAAAGCCGAGCATTGAGGATGTGTACATCTACCACCTGGGGCCAGAGGAGGAGGAAACGGTGTTTGTTTACTTCTCCCACGTAGACAAGAAGAAAGAGCAGCAGTCCTCAGAAGAGACAGTCTGCGGAGTGAGTGTGTGTGATTGTGAGGGTGAGAGCGGAGCTCGGGAGGGCTTGTGAGGATTGTGTGCTCTGAGCTGCTGAGCCTGGCAGCAGGCCTTGCTTCTGGAGTTCTGCTCTGGCAATGGCCATTCTCTCTGCTTGTTGTTGATGTGAGGAGCGAGGCCCCGGTGGGGTAGTGGGGTCCGGTGGGGAGCAGCAAGAATGCACTGGTGACGCATGAGTTTCTCCCGGAGAGCACCTTGAGCTCCAGCGTTTCTGGATTGTCGCGCTGCTGCAAAGTGCTCCTGTGGGGAGTCTCTGGTGGGTGTTGTGGTGTGGGCAGCAGCAGTGCACAGTCGGAAGGTTGTCTGAGAATCTGTGTGCATGTGCAGGATTCGTCCACTTGCTGGATGATGGAGGAGTGGGAGATATATAAAGGAGAGTCATCTGCAAGCTACAAGGCCAGCGGCACCTGCCTGAAAAGGTACGTGTGGCCCAGGTGCAGCAAGGCCTGTGGCATTTGGATAGCGGTGCCCGCCTGCGGGGTGAGAAAGACACATTGCTGGGTGGTGGAGCTGTACTGGCCCAGGAGGCTCTGCTTTTGCTGGGCATGGGAACGACTCGGGTAGACCCTGTGGGCAAGCACCTCTCAGCATCCTCCAGCAAGTAGGAAAAACTTCTCTGGAGCTGTGGACTGTAAGTCCAGTTGGGAGTGTATGTGCACAGGGCCTTTGGGAGAGAGGAGGGCTCCATGCCGAGTGTAAGAGAGAGTGTGTGCCCGCTCTCGCAGGATGCTTTCCAAGCCAAGTGTGCGTGTGCTTCGAGCAGCAGCGAGCAGCCTAGTGCAGGAGGCAGAGAAGAGTCAGGTGGAAGAGGTGGGAGGAAGGAATGCTGCTGCGGAAGCGGAGTGCCTCAGGTGCGTATCTCCCCAAACGAGCGTGGCTTCCCTTTGTGCAGTGCCCTTGCTTGCCCGCCCGGCAGCACGGGGGAAGGAGGGTCTTTTGCGGAGAGGTGTGAGGGGACAGCGAGCAGCAGGCTTGCAAGTCTGTGTGCCTGGATGAGGTGGCCCTTCCACCAAAGGCTGAGTTGTTGGTGCCTCAGAGGAGGATTTCCACGTGGGCCAGGAGTGCTGGAGGAATGCCGAGTCAAAGGGACAGAGCAGTGGGCATTGCCAGTGTTTCAGGTTTCCTGAGTTCCCTAGAAACTTCTTCTTTGGACTACAGGCTGTTTTTATGCCTGGCACGCAAGAGTGCAGGGATGGGTAAATGGTAGGCATGCTTTTGTCCCTTGAGCACTTGCTGCATTCTTGCCCGAGAGTCGCCAGTGCAAAAGCATTCTCCATGCCTAAACCCGGAGGGTTAGGAGCATGGAGCTGTGGTGAATGCAACTGCCAGGGTGAGGGTGTGGGTTAATGGTGTCTTCCGCGGCCTGTGCTTGCAGAAGAGCTGGCTTCTGTCTGTGCTGCCTCAGGAGGGAGCCTGTATTTGGGCATCTGGAGCTTTCCTCTGGGCATGTCGTGTAGGCTTGCCGTTTCAGCTGGGGCGATGTCTGTCTCTGTGGGAGTGAATGCCTTTAGTTGAAGCCACGTCATTGTCGTGCAGAAGTGCCTTGTGCTGCAGAAGCAGGTGCCCAGCTTGTGAGCGTGGTCTGGAGAGCAAAGTCCCGCTCTGCTCACACCAGACCCCCGTGCTGTGTATTTTCAGTGTGCTCCCAGCCATCCGCGGGAGCTCCTCAAAGAAGCTGGAGAAAGGCAGGAGGAAGCCAAGTGCGGAAGGCAGGCTGCCAGCTGTGAGCCCTCCTAATAAAAGCCAAGAGAGGGCAGGGCAGGTACGTGATAGTGATTGAGGTGGTTCTTGTGCCACAGGGGCGTGTGGCAAAGCGCGGTTCTGCGGGCAGTGGGTAGAAAAGCCCTCTTCCTCAGAGTTCTTTCGAGCCCGCCGTGACCTTTCCAGGGGCTTGCTTGAAAAAGCGCAGGCTGAGCTGTCTTTTCTCTCTGCCTTTGCCGCTACTGTCTTCTCAGGAATCCCATTTGAAGCCCCTCTTTGGCCCTGCTCTGAGTGGAAAGGTACGTGCTGGGCCTTTCAGGAGAATGAAAGGAGAAACCTTCTGTTTCTCTCAGTGATCCCTTAGCTCCTTGGTCAGAAGAGAGCAGGCATTTTCTGTCTGGCCAGTACTAGCTTTTGTGCCTGAGACCGCTGAGAGGAGTGCTGAAGAGAAGGGGCCGAAGAGGGGGTGAGAAATTACCTTTGGGCCCTGGAAAGAAGCAGATGCCAAGAATGCTGCTTGCCGTGTCTTTTCTGTGGCCCTCCAGCCCACAGGCTTCCCGTCTGTTCTGCCGGAGCAAAGAGGTCTCTGGGAATGCTGGTCTGAGGCGGAGGAGAAGAAAGAAAGGGCAGCTCCGAAAGCAAAGGCAGAAGCGGAAGAGTCGGAGAGGACCCAGGTACAGGAAGCCTTTCTAAACGTTCAGCCAGGAAAGGCCTTTGCCGTACTGCAGGGGACCTGCGCCTTGAAGGTTCCCCAGGGATGCAGGGTTGGAGGTGCCTTGTTGCTGCCGAGGAGCGGGGCAGGGGCATCGTGACTTTGCTAAAATCTGAAGCCCCCGGGAGCTGCACCTTTCCCTTTCCCGTGGGTTTTGCTGAAAAGACAAGCAAGGCAAGTGAAGAGAAGGGAGCTCGTTTGAGGAATGTTGGAAGAGGAGCCCAGTATTTCCCCTGGAGGTCTTTTCCTGAAGAAAAGAGGCCTAAGAGGCAAAGGAGCACGAGGAATGGAGTGTGTGGTCCGAGAGAAGCGCCAGTGTTAGTAAAGGGCCGTTGGCGGTCTGTTGGGTGTTGGGGAAGCAGGAAGCTGAGCCCTGAGTGCTGAGGACTGCTGCTGCTGGTAAGGGCAGGGCTCACAGGGGGTGTTTAGGGTCATTCAGTGTGCTGTGCTGAAGCCCACAGCAGGGCTGCAGGCATAGCTGCTGTTGAGCCCACAGCAATTCCTTCCCCTCCTTTGCTCTGCTCTGTGCGAGCTCTGTGCCTGAGCAAGAGGGTTTGCCTGGCAGCGCTGGTGAGCCTTGGTGAGGCTGGGACATGCGCTGAGGGCTGCGTGGAGGCGGCTGTGGCCTTTCTCCAGTTACAACTGCAGCGTCCCTGACCGGGCAGGGGTTTCCGCTGCCTTGGGTGCCTGAGGCAGCAGCAGTCTTGGGGGCTGCTGAGGACCCTGCTCCTGCAGGCACCGGCTGCTCTCGTGCAGGATGTTCAGCGTGTCCGAGTGAGGGGAGACCTGTCATGCAAATGCTGCTCTGATGCTAATGCAGGTTCGGCGGATGTCACAGACGCTGACAAACCTGCGGCCTGACCTCTGCCTACCCTCGACCAGCCAGGATGAGAGGGCTGATGATCTTCCTCGAGCGAGAAAGCCAAGTGTGAAGGATGTGTACATCTACCACCTGGGGCCAGAGGAGGAGGAAACAGTGTTTGTTTACTTCTCCCACATAGACAAGCAGGAGAAGGAAGAGCAGCAGTCCTCAGAAGAGACGGTCTGCGGAGTGAGTGTATGTGATTGTGAGGGTGAAACTGGAGCTCAGGAGGGCGTGTGAGGCTTGTGTGCTCTGGGCTGCTGAGCCTGGCAGCAGGATTTCCTTTTGGAGTTCTGCTCTGGCAATGCAAATGCCTTTTGCTCATTCTTGATGTGAGGAAAGAGATCCTAGGGAACAGCAGAGGCCACTGGGGAGCTGCAGCATTTCCCTGGTGATGGACACATCAGTTTCTGCTGGAGGGGATGGGGGGAGGTTGCTTGCGCCGTATTGAGGTTGCTTTCTGCGTTGCAAAGAGCCCCTATGAGAAGTTGTCTGTGGGCTCTATTTGCCTACAGGGCTTAAAGGCTGAATACTGCAACTACTAGCTTAAGATTGCTGAGTGTCTGGTGCAAGTCAAGCAGCAGAAGAAATAGTGTGCTGCAGGAAGAATCAGCGCGGCTGGACCCCCATCACCAGTCTTTCTCTGGGATGAATGCAGTGCAGGTGTCCTGCTGTGCAAGTCGCTATTCCCTTTGGTCCTTTATGTTGTCAGGAGGGATCAGAGCTTGCGGGAGAAGTGCCACTGGGAAAGCGGAGTGTCACTGGCTGCTGTGTTGGTGCTTGTAGAGAGGCTCTGAGTGTGCTTGGAAGGGAGATTAAAAGCTTCCTTGACCTGTCTTGCAGGTTCAGCAGAGAAGTGAAAGGCAGGCAAGGGTTCGGTCAGGCTCCTGCCTCCCTGCAGCTGCGGAAGAGGAGCTCGGAGGGCAGCTTTGTGAAAAAAGAGCATGCTTTCAGGATGTCGTCAAGTACACCTTGTCATCAGATGAGGAAGAGATTGTGTATGTTTTCTTCTCCCGCATAGAGGAGGAGAAGAAGAGAAGAGCAGCTGAGAGGCGGGAGACACAGGAGAGGGAGTAAGTGTGTGCCAGCTCCAGGAGAAGCCTGGCAGTGTTGAGGGGCAGTGAGGGGCACCCCCAGAGGTGCCAGAATGCCAGGGCCAGGGCCACTGGTTTGAGTCAGGCCTTGATACTACACACCTCTCCGCAGCCTCGGTGCATTCAGCCTCAGTCTTGGCCGCAGCAGACTCAATCTCAGGCTGACCAAGAGCTGACCAAGGGCCTGGGGTAGAGCCAGGGCACTGGCTCACATCATAGTGAGCGTGGAAATGCTCTTCAGAAGCACATCCAGACACGCACGGCTGGAAATACTCTTGCTGTATTGCTCTCTCTTTCTCTGTGTGCATCACCCTTAGCATCTTCCTTTCTTGTTCTTTAGCTGTGAGGAGGAGAGTCACCTCCCCAGCCAGCAGGAGAGGCCCCAGTGACTGCCAGCCATCCCGGAACACACGCAGAACTTTGTTCCTGTGGATTAAAGCACCTCTCCAAATGGCTGTGACTGTTTCCTTGGCCTGTGAATGTCAGCGGGTCCAAGAAAGGAAAGATCAGGAGCATGGGCTTGAGTGTCCGTGCCTGGTCACAGGGCAGCTCTCTCCTGAGGTCATGCAGTAACTGTTTGTCTGCAGCTGTGCCCATGATGTGTCAGGGACCTCCTGCTCTCTGTGGGTGCCAGTCGGAGGAGTGGAGTCAGCCCTTTCATGACAGCACATCGCCTGCTGCAAGGGCATGCTGCCTTGTCAGGGAGGTGGGAAGAGCTCGTTTGGCCCTCGTGAGGCGGCAAGAGTTGAGCCAGGGCCTCTGTTTCCTGGGGCCAGTGCTGGTCGCCAGAGGGGAGCCCACTCAAGTATGGTGTGCCTGTTTGTTGCACTGAGGGCTTGGTTTTGGGGGTGTGAAGGGAATCCTGGGGATAGCAAGGGCTGGCATTGGAAGCTCACAACCGTGAGGGTGTGGCCAGGGTAGTCCCTGGCTGCCTTGGCTGTAGCGACCATGAATCAGTGGAGTATCAGACTCTGAGGGGAGTGTGGAAAGAGAGTAGCAGAGTCCAGAGTGGGCACCTTATGTGAGGAAACTTCCCCCTTGTCGGGGAACTGGTAGGGGGATGTCATGGAAGCAGGTCTGCAGGGCAAAGGATCAGGGGAAAACTGGCAGGTATGTGAGGACAGCACCTACTAAGCACAGGGACAACCCTGCTTGATATGCAGGCAAATGAGCAGCGGTAGGACGAGACTGGCTTGGCTGAGCCAGCACCTGCTGGTGGAAGTGCAGTGGAAAAAAAAGGGAGCACAGAGGAGGTGGAAGCAGGGAGAGGCTACAAGGGAGGTACTAGAGCGAGAAGTCCTGGCTGTGCAGGGATGGTGTCAAGAAGGCCAGAGTGCGGCTGGAGCTGAGCCTTGCAAGGGACGTCAAGGAGAACAGGAGCTTCCTGAGCCAAAGGAGTAGGCTGAGAAAGATAGAGGTACCTTGCTGCATGGGGTGGTTGACTTAAGGAGAGGAAAGCACATGCGGCCGAGCTACTCTGTGCCGCCTTAGCCTCAGCCTTCACCAAAAGGTCTCAGGGCCCCTGTGCTTGTGGAAGGTGTTGAAGGAGGAGGAGAGCAAGCAGTAGTGGCAGAGGATGGAGTCAGGGATCTTTGATCCGGCTGGGCAGGCTCTCCGACGCCCTGGAGGACCTCCCAGCGGCTGTCCTCTGGCCTGCCTGCTGCTGGCTTATCAGCTGGCAGAGTCAAGAGGCACCTGCCAGGGAAGGCAGCGGCCATGTGCTCTTTTCCTCCTGCTCACCCACCAGACTGGCCAGCCCAGCTGCAGCACCTTGCAGCCCCCGCAGGCCCTCTCTGCACAGAGGCAGAAGCCCTGCTCCTGCAAACCCACCAGCTGCTTTGCTCCTCTTGGCTGCTCTTGCTGCTGCTGAGCCCTGCTCTGCCATCAGGAGCTCAGCTACCACTGTCACCCAGGACATCCTGCTCGGTCACCAGTCTCAGCCTCTCTCCAGCTCACAAGTCAGGCTGAGGATCGAGCACACACTGGACTGTGAGTGCTGTCCTCTCCCTCCATGTTGTGCTCAGGGTGAATGAAGGACTCACCCTGCCATGGGCGGCTCTGGCAGAGCTGTCTGCACCTCAGGCACATGTCACAACAGCGCCCACGTCCCCACACAGGTGCTGGAGCAGGGACTCAGACGGCCTCTTTCACTGCCCCGTCGCGCTGTACCCCTTTCTTCTCCCTCTTCAGGAATTCAGAGAAGGACACGCACAACTACCCAGCACAGCTACACGCCCTTGCCTCTTCTGTCCTTCCCATCAGGGATGGGCATGGCACAACCATCTCAGCTCAGGTTCTCCGCGACACGTGTGCAACCTCCATAGTGCTCTTCAGCTTCTCTGGCCATCCCGCATGGTCCAGAAAGGATGTCCCACAGCAGCACGCATGTCCCAGCCACCAGCAGCTCTGCTGCCCCAGAGTCTGCTCTCCAGGGATGGACCTGCAGAGAATTTGCCTTTTGTAGTGACTGAGCTCAAGTGAGAGGAGGGAGCAGAGGAAGTGGCCAGCCATCCAAGCAAGGTTTGAGCCCATGTGCACAGTGCAGAAGGGGTGAGCAGGGCATCGCTGTAACCCTTTGGCCCCCTCTTTGCCCTGCTCTTCAGGTCAGTTGGTATTCTTCAACTTTGTGTGCAACAAATCCAGCTAGAGCACGTGCTCCTGGACTTTTGGCTCTGTTTTTGCACGCCAGGGCTGTGCAACAGTGAGAAGTCTGAACAACGCGTCCTGTGTTCTTGAAGGCAGTGCTGAGTTGCAGAGCCCCACACTCTCCCGTCGGGTGTGAGGAGGGGGAATGTTCCCTTTTCCCTCTGGGTTTCCCAGGTCAGTTCCTGGGGTCAGAAAAGAGCACTCCCTGGGAGAGTCCCAGCACATCAAGGGGCTGGTGCAGGCACGTCCATGAGATGCTTTGGGAAAGCTTGTGGCATTCTCTTGTGGCTCCTCATGGTTCCCTTTCTTCTCTCCTTTGGAGGGGGACACAGGGCAGAAGGCACAGCAGTCACTAAACCTGGATTTACTCTGTTTTAGCTGTAGTCAAGTGTGTGCCTTGTGCTCCGTGGTGATCCTAGCACTGCTGATCTCCTCCCCATTCCCTTCCTGGGTAACACTCTTCAGCAAGACCCAGCTCTGCACGCACACACGCATACACACACACACACGCGCACACACAGACACAAACACAGGTGTGACTGGGAAGGTCAATGACACCAGCCCTGCCAGCAACAACCCCTCTGTTCACAGCAGCCCAGGTTCAGGAGACAGCCCCCTCCCCGAGCAACTCAGCAGCCTGAAGCAGAGGCACAGGAT
Organism: Rhea pennata; assembly: GCF_028389875.1. Lineage (NCBI taxonomy): Eukaryota > Metazoa > Chordata > Aves > Rheiformes > Rheidae > Rhea > Rhea pennata. The sequence continues at coordinate 206,741 of NC_084691.1, read as the reverse complement.
TAGCGCAGCTTCCTCTGCACTGGTTCAAGGGGACCATGAGCAAAACCCAGGCTGCCGGGCAGCACAACTCCCCAGGCACCCCACCAAGAGGGCACCGTTTCTAGGTGGGCTCCAATCAGCCAGCTTCTGGTTAGCAGCTGAACACGCTGCACCACAGAAAGCCCTAGCAGGGGCCCTGCCGGGGCAGCTCTGGCATCAGGACAGTCAGGAATGGGACCAGTGCTGCAGGAATGGGAACGTCCCTGATCCCAGGCCTGGTGCCAGCCTCAGGGGAGGGCACGCTGCCCTTCAGCAGCTGCTGGGTGCTGGTGGGCAGAGCAGCGCAGGCGGAGGCCTGCTGCCCACCTCAGGGCTGTGGACAGCTCCCTGGCCAGGATGAGAGCCACCTGCCCCCGTGGCCCCTCTGCCGTGCACCCAGGCGGCACTTGGAGCTGTGGGCACATCACCCTGGAGGGGACATTTCCCTCAGCCCACTGCCTCCTGCTGCTGCTGCTGGTGACAAGTGTGACACACACAGCAGTGCTGCACAGGCTGGCAGAGGGGACTCAGGGAAGGGGTTTGTCCCTCTCCATCAACCCTCCCTGGGAGGGCCAGAGCATGCGAGCAGCAACCGCTACAAGACTCTCCTCCTGCCCCCTTCAGCTGCAGAGACAGTGAAGGGGCAGCACTCCATGGGGCAGCCCTGGCCCAGGAGCAGCGCCAGCTAAGAGGCAAGCCCAGCTTCCCCCATGGCAGCCCGCAGCCCAGCACGAGGCTCTGAACGCTGCTTTCTGCTGAAGCTCTCAGAGCACCAGCAGACAACAGGCCTGTGCTCGTCAGGGCCATGTCGTGGGAGGAGAGTGCCCCACACACCATGCCCCCTCCCGCAACAGTGACTCAGATCACCTCTGTGACTGCGGCCTGAGAGGCCATCAGCAGGCAAGCAGGCGGGTGGGCACTGTGAGCTCAGCGGGGGCAGCACAAAACCCCCTGCAGAAAGGAGAGCTCCTGAAGAGGGCGGAGGCAGAGGCAGGGAAAGGTGGCATGGCTGGCAGCTGCTTTGGGAGGTCACTTCTCTTGCAGCAACCTTTTGGGGTTGCAGGCAGGCAGGCACTGTAAGGTCATGAAGCGGGTGAGAAAACCTTCCCCATGGAGAGGAGAGCTCTGAGGGGAGGGGAGAGGCACAGGAAGGTAGTGGGGGATGACCCCAGAATGATGACCATGTCACTTCTTTTGCACAGTGGCAAGATCTGAGGATTTGAAATTATAACTCTGATACGGGAATGACAGTCACATTTATCATATACATAAAAATATAGAATATATATTATACTACATACCCCCAATATCTAAAATAACCTCCTCTCTATATACTATATTATACTACATGGCTCCGATCTCTAAGATAAGCAATTCTTGGAGGTGACAACATTCATCTGGAGAACACTCAACACCTGCCACTCTGCAGGCAGCATGGCTTTGTCCATTCTCCTCCTACATGCATGCAAAGCAGGACATCTCAGCAAAAACACTTTCACTTCAGTAATAAGAGCTTGCAAGCCCCTGAGGAAAAGCTGCACCTGAAAACAACTACTGGTCTAACAGGGCAAAGAGTAAAACACATTCCTCCCCAAGAGACACAAGCAGCAGACACATCACCCTTCCTGGGAAAGCTGCATGCATGACTACCTCTCTGAAGTGCTTGTACACCAAGGCATGCAGCATGGGGAATAAACAGGAAGAACCGGAGATGTGTGTGTGGTCGCAGGGCCATGATCTCGTTGCAATTTCAGAGGTACGGTGTGATAGCTCGCCTGACTGGAATGCTGTCATGGATGGCTATGTGCTTTTTAGGAAAGACAAGCCAGGAAGGCGAGGTAGTGGGGAGTTGCCCTTCATGTGAGAGAGCAACTGGAATGCATCGAGCTCTGCCTAGGGGTGGTGGAGGAGGAGGCAGTCGAGAGCTTATGGGTGAAGAACAAAGGGCAGGCTAGCATGGGGGACACTGCCGTGGGTGTCTACTGCAGGCCACCTGACCAGGAAGAGGAAGTCAGTGAGGCCTTCTACAGACAGCTGGAAGGAGCCTCACGATCACAGGCCCGGGTTCTCATGGGAGACTTCAACCAATAAGCACGATTGCAACCCTGGAGTTCAGGAGGGCAGACTTTGGGCTCTTCAGAGACCTACTTGGAGGAATCTCATGGGTTAAGGGCATAGAAGGAAGGAGGGTCCAGGAGAGCTGGCTAGTATTCAAGCATCACTTCCTCCAAGCTCAAGAGCAGTGCACCCCAAGGAGAAAGAAGTCCAGCAAAGGGGGCAGGAGACCTGCAGGGGTGAGCAAGGAGCTCCTGGCAAAACTCAAACAGAAGCAGAAAGTACAGAGAATGTGGAAGAGGGGACAGGCTACTTGGGAGACTTATAGGACTGCTGTCAGAGTGTGTAGAGATGTAGCAAGGAAGGCGAAGGCCCATTTGGAGTTGAGTGTGGCAAGGGATGTTAAGGACAACAGGGCGGGCTTCTTCAAATACATCAGTAGCAAGAGGAGGGCTAGTGAAAATGCGGGCCCACTACCAAATGGGGCGGGGGCCTGTTGTAGTTAGATTCCCGGGGCCAAACATCCGGTTTGGCCACCCAGCACAAACTCACACACAAACACTGTTCAGTAGCAAGCAGTTTATTAGTAGATACTTACAAACAGACCGACCCGATGGTAATCTCAAGAAGGAGATTCTGGAAGCCACAGAATCTATATGTATCCAACTGCTGTTCTTTCCCACGGATTTCCAAGACCTTGTTAGTTACTTATTTGTATGCCGCTTAACACAGCGGTATTGTTCTAGGCACTAAAAAGTTACAACACTAGACCATTCTCACCAAGTATCAGGTATTACAGATACAAAAGTTACAATACGGACCATTCCCATGAAGTATCAGGTAGTACGGATACAGGGCCCTGGTGACAAAGGCTACAGAGAAGGCAGAATTACCGAATGCCTTCTTTGCTAAAGTCTTCACTGCTAACGGCAGCCCTCAAGAGTCCCGGAGCCTGGAAGCAAAGGGAGAAAGTCTGGAGAAAGGAAGACTTTCCTTTGGTTGAGGAGGAGAGGATTAGAGATCTGGGCAAGCCTGACATTCACAAATGCATGGGCCCAACTAGCCTAACTAGAACAGGCTCTTGACACTGTCTCCCCTGACATCCTCCTAGAGAAGCTCAAGAAGCGTGGGTTAGATGAGTGGACAGTGAGGTGCATTGAGAACTGGCTGAAAGGCAGAACTCAGAGGGTCGTCATCAGTGCTGCGGAGCTGGAGGCCTGTGGCTATTGGAGTTTGCCAGGGCTCAGTACTGGGTCCCATCCTGATCAACTTCTTCATCAATGACCTGGACGAAGGGACAGAGTGGCTCCTCAGTAAGTTTGCAGATGATACCAAGGTGGGAGGAGTGGCTGCTACAGCTGAGGGCTGTGCTGCCATTCAGAGAGAGCTGGCCACGCTGGAGGGCTGGGCGGCGAGGAACCTCCTGAGGTTCAACAAGGGCAAGGGCAGAGTCCTGCACCTAGGGAATAATAACCCTCGGTACCAGTACAAGCTAGGGGCTAACCTTCTGGAGAGCAGCTCTGCAGAGAAGGACCTGGGAGTGCTGGTGGATGACAAATTGACCATGAGCCAGAAATGTGCCCTTGTGGCCAAGAAGGCCAATGGTATTCTGGGGTGTATTGGGAAGAGTGTTGCCAGCAAGTCGAGGGAGGTGATGCTGCCCCTCTCCTCAGCCCTGGGGAGGCCTCATCTCAAGTACTGTGTCCAGTTCTGCGTTCCCCAGTAGAAGAGAGACATGGAGCTGCTGGAGAGAGTCCAGCGTAGGGCTACAAAGGTGATCAGAGGGCTGGAGCGTCTGCCCTCTGAGGAACGTCTGCGAGAGCTGGGCCTCTTCAGCCTGGGGAAGAGAAGGCTGAGGGGGGATCTTATCAATGTGTATACTTATACATCCTCCCTTATACATCCTGGGGAGGGTGTCAAGGGGATGAGGCTAAACTCTTTTCAGCTGTCTCATGCGAAAGGACAAGAGGCAATGGGCAAAAAATGAACCACAGAAAGTTCTGCCAGAGTATGAGGAGGAATTTCTTCACTGTGAGAGTGACAGAGCCCTGGAACAGGTTGCCCAGAGAGGTTGCGGAGGCTTCTTCTCTGGAGATATTCAAAGCCCACTTTGATGCAACCCTGTCTAACATGCTTTAGGTGACCCTACTTGAGCAGGGAGGTTGCACTAGATGATCTCCAGAGGTCCTTTCCAACCTTACCGATTCTAGGATTCTATGATTCTGTGATTCTACGGAGACGGCTACAGCTTCCAGACAGCTCCCACGAGGAGAGGGCTGGAGCTTCAGTTAGGCTCCTGGCCAGGGCTGGAGGTGCCAGGGCAGACTGCTCAGGGGAAATGAGTCCTACTCAGTGCACGCCAGGCCCTGATGTTCCAGGCCACAGTTTCTGCAGTTCCCTCCTGCAGCCGCTCCAGTTTTGCAGTGCCTCCCTTGAACTGGCACGGTCACAACTGGACACAGGCGAGGCCTAGCAACTGTGGCGTGTCAGCTCACATTGCTCCATGTGCTCGCTCTACAGGAGCTGACGCAGCAAGCACACAGCTGCTGAGGCCAAGAAGGACAGCAGACCACTCTGTGCTCACGCTGACTGCCCCTCTTGTCTAGTCTTCCACTGCTGCCAGCAGGTGCAGAAGGCAAGAGCCAGCCAAGCCCTCCAGCAAAGCCAAACCCAAATCCTAACCCAAGCCTTGTGCAGACCACAGGAGAGTGGGACTGGGACTGCTGTGGCTTCACACTGGCTTAGGTACTTAGCGGGGGATGTTGTGTGTTTAGAAAATATGAGTGCATGGCACTCAACTCTGCAAAGATCCTTGGCAGCGTGTTCCCTGGAGCATTCCGACACTTCTTGGGGAACTTCCTTGAGCAGTGCAAGCTACTTGGTACTTCTACAATGCACTTGTCGTGTGTATAGTCAGGCAGGACTGCCTTTGGCCACACTGCCTGCATGCAGGCAGCTCCGCTGCCTTAGTAGTTACTATGTGGGTGAGGAGTGGGAAAGGCAGGACAGCCTCAAGCCCTCTGGGTCTCCCACCACCACTGAAGAAGGGAGAGAGTGGGCACACTCTTGCTGAGAGGCCTTCTTTCAACTCCTCTGCTCTGCCTGCTGCAATGTATTCCCTGCCTTGGCATGCTGCTCTCCCATGAAATGAGAACTTGCAGGCTATCCACTCAGCTGCAAAAGCTGCAGCTGCACTAGCTGGGGCTTTCGCTTGGAGTCCAAGGACCCTGCCCTGCCCCCAGAGCCAAAGACAGGGCCCATCTTTCAACGCTGCCAGAAAGGTCCTTTCCTCAGGAGAGATGCAAGCGGAACTAGCACTGCAGGAGCTGAGGGCTGAGGCAGGCTCACTGGCCCTGCAGAGACAAGGTGGCACATGCCTCTGCTACAGATCACAGGACCTGTGGAGGATCCTTTTCAAAGAGTCTCCTTCCTCCTTTACTCTGCAGAATGTTCTCAGAGCAAGCCGAGTGCCCTCAGACTTCCTGGATGCATAGCCATGCTTTGCAGAGACCCAGCGCCTCTCCTGCCTCTCTCTTCAGATGCTCACCACGCACATGCCCTATAGTCTGCCTCAAGAATCAAGCTCCAGGTGGGGCAAAAAAACATGAACGAGAGCTGCCACATCTTCTCTTTTTATTCCGGATTACAGAAACTCTCTTGTCTCGTGGCTCAGCTGTTAGTTCTGCCTTGTCATCACCCCATGAACCTGCACTCGATAAATGCACGTGTACCTGGGGTTCCCCCAGTTGCTCTGCACCTGGAATTCGATGTAGCGGAAGGCTCTGGGCAGCTGCTTCTGTAAAGGAAACGGAGGCAGCCATTGTTGCTCGGGTGGAAAGAGCGACAGCACAGCAAGGGCGCTTCCTCTGCCAGCCCCATCCCTGCTGGGGAACCAAACGCAGCCCTGGCAGAGGAGGCAGCCGTGCTTCCCCTGCCAGAGCCACAAGGCACAGGATGCTTTGGCTCATCCTCCACGCTCTGTCGTCCAAGCACTTGCAGGCAAACCTCAGTCTGCTGCTCGCGTCGTGCCCACACGCACTCCCGGTACCTTGAGGCGGAAGGTCTGAACAGCCTCCTGGTCCACCTCAAACACAAAGAGCCCCAGGAGAGTTTCTGCTGCTGCTTCCTCATCCACGCCCTCAAAGGCAAGCGACAAGGGGAGCACGTCACGCTCAAGCAGAGCTGAAGGAAAAGTGTCTGCTGAGGCGGAACTGGGCAACCCTGCCTCATGTGCCGCTCCTCTAGCAGGAGCCGAGAAGAGCTTAGTGTGGGTGTGGGTGAGGCTGCTCTGAGCAAGCGCTCCAAGACCCTTGGCCAGAGAGCATTCAGCAAGCCCGAGTGGCATACCACCACCGTGGGCCACCAGGCACCCCACGCAGGGATGCAGTGCTCTGCAGAAACCAGCCCACGCTTCTCTGGGAGAAGCCGCCAGGAGATACAAGGCTCCTTTGCAGCTTTTGGCCAGGGCCGCAGGGCCTCGTTCCCTCCCCGCCCTCCGCGGAGGTGCAAGGCAGAGACTTACGGAGACAGCAAAATCTTTGGGGGCGCTGCTGACTTCCCCGGAAGGAGAGACTGCCTTGGAGATGTGCTCCACGGTGACAGCCATTGGCCAGATCTCCTCAGTCAACCGAATGACCACTTGGCCCTCTGCTCCTTGGAAAGCCCAGCACTGTCCGGGGGAAGTAGGCAGCTGAAACCAGAAAGTAGCCTCCTTCAGTGGCAAGGCACTGCAAGAGCCCACAGAACTGGCGGCTTTGCGAGCAGCACAGGCCTGCCTTAGTCTCTTGGCTGACATTCTGCATGCAAAGGCACACCAGTGGGTGAAAGGGACAGGAGGGGACTGGTGAACTTGATTTCAGAAGATGGGCAGATGCTAACACTTTTACTTCAGTAATAACAGCTTGCAAGCCGCTGAGGAAAAGCTGCACCTGAAAACAACTACTGGTCTAACAGGGCAAAGAGTAAAACACATTCCTCCCCAAAAGACACAGGCACCACACACATCACAAAGCCATTCACAGCAGTCCCTGGCCCAGGAAGAATTGCACAGCTACTGGTGGGAAGCAGGTACCAGAAAGCAAGACAGACAATACAGCTCTGCCCCGTGAACTTCCTGACCTGCGCCTACGCACCAAACATGCAGAGAGCTGTAAGACTCCAGGCCCTGCCCCAGACACTTCACAGCAACAGAACTTCCCCTCCTCTTTCCTCTGGGCAAGACATCTGCAACTGTTGAGGGGCTTCACATGCCCGGCTCAGATGACACACTTGTCTCTGCAGACATAACCTGCTGAACTTGCACAGAAAATAAAAACACAGTTGCCTCTATTCAGGTGGTGTGGATTTTCCTAATGGAGAAGGGAGAACAGAGGGAGAAGCTTCCTCTGTGATGGTTTCCTGGCCCACTTGCCCTCTCAGCTGGTACACTAAGAAGAGCAGGAGATGCTGATGGGCTTTCTCTAACAGCTTAGCCTCCTTAGCACCACTTAGGGCCCCTGTGAAGAGGAGTTCCAGGTCCTTTTTCCAGTCAAAGCTGTGCTCTCATACACAGGACTCCAGGCTCTGCAGAACCACTCCAGATAAAAACAGCTCCAGGCATCTCTTTGACTTGTTTGCTTCCGGCAAGGGCTGCCTGTTGGAAACAAAACACAAAAAAGCATTCATTCATCTCCGTCTTTTAGGCCAACAGAAAATTGCTGCAGAAGCATCAAAGGACACTCAACGACTGGGCAAGACAGTGTCCGTGGATATTCTCTGCAGGGGAAGCAAAGCATCTGTCGGAGAAAAATCCCAAATCTTAACTTTACATGCGCAGTGACAGGCTGTGACCAATAATGCCGATTGGCAAAGGGACCCAACCAGTCAAAGGAGATGTCCATGAAACCACAAGCCCCTTGTTCAGCAGAGCTCAGAAGAAGTAAAGCAAACATCCCGAGAAAAGCAACAGGAAATCTGAGGATGGAATTTCGTTCGGCCCTTCTGTAGATTCATGGTGTCCTTAGAGCCCACAGAGCGGGGGTGCTTCTGGAAGAACAAACACCAGGAAGGTTATCTAAAGCTACTGCATCTGGCTGCGGAAGCTCCCAGGCCACAGCCTGCCAGAAGAAGAGGCTAAGGAAAAGAATCACTATATACGGCCCTGCTCCGATTCTCCCTCCGAGGCGGTACAAGTTCAACACTGTCCAAGAGAGCACCAGGCTGAAAAAAACTCCCGTTGAGCTCAGCAGCCCATCTGCTCTGCCAAGCTCTTGCTGTAACCGTCCTCACTACCTCTACATCAGTGGCAAAGACATCTAAGGATGCCAGGCCAGCTAGCGATTGGTGTTAGGCCACCTAACATACCTGGAAACGGCTGGTTCAAACACTTTGCTGCTGCCAAAACGGGAGCAGGCAGCTGCCTGAGAGAGCTCCAGTCTCAGCTTCTGTTCCCACGCTTCGGTGCTTGCTTGCTTACTACAGAGTTGCCTAGAAACACTTGTCACCCGCTCCAACTCACCTAGGTTCTTCAGTATTCTGAGTATTCTTGAGTATCTGAGGTGTGACTAACTGTGCGCAGCATCACCACACAAGACGTACAGGTGCTCTCGGGAATACTGTGCTTCTCAAGGCTGAAAATCAGAAGCTGCCCACGGACACGGCTGAGATCTGCAGCGGCAGGTCAGCAAAGACCTTTGGAAAGCAAACTCACACACACTCTCCAGGGGCAGCATCTTCCCCGGCTTGCCTTCCTCAAAGGCAGCAATGAGCCCTCTCGCCGTGGCCTGAAAAGACACAGCTCCAGGAGACAAAGTCCTCAGCACACTAACCTCTGCGCAGCAGGCAGCTGAAACAAGGCCTCTCAAGCCTCCGAAGCTAGAGCTTGGAAACTGCAATAGTCTTTCAGAGCACAGCATCACTGCCTTCCTCGGTTTGCTGCTCAGTTAGCCACAGCAGCCTGGTGTTTTGTCTCACAGTGCTTACTTTGAAGGGCAGCGTTCTTTCCACCTGTTTTCATGGCAGGGCTAACAGGTGCAAGAAGCAAGAGCACAAGCTGACAGAAGTCACCAGGACTAGTAAACACAAGAAAGCAGAGGAGCAATGAACACAAGGACAGCAAATGCCTCGTCTCCCACAGCAGGCTGCAGCCCTCGCAACAGCGAGCTTTCAGCCAACCACAGCAGGCATTCTGCGCACCAAGGCAGCTCAGACAGTAACCTGGAAGGTCTGGAAGGTGGTCAGCTTCCACGGCAACTGAACTGACAGTGCCACGGGAAACAGAGGTGACCACTCGGGAGTCCGACAATCGGATCTGCAACAGCATCTTCTGCTTGTGGAGGCTGCGTAAACCAAAAACACCCTTTCTCCTCAGGCCACAGCACTACTCTGCAGCCTTTAGGAAGACCTTCTTTTGCTAGCCCTTTCCAAGCCCAGTGCTAGCAAGCAAGCACAGCCTGACTAACAGGCAATGCAAAAACATCTTGATCATGCAGACAAGTGCGAGAAGGATATTCTGCACACACAATCAATAAACCAGCACGATTTCGGCATGGCTGCTTTCAAACTCTGCAACCACGTGCTACTGCTTCCACGCTTAAAGAGATGCAAGAAAGCCACAGAGGTGCTTTGCTTTGAACAAGCGTTAAGAAGCTCAGCAAAGACTCCCTAGATAGGCCTGCAGGTGAGACTCAGACTGATCATGCTCATTTCCACAGTAAGGCTTGTACTTCTCATCTCAGTCCTTATCACAACTGAAAGGCAAAAGATGCATCGTGTAGCTCACCAAATGCCTAAGAGGAGACTCAACACATGCTGCAACCTTGTACTGTGAGTCAACTAAGCTGATGCATGGTGGGCTTTGAAGTGTTACACTCAACAGGCAAGAGGGGAAGAATTCAAAGAGCGCAGTGCAGAGTGCTCAGAATGGCACAGCAACAAAAGACATGACAGCAGGAATCCTCCCTGAAAGTGCCATCTGCCGAAGAATGCTGCCCCTTCCCAGGGGAAAAACAACTGGCACAACAGCATTCTTCACTCAACAACATACATGGAAGAGGGCAAATATTTACGGCTGAATATACTCTATCATCTTTCCCTAAAACAGAAATGATAAACAACAGAAGCTTACCTCTGCACTGCCTTGCTTCACTGGTTTGTCCTGCTCATGGGACTCTTTAGTCCCTTCATGTCTGCAGGCTGTTCCGCTGCTCTCCAACGCCTGAGAGAAGCACAGAAAGACAGAACTCAGCTCTTGTCACTGCTGTCCCAGTCGATTCTGAGGAATCCACCTCCTAGCTACGAAAGGCTTTTTGCAGTGCTGCATCCGGCTACGACCTCTGTTGCCTGCATGAGCAGGGGAAAATATCCTGTCAGCACCTAGCACAATTCTTCCAGAGCAACAAGGTGAGGAGAGAAGGGAAAGCTGGGCTCCTTTCCCACTTTCTTCCCTCAACGCACAGCAGGAGCCCTTTCTTTCTCTGCAGCACTTTCACTACCTGGGACACAGGCAAGCCACCAGCACCTCCTCTGTCAAGCGCTTGGGCATCTACTGCGGAGGAATACTGCAAACCAGGTGTTATCCTGCAAGGCAAAACTTGGATGTTTCCAACCACCCTTGCACCCAAAGCACTGTTAGCTCACTCTGACTAAAGACCACCTCACTGAGTGACAAACACGTCTTGAAGACGTTCACTTGCATTCTAGAGGCTAGTCAGGAGGCGGATTATCCTCCGTTGGAAGGGAGCACGAGTAGAACCATGCAGACTCTGAAGACCAAGCAAACACACACACATTGCACTGCTTCCTACATGCATCCCTTCGCCTCCAAAAATAGCTATTTTTGTCACCAAGCATCCACCTTTGCAGAGGGGAGACCTACAATGGACACTCATGCTATCCCATGGTACTTTCGAGGCAGGCAATCCAGCAGGGTAACAGAGAGCCCAGCTGGTCCCAAAGATCACCGCCCTTCATAGCTGCACTGAAAGAGGGCAACGTGTTGAGAGAAAAAATTCAAGCCGACTTGTAAGGAGAAATAAATGTACAGAGCTCTATGCTTAGGCGTGCTAGTGCAGACAGCTAATCCTGACTGCCGGAGGAGAAAGTCTCAACTCCAACAAACAAGCCTGTGAAAGTTCATGAGAACTGAAGTAGGGCAGCTGCTAGCGGGTTCGTTCTGAGACTCCACACTGGCCCGTACTAGCCATTTTGCAACAACAGAGGCTGCTTCTGGCTCTCCAGCAGAGCTTCTCAGTTGCACCACAAGACAAGCTTTCCTCAAATAAATAGTAATGCAAACAATGCAACCAGGCTTGTCCAGAAAAGCTGCAAGTCACTTACTTCTTTTGGAAGCTCTGCCATCACAAAAAACAACCCACCAACAAAATTGCCAACAGTTACAAAGGAATTAGTTAAGAATTTTCTGTAACTCCACGATTAAGCTAAGGAAAAGGCACCCAAGGGGGCACCAGGGCTTTATCATCTCCCGTCCCTGCAAGCGGCCAGCCACTACAAAGCAATGGTCACTGCTGTGAGGTGAGAACACAGTTCAGCCTACACCACAGAAACCCACTGGCACACTAAAGCCTCTCTCATACACTTTCGAACGCACATTTTCCCTTTCACATGAACCTTACAAAGCCACTTCAGCCACAGCGATTTTTCTTTCTGCCTTTTTTTTCTTTCTTTCCAGGCACACCTTGCTGCCTCCCATAGCTTCCGACAGAGGCACAAGGAGCATAAGTGCTCTGGCTGATTTACATTTCCTCCACCTAAACATTTTAGGCTTTCCGCTCAAATGCACTGGCTGCTGCCCACGGCTAGAGGCACACAACCAGAACACAATGCCTGGACTACAGGTCACTCTACTGACATGAGATCCCTCCTGCTGGCAGCAGAAGTAGAGTAGCCTCTCACATTCACGCAGCACGGTAACATCAGGCCTAGGGCTAGCTCCCACGACACCTCCTCAGGCCACGGGACACACAGGTGGTCACAAAGAGAAAAGAACGGATGAAAAGCCACACAGTTGCAGTCACAAGGACTTAACAGAAGAGCCAGGGTTTTCCGCAATACATGACACCTACGAACAATAAGGCGTCTTCATTACTTGAACGATGGGTAACCCCTCCCTTTCTCCTCCTTGCGCCAGTCTGGCCACGCTCTTCCACCCAGGCCTCCATGGGCAGAACCTCCCACCAAAACACAGGAAGGCCTCTCTACCGGCAGCTACTGACACCGCTGCAGCATCTCAGCAGCACCCCACACACCTTGCCCACTCAGACACAGCTACTTCTCCCACCACCACCACATCTCTCCCCCCTTTCTCACAGGCCTTCCAGCAACACCCCTTCGAGCACCCAACGCTGCTTTCTCAGTGCTGCTAGCAACAATGGACTACCCAGGCTGAGATGTAAAGCTTGCCTCCTTCCTCAAGGAAAGCGACACGCTAAAGAGTACTGAGCCACTGAAGGTCCAAAGCTAACGAGTTCATCCTGACCTTCTGAAAGCTCCAGGAAAAGAAAAGTCTACGTCCGACAGGGAAGAAAGACAGAAAAGCAACTCACAAATACCCACTTTAATAAGGTCCTGCTAAAGCTCTGCTCCGGAGCTCGGTCTGCGCTGCACGCTTCCTCACTAGGCAGAAGGCAACAGTTGCTGGAACTATTTTGTCAAGTGATTCACAGCTGATGCAAAGAGTAAGAAACACTGTAAGTCTTCTTCAAGCTTTCTTCAACAAAATCTCGTCTTTGCAGCTCTTTGGCTCCCAGTCCCAGCCAGTAGCATCACTACTGGCTAGTCTCACAATGTGACCTTCGGGGCTAACAGCTTAACTACGCGGCCATGCTTGTAAGGAATAAGGTTATTGGGGTTGAGGAATATTGGAAACGTTGGGAAAGACAGGCCATAACCTGTCAATGCTCTGAAAACACTCGCCGTGCAAGGGCTTGCTCACATCCTTCCCCTTTGCCCGGTGAGGACAGTTCATCACTTGAAGCTGAAGAAAAAAACACTTAAATTTTCACAGTTAATCACGAACTGAAAGCTGCACTGCCCCGCCACACTACAACACCAGCTCCTGCCTGTCTACTTTCCCCACCAGTTGCCCACGCACACCCAGAGCGTTTCTGCTTTCCACCAGGCCAGAGCATTCAGCGGCAGAAGCAGCAAAGAAAGCAGCTGCTCTGTTCCGCTCACTCCTCCACGGCTGCCTGCGGTGCCACCAGTGCTGCAGCTCTCACACCTCAGGCCTTCTCGGCCCCTGACAGGCCGCAGCGCAGCCAAAAACCCCCTCTGTGTCCCTGGGATGCTCACAGGCAGCAGCCGCCACAGCCCAGCACAGAGCTTTCTCACCCGCCCCTCCCCTCCTGTCCCCTCCCCTCCCCGAGTCTCGCCCAGGCCCCAGAGCAGAGCGGGGCCCTGCGGCAGCAGCGCCCGGCAGCAGCGTTTCCCCGCGGACGCTGCCCTTCAGCACAAGTGCCGCAGCCCAGGGCCAGCGCGGGCGCCGCTGCCCCTCGCTCACGGCCTGGGCCGCGGGCAGCAGCCACCGCCGCAGGCTCCACATACAGGAGCAGCTGCCGCGCGGCAGCGTCGCTCTGGGCTCCCTGTGCAGCCGCCGCCAACGCCCGTCGCTGCCGCAGCTGCTTCTCGGCAGCCGCAGAGCGGCGCCGCGCCAGGGCCAGGCGGCGGCGGGGCCAGCGGGCACCTGCGCCGGCACCATGGCCACACGGGCCCCGCCCCCACCGCCGGAAGTGACGCCTCCCGCGCCCAGGACCCTCCCACCCGGCGCTCCCCCATTGGCTCCCGTGGGGCTGGGAAAGACGGAGGCGGGGCGGGCGCGAAAGGGTCGTCAGTGCGCGTGCGCTGGGCGGGCCTGGGGCCGCGGGGGGCGGGTCCCCGAGGGGAGGGGCGGAGCAGTGACGGGGTGGGGCGGAGCATGCGCACTGGCACGGAGGAGGGCGGCGAGGGGCGGGGCCGGGGCGGGGCGGGGCCGGGAGGCGGCTGCTGCGGCGCGGGGCGGCGTCTGCCGGCGCGGGGCCGCCCGGAGCCTTTAGCCGCGGCGCCGGGAGCTGCAGCGCCGGGGCCGAAGGCCGCTGTCGGGGCGGAGCGAGCGGCTGTGCGTGCGGGGGGGCCGGAGCCGCCGCAGCCCGGCCGTGTGCCAGGAGCGGCTGGGCGAGGCCCGGCCGGGCCTGGGCCGCCTCCGGCCCCACGGGAGCCCCCGGCTCTTGCGCCCCTGCTGCGGGCGGCCCCGTGGCTCGGAGCCGCCTGCGGTGGAGGCTGGTCAGGGCCGTCTCGGCTGCGCGGGGACCCTCAGCATCAGTGTCAGCACAGGAGCTTCACCCCCCCGCTCCTCCGTCCCACACCGGGAGCCCCAGGGAGCCCCAGAGCAGCCCCAGAGCAGCACACGCAGGGGAGAAAGGAGGGGAAACGCTGTGATGCAGCTGCGGGGGGAAGCCCAGGCAGCAGAGACCGCCAGGCCCTCGGCACAGCACACCGAGCAGCGGCAGGGCAGCGGCACCCGGGCCCGCGCCAGGAGCCGTGCCCCTCTGCTCTGCCGGAGGTCTGGCTGCAGTGCAGGGGGCTGGTGGCCTGGCCCCGGGGCCTGCAGTGTGGCGGCTCTGCGGGTGGCAGAGGGCACGCGGGTCTTGCTTTGAGGGGGATGGCTGCACGGGAGGGGTGTGTGGGCGTTGGCCAGGTTCCCCCTCCCACAGCATTTCTGCTTGAGTTTCCGCTCCTTCTGTGGCCCTGGCTCCAATGCCTGGAGCTTTTCCTGCAGCAGCTCTTTCCCTGTGCTGCGTCTTGGCCCTGTCTTGAGTGCTACCTTCTGAAATAGCAGCATGTGCTGAAGGAGAATGAGTTTCCAGAGGGATGAAGTTGCCTTTAGCACAAACTTCCCAATTTCTTCAGCAGGACTTCAGTAGCATCTTGACAGCAAATATTCCGTGTGTCCTACGAAAGCTGCAGTTCTGTTGTAAGAAGTTTTTGTGCATCTGATCCAAGAGGGAGAGAGCGCAGCAGTGATGGTACCAGCTGCCCTGGGGAGCCTACCTTTGGCAAAAGCATGATTTCTGTTGAAAAAAGACCAAAGTATCCCTGGAGCACCTGCTATTCTTTTGGAAAGGAAATAGAAAAACCAAATACCAAAAAGGAAAAGAGCCCTTAGAAACTGCTTTCAGTCTCTGTTCCTGAGGCAGAAGTTTTCAGAAGGCTTCCTCTTTGTCTTAGCCGACGTACTGCTTTGACTCCTGCCTTCTGCTTGGTGGGGAGGTGTGCAGCTGAGAGTTTTTGAAAGACCTAGTTGCTGAGCCCTTCTTGAGCAGTGGGTTATTTCCGTGTGTGGATGGGTTGCATTTCCGTCCTTCTTAGTTCCTCACCTCCTAAGGCATTTCTACCCCCGGTTTGAGTGTGTTCGGAGCGGAGATCTGTGGAACACCTCGGAGGGTCTCTTGTGTCTTAGAGATGGTCCTTCGGGCATCTTTTTGAAATCCTGAGAACTTGCATTTAACCTGATGCCAAGTGCCAGGTTGACAGCGCTGAGCGGGGATTCCCTGCCAGTTTTCTGCACAAGCAAACTGCCAAGGGCAGGACCGTGGCTTCAAGGTGCCGGAAGAATGTTTCAGTCACCGCGAAGGAATTGGTGGAGGTTTTGTGGCAGTCAGTTGTCAGCGCTTCCTGCCCCAGTGACGGCAGCCACGTCGGCTGTGTCGCCGTGGGGTGAGCGCAGCACCGTGCCCACTGCCCTCCCTCACCACCAGGTTTCGTGCACGGGGCCATGGCCGGGTGAGAGCAGCCATAATGCCCAGCCCAGGCAGGACCTCCAGTGGGGTTGTCCCTGCCGCACGACCTGCATGGGGTCAGGGGCATCCCCTGAGCATCCCATGCAGTGCCTGCCTCCAAGTGGGCGAGGGGGGCGTGGGGACGAGTATGGCTGTGCCCCTCTGTGACACGGGCTGTGCTCACAGGGGACATCCCGTGTCACAGTGACCGCTGCCCTCTCGCACACGGACACAGCCTCTCCACACACGTCCTGGCCAGGCTGGCGGAGCCTAGGCACTGGAGCTGCTCTCAGCACCAGTCTGCTGCGAGGAGCTGCCAAGGCCGAGCGGGAGTCAGCGAGGGGAGGCCGGGGCAGCACGGGCTACCGTGAAGTGTGGAAGAGGAGGAGGAAGAGGAGGCGGTGGTGTTTCCTCATCACCTCCTGCTGTAGGGGTGACCCAGAGCAGGGAGGAGAAGGATGGAGCTCTGGGACACTGGCCACGGGAGGCAGCGTGGACAGCGGGTGCCAACGCTTCCCTTAGAGGGTAAGAAGTTTGGGAGTGCTTCCCCGGGAGCTGTCACAGAGATCATTAATGCTGAACATGGCTGTGGAAAGTGTGCTTGGAGGGAGCTGGAGGCTTCGGCCAAAGCCCTGACTGATGGTCCTCTCTGGCTCAGGTGCCAGTGTGGCTGCCAGGACTCCTGCGTCCCAAGCATGATGCCCTGCCATCTCGTGGCACCGCTGGGCAGAAGTCCCGGTGGTGAGGGACCCTGCTGGCCTGGCAGAAGGGGCTCGGGCAGCCCAGCTCCTGCTGGGGGAAAGTACTGGAGCTGCTGCAGTAGACGTGCAGAGCCTGGGCATGCAGGGATGCCATACGGGGAGACTTGCCCTGCAGGGGAGACCCTGCGGATGCTCTGAGCCCCTGAACTGCCATGGGCACAGCATCGTGCCCTCGGTCGTGGAAATGCATTGCTAATATCCCGAGGGAGGGGGCCGCCCTGTGAGAGCTGCGTCTGGAAGGAAAGGAGCCCTGCCTGAAGAAGGCTGAGGGGTCCTGCAGCTGTTGCTGGGCTCTGGAGAGGCTGCTGGGAACACCTGTGCTGCAAAGGAAACCTTGGACTTCTGTTCAGCTCAGCAGGGCTTTTTGGGCAGGATCCCAGCCACTGCCTCTATTCCTTCCCCTTGGTTCTCCTTGTAGCTGCAGACTGGTAGAGCAGGCTTTGAGCTCGGGGCACACTGTGGATGTCCCATGGAAAGGCGTCTGCGTGTTAATGGCTCTGTTTCAGCTCCAGAGCCCTCCAGGGAGCAGCTACAAGGTTCTCACCTCAAGGTGGTTCCCACCTTAGCTGCTGAGTGCCTGTCGGCACTGGGCTGACATTGGGGAGGGGGAGGCTCTTTGAAGACGCTTGCACTTGCCATCTCCTTGCTTCGGCATGTGCTGAACGGTTGTGAGGTGGCCCACCCTAGCATGACGTGCCTTTCCCTTATTTTGCAGAGCGCCTTGCTATCTGGGAAGGTGTATCGGACTACATTGTACGGCAGCTGATGCTGAACCAGGTGGGTTTGCTGTCCTGGGCCTCCCCAGGAAAGCCTTCTTGTGCATGTTCTGTGAGGGAAGGGATGACCTCTCTGCTTTTCCTGGTAGTTTGGAGAGGGTGAAGAGGAGAGGGGTGAACATCTCTAGTAAATTCTTCCAAAGAACCTCTCCAGGGCTTCTCCAAAGCGTTCCAAGGGTGGGCAGGCCACCAAGCACCGTTGCCATGCGCTCACAGGTTAGCAGCCTCTCCACCTAAGAGTCTCATACGTCTCCTCTTCTTTGCTGTTTTCAGGGAGTCCGAATTATTCGGCTTGGGACCTTGGACGTTGTTACTGAGCAACTTGGGGGTGGGAAGGCTGGTCTCCTGACTGTTCGCAGACCCGTCTTCCGCCTTGCGCAGAATATTGCAGCGGTTCACGGCCTCACCCACCGTGAGGCCTACGCTCCTGGTAAGAAGACAGGTGGAGACTGTTGCTTGCCGTGGGGACCTCTCTGGGGAGTGCACAACTGCTGTTTGTCAGTGACTGTTAGAAATTGAGAATTGCGTCACCAGGTCCTGAGAACAGCTTCCGATTTTTTAAAATAATCCAGACATCATTATGCGCATTGCAACTACACTCTCTCTCTGGATGTCTTGCTTGAACAGCTGTGCACTTCTGAGGTGCTGAGGGTAGCTGGAAGGCTCTGACGGGCTGCGGTGCAATGCTTGTGTTCTCTTTCCTCCTTGAAGCCATGAGACATGGCACAGCTAAAGCTCTCCCAGGCTGGAATGCACAGAGTGGAGGAACTTGCCCCCCTTGCTGCTCTCCTTGTCCTGCCGTCATGTGTCATGTTCCTAGGAGATGGCAGGGACCCGTTCCTTCTAGCTGTGTGGGGAAGAAAATGTTGCAGTACACTTGGCACACGTGCTTGTAGAGTGCTTGGGAGTTGTCCTGGGGAGGGATGGTGTCAGCTTCCCCCATGAGCTTTTCCCGCACGTTAAAGAAGACAGCCCCGAATCAGGGTCCTGCTTGGAGAGCTCCAAGCTGCTGACACTCTGGTCTTGCCTGCTCAGGCGCTCTGTTAGTGACTGTGTGGCTCTTCTGCTGCTTCCTAGGTCACAAGCAAGCTGAGCCCCTGAAGTATGCTCGCATAGCCTCGGACATCTCTGTGCCTCGGAAAAGAGTGCAGGCCTGCATAGAGGAGACCGTGCATCTTTTCTGCCGCTGCCTGGAGAGCGGGAAGAATGTTGCCTTTGTTCTGAAGCACGTTGGCATGCTTGTCATTCAAGGAAGCAACGTGAAAATGAGGTTCTACAGAGACTTGCTGCAAAGGCTGAATGGGACGGCACAGCTGGTAGCAGCTTCTCTTAGGGTACCGTTTCCATTTCTGTGCCGCTGCTTCTAGTCCTTTGGAAATCCTAGCCAAGTGGATGGATTTTTACTGGCCTGCCACGACCTTTCTGGGCACCCGCATAGCTGTGGCCTCGAGTACCGGCAGCTCCCTGCCCCGTTCTTCTGGAACATTCTGAGACCTTGGTGGCAGAGCAGAGCCTGGGAATTTCTGTACTGGGTCAAACCAACGCTCCCTGCAGCCCAGGGTCCCGTTGTGATGTGGTCTGGGAAAAAGATCAAAGGAAAGGGCAGGCTGATTATGTATTTTCTTCCTGGAGATCTCGCCTTCCAGCAAGCTACAGTTTAGCGCCTTTTTGCGTTAGGATCATGTTTGGATTGGTGACGGGAAGCGGAGACACAAGCAGACCAAGGCCCAGCTGGCAGCAGACCCCTTTTGCCGCTGTCACCGTGTTGGTCTAGTTGTGCTGAGCAGCTCTTCCGAGGGCCCCTGGAGGCGGAGGAGCCCAAAGCAGGGCTTTTCCTGATGTGTGCATCTGCACGCTGCTAGTGGTGGCCACAGAGAACATTATTGCAGCCCATGCTTTTCCCCAGGTCTGTAGCTGAGCCCCGTCCTTCCCGTGGGCTTTCAGGTGCAGCCAGAAAGAGGACATGTGAGAGCAGTTCAAGCTGAGCCCCTTAGGACTAAGCTGGAGATGCAACTTAGCCGTAGCCCGGCCCTGGTTCCCAGCTCTGTCTCTTCCTTCCGTCCGAGTCTGTGGTGTCTCTTCAGGCCGTTCTCTGGGCCAGGGGTTTTCTGCCGCCTTTGTTCCAGGGAGTCCCAGGGCAGGACCCTCAGCAGCCCCTTGAGTACACCGCAGAGGTTTGGCCCTCCCAGTTGTTACCCACTGTACAAAGGCAAAGGCTGGGCTTTTTCTCTCACCACCTCAGGGGTGCAGAGGCAGCGGCCTGAGTGTGAGGAGACCCTGGGGGGGGGCGGGTTAATGCCACCGCTGAGCCGCCCTCTGTTCTCAGCTCACGAGGCATCAACTCAAGGCATCCGGGAAAAGGCAGCAGCCAGGAAGGCTGGCTAGTGCAATGCCTTCTCCTGTGCTTGCCTCCATCGGCCTCTGCGTTGGGAAAGACCTGGTGCCTGGGCTGCGTCTCTGGATTCCTTCCCTTGCCCAAAGCCTGCCAGTGCTCTTACCCTTGCTCACTGATTTCCCGGCAGCTGCTACGGTGTCTCCGTGAGGGGCTGTTGAGAGGAAGGCAGTTCTTTGTTGCAGCATTGCTGAGAGGAAGCTGCTTCTCTGAGCAGTGGGAAGATTTGCTGCCCTTGTGAGCCCTGAGCTACTCGTCTTGGCATCCTCTCACCTGTGTCTCTCGCCTTGCAGATGCCAGCGATGAGGGATTCAGTCCTCTTGGGCACCAGAACTGCTGCTTCTCAGACCCTTTCTGGTCGTGTCATTGTCTTTCCCGAGTGAGTACATTTGCTTCTTAGCGACTGTCTCCCACAGGAGATGGGAGGTGGTGTGCAACGGCAGCCGAGAGGACTGAGGTTGCAAGGAGCTTTCTCACGGGAAGGAGGGGGAAGGCCTGGAAGAGCTTGATGAGGAAGCTGGTGCCCCCCGGCGGGTGGTGGTGGGTTTGTGGTTCCAGGAGGACTTCGGCACGTTTCTCAGCTTGCTACTACACTCGTCCAGGATGGGGCATAGTCTGCTTTGGAAAAAGATGGGCTTCAGAGAAGCTCCCCAGTACCACTGTGTGCCCATTATTCCCCCAAGGTGCCAAGGAAGGGTGGTGCCCTGCGTCCCGAGTGATGTGTTTTTCCTGTGTCCAGGTACAAGCTGGAGAGTGTAGCTGGGAGACCAGCTGTGAGGCGCGTGGCACGTGCGAAGGCGAGCCAGGAAGAGGAGAAGAGAGAGGCTGACTGCGGTGGCAAGAAAGGTAATGGCAGAGCTGATTAGTGTCCGGGGTTTGTGCCTTGGCCGCCAGGGCTCCTGGCTGGGGCATCAGAGCCAGGGTGCCAGTGTGATGGCTCGGGCAGCCTGAGGCACTAGACGTGATGCTGCTTAGCCGTTCTGGGAAAGCTCATGAGGGAAGCAGGCCTCAGGGCAGCCCAGCCCTCCCACCTGCAGTGGATGCCTCCGAGTTACACTTTCCCCCACTTGCAAGGGGAATCCATGCCCTGGTGTGCATTGGAAGCTACTCTTGTGTTGGAGGAGGCGGTGCAGAAAGGAGTCAACCGTGAGGCCAGTCAGAGGTTGGGCCTGGAGCTGTAGGTAACGCAAGGGTTCACCTGTCTCAGGGATTCGTGTGTTTGTCTCTGAGGGGAAGAGTCACCTTGAGGAGCTGGTGAAAAGTCTGGCAAGCTGTGCCACGACTTCCTTTCATTTTCAAAGCAAGGTGTAACCTGTCTTTCTGAATTTCTCATCCTCATGCCCAGAACAATGCCTTTGCCTTGACGGTGTCAAGAGGGGACCTGTCGGCATAGGAGAACAGTAGAGAGATCCAAGACTGTGTTCCCCTTGAGTGAGCTTCCTGCCCCCAGAGAGACTCTCTGAGGTCAGCAGCACATGCCCACAAGCCCCCTTTTCCAGCATGTGACTGGGCTAGAGCATGAGAAAAGCAGTAGCAGAAGAAATGATGCTGCACAGTAAAAACGGCAAGTTGGACAGGAGCCAGCGTCTGGACGGGCCTAGGAGTGCCCGGGAAACAAGGCTGTAGGCATGGGAGTTTTACCACAGGCTTGAGGAGATTTGCATATCCTTCCTGTTAGAGAAGTCTCCACAACACTGTCCCAAAGTGTCTTCTTGTCTCCTGCTTTCAGGAAATCTTCCTGGCAAGCACCTCGTCTTGCAAGAGCAGCCTCCTCAACGCAGAGCAACTGCGGTCACTCTGGAGAAGGGAAGGGGAGACAGGGGCAAGGGCAAAGCTGCTCCTGGCAGGTGAGACAGTTGTGGAAGTGGATGAGGGTGAGCCTGTACTCTTGGGGTTGTCTGAGGGAGACCTTTCCTTTGGACACCGTGTTTCTAGCAGCTCTGAATGCCTTTGAGCATGTGTCATCCTGACTGCTGATGCCTTGGTGGCTGGCCAGCAGCCAGGGAGTTCTTGGGAGACCCCCGTGTTTGCTTCCTGTTTCTCCGGCCTCTGCCTTCAGGTTACAAGGTTTTTGGAGACTCGGTGCACACGTAGCCTGTGGGAGATGAGTGCCCTTTTCTGAGAGCCTTCATGTTTAAGTACCCAGCATCGCTTTCTGCTGGGGACAAGAGTACTGTGGGCCTATAGGCATTGTCTGAGGATGGGGGCAAGACTGAATGCTCTTGCAATGCCTTTCAAAGAGAGGAGATGTTTGTGGGAGCTTGGTCCCATTCTCTGGGCTGTTGCCAAGGGGCAACGAGTCCCAAGTCAGAATGGCTTAAACATGCGGGAGCTCTTTCTTGGAAGGGGAAGCATGTTGCTTTGCATGGCAGAGTGAAATTGCAGTCATCCTGGCACCCAGGATACAGAGCAGAGAGTCTTGTCCAGATTTCAGTTTGACATGGTGAGGCTGAAGCCTTCTCCTTCCTCTGAAAAGTTGTCTTGTGGCTGGCCCAAGAGAGTGGCAGGGACAGGTAAAAGGCAGGCACGCTTTGCTGCCTGTGTAACTTGCTCCCTCTTGGGCCCTGGCTCCCCATGATACTACATTTGACGTGCCCAAACACAGAGTATTTTGGACCAGGGAGCAGTGCTAAATGGAAGTGCCAGGCAAGGCGGTGGGGTCGGGGGGAGTGGTGTCTCTCAGAGCCTGTGCCTGCAGAAGAGCTGGCCCCACTGCTTGCTGTGTCAAGAGGGAGCCTGGATCTGGGCATCGTGAGGATTTTTGTGGGCATGCTTTGTTGGTTTAATGCTGGGGGCATTTCAGCCTGGGGGTCTCTGTGCCTCTGTGGAAATGAACACGTGCATTTGAACCCAGGTGCTTGCCCTGCAGAAGTGCCATGTGCTGCAGAAGCAAGAGCCCAGCTGGTGAGCTTGGGGTGGAGACCAAACTGCCCCTGTGCTCACACCGCCTCCCGCTGCTGTGCGTTTGCAGTGTGCTCGCAGCCGCGCAAGGGAGCTCCTTGAGCAAGGTGGAGAAAGGCAGGAGGAAGGCAAGTGCGGAAGGCAGAGGCGCAGAATCGTCAGCAAAGCCAAAGCCAAAGCGAGAAAGGGCATCACTGAAGGCCACGAGAGAAATGGAAGAGGCTGAGAGGACCCAGGTACAGGAAGCGTTTTTAAACCTTGAGACAGGAAAAGCCTTTCTTCTACTCTGGGGGATCTGAGGCGCGAAGGTGCTTCGGGGACCTGTCCCAGGTGCCTTGAAAGGCATCTAGAGGAGGCCAAGAACCATCCGGAATGGGCTCTGTGGTCCAAGAGAAGTGCTAGTGTTAGTAAAGGGCCGTTGCGGGTCTGTTGGGTGTTAGGGAAGCAGGAAGTGAGGCCATGTGCAGTCCCGGTAAGGGTAAAACGTGAGGTCTGCCTGGCTCTTTAGGGTCATTCTGTGTGCTGTGCTGAAGCCCACAGCAGGGCTGCAGCCTTAGCTCCCGCTCAGCCCACAGCAATTCCTTCCCCTCCTTTGCTCTGCTATATGCGAGCTCTGTGCCTGAGTGAGAGGGTCTGTCTGGCAGTGGTGGTAGGCCTTGGTGAGGCTGGGACATGCCCTAAGGGCAACTGCAGCATCCCTGCCGGAGCAGGGGTTTCCGCTGCCTTGGGTGCCTGAGGCAGCAGCAGTCTTGGGGGCTGCTGAGGACCCAGCTCCTGCAGGCGCTGGCTGCTGTCGTGCAGGATGTTCAGTGTGTCCGAGTGAGGAGAGACCTAGCATGCAAATGCTGCTCTGATGCCAATGCAGATTCGGCGGATGTCACAGACACTGACAAACCTGCGGCCTGATCTCTGCCTGCCGATGACCAGCCAGGATGAGAGGGCCGAGGATCCCCCTCGAGCGAGAAAGCCGAGCATTGAGGATGTGTACATCTACCACCTGGGGCCAGAGGAAGAGGAAACAGTGTTTGTTTACTTCTCCCACATAGACAAGAAGAAAGAGCAGCAGTCCTCAGAAGAGACAGTCTGCGGAGTGAGTGTGTGTGATTGTGAGGGTGAGAGCAGAGCTCGGGAGGGCTTGTGAGGATTGTGTGCTCTGAGCTGCTGAGCCTGGCAGCAGGCCTTGCTTCTGGAGTTCTGCTCTGGCAATGGCCATTCTCTCTGCTTGTTGTTGATGTGAGGAGCGAGGCCCCGGTGGGGTAGTGGGGTCCGGTGCGGAGCAGCAGGGATGCACCGGTGACGCATGAGTTTCTCCCGGAGAGCACCTTGAGCTCCAGCGTTTCTGGGTTGTCGCGCTGCTGCAAAGTGCTCCTGTGGGGAGTCTCTGGTGGGTGTTGTGGTGTGGGCAACAGCAGTGCACAGTCGGAAGGTTGTCTGAGAATCTGTGTGCATGTGCAGGATTCGTCCACTTGCTGGATGATGGAGGAGTGGGAGATATATAAAGGAGAGTCACCTGCAAGCTACAAGGCCAGCGGCACCTGCCTGAAAAGGTACGTGTGGCCCAGGAGCAGCAAGGCCTGTGGCATTTGGATAGCGGTGCCCGCCTGTGGGGTGAGAAAGACACGTTGCTGGGTGGTGGAGTTGTACTGGCCCAGGAGGCTCTGCTTTTGCTGGGCATGGGAACGACTCGGGTAGACCCTGTGGGCAAGCACCTCTCAGCATCCTCCAGCAAGTAGGAAAAACTTCTCTGGAGCTGTGGGCTGTAAGTCCAGTTGGGAGTGTATGTGCACAGGGCCTTTGGGAGAGAGGAGGGCTCCATGCCGAGTGTAAGAGAGAGTGTGTGCCCGCTCTCGCAGGATGCTTTCCAAGCCAAGTGTGCGTGTGCTTCGAGCAGCAGCGAGCAGCCTAGTGCAGGAGGCAGAGAAGAGTCAGGTGGAAGAGGTGGGAGGAAGGAATGCTGCTGCGGAAGCGGAGTGCCTCAGGTGCGTATCTCCCCAAACGAGCGTGGCTTCCCTTTGTGCAGTGCCCTTGCTTGCCCGCCCAGCAGCACGGGGGAAGGAGGGTCTTTTGCGGAGAGGTGTGAGGGGACAGCGAGCAGCAGGCTTGCAAGTCTGTGTGCCTGGATGAGGTGGCCCTTCCACCAAAGGCTGAGTTGTTGGTGCCTCAGAGGAGGATTTCCACGTGGGCCAGGAGTGCTGGAGGAATGCCGAGTCAAAGGGACAGAGCAGTGGGCATTGCCAGTGTTTCAGGTTTCCTGAGTTCCCTAGAAACTTCTTCTTTGGACTACAGGCTGTTTTTATGCCTGGCACGCAAGAGTGCAGGGATGGGTAAATGGTAGGCATGCTTTTGTCCCTTGAGCACTTGCTGCATTCTTGCCCGAGAGTTGCCAGTGCAAAAGCATTCTCCATGCCTAAACCCGGAGGGTTAGGAGCATGGAGCTGTGGTGAATGCAACTGCCAGGGTGGGGGTGTGGGTTAATGGTGTCTTCCGTGGCCTGTGCTTGCAGAAGAGCTGGCTTCTGTCTGTGTTGCCTCAGGAGGGAGCCTGTATTTGGGCATCTGGAGCTTTCCTCTGGGCATGTCGTGTAGGCTTGCCGTTTCAGCTGGGGCGATGTCTGTCTCTGTGGGAGTGAATGCCTTTAGTTGAAGCCACGTGATTGTCGTGCAGAAGTGCCTTGTGCTGCAGAAGCAGGTGCCCAGCTTGTGAGCATGGTCTGGAGAGCAAAGTCCCGCTCTGCTCACACCAGACCCCCGTGCTGTGTATTTTCAGTGTGCTCCCAGCCATCCGCGGGAGCTCCTCAAAGAAGCTGGAGAAAGGCAGGAGGAAGCCAAGTGTGGAAGGCAGGCTGCCAGCTGTGAGCCCTCCTAATAAAAGCCAAGAGAGGGCAGGGCAGGTACGTGATAGTGATGGAGGTGGTTCTTGTGCCACAGGGGCC
Source organism: Rhea pennata (assembly GCF_028389875.1). Taxonomy (NCBI): domain Eukaryota; kingdom Metazoa; phylum Chordata; class Aves; order Rheiformes; family Rheidae; genus Rhea; species Rhea pennata. Next base: position 181,155 of record NC_084691.1, on the reverse strand, counting down.
CGTGGCAAAGCGCGGTTCTGCGGGCAGTGGGTAGAAAAGCCCTCTTCCTCAGAGTTCTTTCGAGCCCGCCGTGACCTTTCCAGGGGCTTGCTTGAAAAAGCGCAGGCTGAGCTGTCTTTTCTCTCTGCCTTTGCCACTACTGCCTTCTCAGGAATCCCATTTGAAGCCCCTCTTTGGCCTTGCTCTGAGTGGAAAGGTACGTGCTGGGCCTTTCAGGAGAATGAAAGGAGAAACCTTCTGTTTCTCTCAGTGATCCCTTAGCTCCTTGGTCAGAAGAGAGCAGGCATTTTCTGTCTGGCCAGTACTAGCTTTTGTGCCTGAGACCGCTGAGAGGAGTGCTGAAGAGAAGGGGCCGAAGAGGGGGTGAGAAATTACCTTTGGGCCCTGGAAAGAAGCAGATGCCAAGAATGCTGCTTGCCGTGTCTTTTCTGTGGCCCTCCAGCCCACAGGCTTCCCGTCTGTTCTGCCGGAGCAAAGAGGTCTCTGGGCATGCTGGTCTGAGGCGGAGGAGAAGAAAGAAAGGGCAGCTCCGAAAGCAAAGGCAGAAGCGGAAGAGTCGGAGAGGACCCAGGTACAGGAAGCTTTTCTAAACCTTCAGCCAGGAAAGGCCTTTGCCGTACTGCAGGGGACCTGCGCCTTGAAGGTTCCCCAGGGATGCAGGGTTGGAGGTGCCTTGTTGCTGCCGAGGAGCGGGGCAGGGGCATCGTGACTTTGCTAAAATCTGAAGCCCCCGGGAGCTGCACCTTTCCCTTTCCCGTGGGTTTTGCTGAAAAGACAAGCAAGGCAAGTGAAGAGAAGGGAGCTCGTTTGAGGAATGTTGGAAGAGGAGCCCAGTATTTCCCCTGGAGGTCTTTTCCTGAAGAAAAGAGGCCTAAGAGGCAAAGGAGCACGAGGAATGGAGTGTGTGGTCCGAGAGAAGCGCCAGTGTTAGTAAAGGGCCGTTGGCGGTCTGTTGGGTGTTGGGGAAGCAGGAAGCTGAGCCCTGAGTGCTGAGGACTGCTGCTGCTGGTAAGGGCAGGGCTCACAGGGGGTGTTTAGGGTCATTCAGTGTGCTGTGCTGAAGCCCACAGCAGGGCTGCAGGCATAGCTGCTGTTGAGCCCACAGCAATTCCTTCCCCTCCTTTGCTCTGCTCTGTGCGAGCTCTGTGCCTGAGCAAGAGGGTTTGCCTGGCAGCGCTGGTGAGCCTTGGTGAGGCTGGGACATGCGCTGAGGGCTGCGTGGAGGCGGCTGTGGCCTTTCTCCAGTTACAACTGCAGCGTCCCTGACCGGGCAGGGGTTTCCGCTGCCTTGGGTGCCTGAGGCAGCAGCAGTCTTGGGGGCTGCTGAGGACCCAGCTCCTGCAGGCACCGGCTGCTCTCGTGCAGGATGTTCAGCGTGTCCGAGTGAGGGGAGACCTGTCATGCAAATGCTGCTCTGATGCCAATGCAGATTCGGCGGATGTCACAGACGCTGACAAACCTGCGGCCTGACCTCTGCCTACCCTCGACCAGCCAGGATGAGAGGGCTGATGATCTTCCTCGAGCGAGAAAGCCAAGTGTGAAGGATGTGTACATCTACCACCTGGGGCCAGAGGAGGAGGAAACAGTGTTTGTTTACTTCTCCCACATAGACAAGCAGGAGAAGGAAGAGCAGCAGTCCTCAGAAGAGACGGTCTGCGGAGTGAGTGTATGTGATTGTGAGGGGGAAACTGGAGCTCAGGAGGGCGTGTGAGGCTTGTGTGCTCTGGGCTGCTGAGCCTGGCAGCAGGATTTCCTTTTGGAGTTCTGCTCTGGCAATGCAAATGCCTTTCGCTCATTCTTGATGTGAGGAAAGAGATCCTAGGGAACAGCAGAGGCCACTGGGGAGCTGCAGCATTTCCCTGGTGATGGACACATCAGTTTCTGCTGGAGGGGACGGGGGGAGGTTGCTTGCGCCGTATTGAGGTTGCTTTCTGCGTTGCAAAGAGCCCCTATGAGAAGTTGTCTGTGGGCTGTATTTGCTTACGGGGCTTGAGGCAAAATATTGCAACTACTAGCTTAAGATTGCTGAGTGTCTGGTGCAAGTCAAGCAGCAGAAGAAATAGTGTGCTGCAGGAAGAATCAGCGCTGCTGGACCCCCATCACCAGTCTTTCTCTGGGATGAATGCAGTGCAGGTGTCCTGCTGTGCAAGTCGCTATTCCCTTTGGTCCTTTATGTTGTCAGGAGGGATCAGAGCTTGCGGGAGAAGTGCCACTGGGAAAGAGGAGTGTCACTGGCTGCTGTGTTGGTGCTTGTAGAGAGGCTCTGAGTGTGCTTGGAAGGGAGATTAAAAGCTTCCTTGACCTGTCTTGCAGGTTCAGCAGAGAAGTGAAAGGCAGGCAAGGGTTCGGTCAGGCTCCTGCCTCCCTGCAGCTGCGGAAGAGGAGCTTGGAGGGCAGCTTTGTGAAAAAAGAGCATGCTTTCAGGATGTCGTCAAGTACACCTTGTCATCAGATGAGGAAGAGATTGTGTATGTTTTCTTCTCCCGCATAGAGGAGGAGGAGAAGAGCAGCTGAGAGGCGGGAGACACAGGAGAGGGAGTAAGTGTGTGCCAGCTCCAGGAGAAGCCTGGCAGTGTTGAGGGGCAGTGAGGGGCACCCCCGGAGGTGCCAGAATGCCAGGGCCAGGGCCACTGGTTTGAGTCAGGCCTTGATACTACGCACCTCTCCGCAGCCTCGGTGCGTTCAGCCTCAGTCTTGGCCGCACCAGACTCAGTCTCAGGCTGACCAAGAGCTGACCAAGGGCCTGGGGTGGAGCCAGGGCACTGGCTCACATCACAGTGAGCGTGGAAATGCCCTTCAGAAGCACATCCAGACACGCACGGCTGGAAATACTCTTGCTGTATTGCTCTCTCTTTCTCTGTGTGCATCACCCTTAGCATCTTCCTTTCTTGTTCTTTAGCTGTGAGGAGGAGAGTCACCTCCCCAGCCAGCAGGAGAGGCCCCAGTGACTGCCAGCCATCCTGGAACACACGCAGAACTTTGTTCCTGTGGATTAAAGCACCTCTCCAAATGGCCGTGACTGTTTCCTTGGCCTGTGAATGTCAGCGGGTCCAAGAAAGGAAAGATCAGGAGCATGGGCTTGAGTGTCCGTGCCTGCTCGCAGGGCAGCTCTCTCCTGAGGTCATGCGGTAACTGTTTGTCTGCAGCTGTGCCCATGATGTGTCAGGGACCTCCTGCTCTCTGTGGGTGCCAGTCGGAGGAGTGGAGTCAGCCCTTTCATGACAGCACATCGCCTGCTGCAAGGGCATGCTGCCTTGTCAGGGAGGTGGGAAGAGCTTGTTTGGCCCTCGTGAGGCGGCAAGAGTTGAGCCAGGGCCTCTGTTTCCTGGGGCCAGTGCTGGTTGCCAGAGGGGAGCCCACTCAAGTATGGTGTGCCTGTTTGTTGCACTGAGGGCTTGGTTTTGGGGGTGTGAAGGGAATCCTGGGGATAGCAAGGGCTGGCATTGGAAGCTCACAACCGTGAGGGTGTGGCCAGGGTAGTCCCTGGCTGCCTTGGCTGTAGCGACCATGAAACAGTGGAGTTGCAGACTCTGAGGGGAGTGTAGAAAGAGAGTAGCAGAGTCCAGAGTGGGCACCTTATGTGAGGAAACTTCCCCCTTGTCGGGGAACTGGTAGGGGGATGTCATGGAAGCAGGTCTGCAGGGCAAAGGATCAGGGGAAAACTGGCAGGTATGTGAGGACAGCACCTACTAAGCACAGGGACAACCCTGCTTGATATGCAGGCAAATGAGCAGCAGTAGGACGAGACTGGCTTGACTGAGCCAGCACCTCCTGGTGGAAGTGCAGTGGAAAAAAAGGGAGCACAGAGGAGGTGGAAGCAGGGAGAGGCTACAAGGGAGGTACTAGAGCGAGAAGTCCTGGCTGTGCAGGGATGGTGTCAAGAAGGCCAGAGTGCGGCTGGAGCTGAGCCTTGCAAGGGACGTCAAGGAGAACAGGAGCTTCCTGAGCCAAAGGAGTAGGCTGAGAAAGATAGAGGTACCTTGCTGCATGGGGTGGTTGACTTAAGGAGAGGAAAGCACATGCGGCCGAGCTACTCTGTGCCGCCTTAGCCTCAGCCTTCACCAAAAGGTCTCAGGGCCCCTGTGCTTGTGGAAGGTGTTGAAGGAGGAGGAGAGCAAGCAGTAGTGGCAGAGGATGGAGTCAGGGATCTTTGATCCGGCTGGGCAGGCTCTCCGACGCCCTGGAGGACCTCCCAGCAGCTGTCCTCTGGCCTGCCTGCTGCTGGCTTATCAGCTGGCAGAGTCAAGAGGCACCTGCCAGGGAAGGCAGCGGCCATGTGCTCTTTTCCTCCTGCTCACCCACCAGACTGGCCTGACCAGCCCAGCTGCAGCACCTTGCAGCCCCCGCAGGCCCTCTCTGCACAGAGGCAGAAGCCCTGCTCCTGCAAACCCACCAGCTGCTTTGCTCCTCTTGGCTGCTCTTGCTGCTGCTGAGCCCTGCTCTGCCATCAGGGGCTCAGCTCCACTGTCACCCAGGACATCCTGCTCGGTCACCAGTCTCAGCCTCTCTCCAGCTCACAAGTCAGGCCGAGGATCGAGCACACACTGGACTGTGAGTGCTGTCCTCTCCCTCCATGTTGTGCTCAGGGTGAATGAAGGACTCACCCTGCCATGGGCGGCTCTGGCAGAGCTGTCTGCACCTCAGGCACATGTCACAACAGCACCCACGTCCCCACACAGGTGCTGGAGCAGGGACTCAGACGGCCTCTTTCACTGCCCCGTCGCACTGTACCCCTTTCTTCTCCCTCTTCAGGAATTCAGAGAAGGACACGCAAAACTACCCAGCACAGCTACACGCCCTTGCCTCTTCTGTCCTTCCCATCAGGGATGGGCATGGCACAACCATCTCAGCTCAGGTTCTCCGCGACACGTGTGCAATCTCCATAGTGCTCTTCAGCTTCTCTGGCCATCCCGCATGGTCCAGAAAGGATGTCCCACAGCAGCACGCATGTCCCAGCCACCAGCAGCTCTGCTGCCCCAGAGTCTGCTCTCCAGGGATGGACCTGCAGAGAATTTGCCTTTTGTAGTGACTGAGCTCAAGTGAGAGGAGGGAGCAGAGGAAGTGGCCAGCCATCCAAGCAAGGTTTGAGCCCATGTGCACAGTGCAGAAGGGGTGAGCAGGGCATCGCTGTAACCCTTTGGCCCCCTCTTTGCCCTGCTCTTCAGGTCAGTTGGTATTCTTCAACTTTGTGTGCAACAAATCCAGCTAGAGCAGGTGCTCCTGGACTTTTGGCTCTGTTTTTGCACGCCAGGGCTGTGCAACAGTGAGAAGTCTGAACAACGCGTCCTGTGTTCTTGAAGGCAGTGCTGAGTTGCAGAGCCCCACACTCTCCCGTCGGGTGTGAGGAGGGGGAATGTTCCCTTTTCCCTCTGGGTTTCCCAGGTCAGTTCCTGGGGTCAGAAAAGAGCACTCCCTGGGAGAGTCCCAGCACATCAAGGGGCTGGTGCAGGCACGTCCATGAGATGCTTTGGGAAAGCTTGTGGCATTCTCTTGTGGCTCCTCATGGTTCCCTTTCTTCTCTCCTTTGGAGGGGGACACAGGGCAGAAGGCACAGCAGTCACTAAACCTGGATTTACTCTGTTTTAGCTGTAGTCAAGTGTGTGCCTTGTGCTCCGTGGTGATCCTAGCACTGCTGATCTCCTCCCCATTCCCTTCCTGGGTAACACTCTTCAGCAAGACCCAGCTCTGCACGCACGCACGCATACACACACACACACGCACACACACACACACACACACACACACGCACACACACACACAAACACAGGTGTGACTGGCAAGGTCAATGATACAAGCCGTGCCAGCAACAACCCCTCTGTTCACAGCAGCCCAGGTTCAGGAGACAGCCCCCTCCCCGAGCAACTCAGCAGCCTGAAGCAGAGGCACAGGATTAGCGCAGCTTCCTCTGCACTGGTTCAAGGGGACCATGAGCAAAACCCAGGCTGCCGGGCAGCACAACTCCCCAGGCACCCCACCAAGAGGGCACCGTTTCTAGGTGGGCTCTAATCAGCCAGCTTCTGGTTAGCAGCTGAACACGCTGCACCACAGAAAGCCCTAGCAGGGGCCCTCCCGGGGCAGCTCTGGCATCAGGACAGTCAGGAATGGGACCAGTGCTGCAGGAATGGGAACGTCCCTGATCCCAGGCCTGGTGCCAGCCTCAGGGGAGGGCACGCTGCCCTTCAGCAGCTGCTGGGTGCTGGTGGGCAGAGCAGCGCAGGCGGAGGCCTGCTGCCCACCTCAGGGCTGTGGACAGCTCCCTGGCCAGGATCAGAGCCACCTGCTCCCATGGCCCCTCTGCCGTGCACCCAGGCGGCACTTGGAGCTGTGGGCACATCACCCTGGAGAGGACATTTCCCTCAGCCCACTGCCTCCTGCTGCTGCTGCTGGCGACAGGTGTGACACACACACAGCAGTGCTGCACGGGCTGGCAGAGGGGACTCAGGGAAGGGGTTTGTTCCTCTCCATCAACCCTCCCTGGGAGGGCCAGAGCATGCGAGCAGCAACCGCTACAAGACTCTCCTCCTGCCCCCTTCAGCTGCAGAGACAGTGAAGGGGCAGCACTCCATGGGGCAGCCCTGGCCCAGGAGCAGCGCCACCTAAGAGGCAAGCCCAGCTTCCCCCATGGCAGCCCGCAGCCCAGCACGAGGCTCTGAACGCTGCTTTCTGCTGAAGCTCTCAGAGCACCAGCAGACAACAGGCCTGTGCTCGTCAGGGCCATGTCGTGGGAGGAGAGTGCCCCACACACCATGCCCCCTCCCGCAACAGTGACTCAGATCACCTCTGTGACTGCGGCCTGAGAGGCCATCAGCAGGCAAGCAGGCGGGTGGGCACTGTGAGCTCAGCGGGGGCAGCACAAAACCCCCAGCAGAAAGGAGAGCTCCTGAAGAGGGCGGAGGCAGAGGCAGGGAAAGGTGGCATGGCTGGCAGCTGCTTTGGGAGGTCACTTCTCTTGCAGCAACCTTTTGGGGTTGCAGGCAGGCAGGCACTGTAAGGTCATGAAGCGGGTGAGAAAACCTTCCCCATGGAGAGGAGAGCTCTGAGGGGAGGGGAGAGGCACAGGAAGGTAGTGGGGGATGACCCCAGAATGATGACCATGTCACTTCTTTTGCACAGTGGCAAGATCTGAGGATTTGAAATTATAACTCTGATACGGGAATGACAGTCACATTTATCATATACATAAAAATATAGAATATATGTTATACTACATACCCCCAATATCTAAAATAACCTCCTCTCTATATACTATATTATACTACATGGCTCCGATCTCTAAGATAAGCAATTCTTGGAGGTGACAACATTCATCTGGAGAACACTCAACACCTGCCACTCTGCAGGCAGCATGGCTTTGTCCATTCTCCTCCTACATGCATGCAAAGCAGGACATCTCAGCAAAAACACTTTCACTTCAGTAATAACAGCTTGCAAGCCCCTGAGGAAAAGCTGCACCTGAAAACAACTACTGGTCTAACAGGGCAAAGAGTAAAACACATTCCTCCCCAAGAGACACAAGCAGCAGACACATCACCCTTCCTGGGAAAGCTGCATGCATGACTACCTCTCTGAAGTGCTTGTACACCAAGGCATGCAGCATGGGGAATAAACAGGAAGAACCGGAGATGTGTGTGTGGTCGCAGGGCCATGATCTCGTTGCAATTACAGAGGTACGGTGTGATAGCTCGCCTGACTGGAATGCTGTCATGGATGGCTATGTGCTTTTTAGGAAAGACAAGCCAGGAAGGCGAGGTAGTGGGGAGTTGCCCTTCATGTGAGAGAGCAACTGGAATGCATCGAGCTCTGCCTAGGGGTGGTGGAGGAGGAGGCAGTCGAGAGCTTATGGGTGAAGAACAAAGGGCAGGCTAGCATGGGGGACACTGCCGTGGGTGTCTACTGCAGGCCACCTGACCAGGAAGAGGAAGTCAGTGAGGCCTTCTACAGACAGCTGGAAGGAGCCTCACGATCACAGGCCCGGGTTCTCATGGGAGACTTCAACCAATAAGCACGATTGCAACCCTGGAGTTCAGGAGGGCAGACTTTGGGCTCTTCAGAGACCTACTTGGAGGAATCTCATGGGTTAAGGGCATAGAAGGAAGGAGGGTCCAGGAGAGCTGGCTAGTATTCAAGCATCACTTCCTCCAAGCTCAAGAGCAGTGCACCCCAAGGAGAAAGAAGTCCAGCAAAGGGGGCAGGAGACCTGCAGGGGTGAGCAAGGAGCTCCTGGCAAAACTCAAACAGAAGCAGAAAGTACAGAGAATGTGGAAGAGGGGACAGGCTACTTGGGAGACTTATAGGACTGCTGTCAGAGTGTGTAGAGATGTAGCAAGGAAGGCGAAGGCCCATTTGGAGTTGAGTGTGGCAAGGGATGTTAAGGACAACAGGGCGGGCTTCTTCAAATACATCAGTAGCAAGAGGAGGGCTAGTGAAAATGCGGGCCCACTACCAAATGGGGCGGGGGCCTGTTGTAGTTAGATTCCCGGGGGCCAAACATCCGGTTTGGCCACCCAGCACATACTCACACACAAACACTGTTCAGTAGCAAGCAGTTTATTAGTAGATACTTACAAACAGACCGACCCGATGGTAATCTCAAGAAGGAGATTCTGGAAGCCACAGAATCTATATGTATCCAACTGCTGTTCTTTCCCACGGATTTCCAAGACCTTGTTAGTTACTTATTTGTATCCCGCTTAACACAGCGGTATTGTTCTAGGCACTAAAAAGTTACAACACTAGACCATTCTCACCGAGTATCAGGTAGTACAGATACAAAAGTTACAATACGGACCATTCCCATGAAGTATCAGGTAGTACGGATACAGGGCCCTGGTGACAAAGGCTACAGAGAAGGCAGAATTACCGAATGCCTTCTTTGCTAAAGTCTTCACTGCTAACGGCAGCCCTCAAGAATCCCGGAGCCTGGAAGCAAAGGGAGAAAGTCTGGAGAAAGGAAGACTTTCCTTTGGTTGAGGAGGAGAGGATTAGAGATCTGGGCAAGCCTGACATTCACAAATGCATGGGCCCAGACGGAATGTGCCCACGGGTACTGAGGGAGCTGGCGGATGTTGTTGCCAGGCCATCCTCCCTCAACTTTGAAAAGTCCTGGAGAACTGGAGAGGTGCCTGAGGACTGGAAGAAAGCCAGTGTCACTCCACCCTTCAAAAAGGGCAAGAAGGAGGACCCAGGCAACTATAGGCCGGTCAGTCTCACCTCCATCGCTGGAAAGGTGATGGAACAGCTCATCCTGGATGTTGTCTCCAGACACATGGAGGAAAAGAAGGTGATCAGGAGTAGTCAGCATGGATTCACCAAGGGGAAATCCTGCTTAACCAATCTGATAGCCTTCTCTGATGGCGTGACTGGCTGGGTAGATGAGGGGAGAGCAGTGGACGTGGTGTCCCTTGACTTCAGCAAGGCTCTGTATCCGTGCTACGTGATACTTGATGGGAATGGTCCGTGTTGCAACTTTTGTATCTGTACCACCTGCTATTTGGTGAGAATAGTCTAGTGCTGTAACTTCTTAGTGCCTAGAACAATACCGCTGTGTTAAGCGGGATACAAACAAGTAACTAACAAGGTCATGGAAATCTGTGAGAAAGAACAGCGGTTGGTCACATATAGATTCTGTGGCTTCCAGCCACAGAATCACCATGAGAAGCAGTCAACATGAAGGTCAGAAGCTGAAGAGTAGTGAAATAGCGACCCCCAAAGTCAAATGTGGCCCCGAAATAAGTCTGCACAAGTGTGCAGTACCAGAGCCCGGTTATGCAACCGGGGCGGAGTTGGGCTAGACTCCCTGCACTCGCTGGCCCCAGATGCAGGGACTCTCGCGTACCGCAAGTAATCATAAATGCTGGAGTTTTCCAAAGGAGGGTGAGGCTGCTACACAACAGAGGACCACGTTGCTTCCTCGGGGACGCCCGAAAAGATTGTGCCTGCCAACTCTCCCTCTCGCCATGCAGACGATCGGGACAAGCATTGAGGTGGTCCTTCTCGAGATTACCATTGGGTCGGTCTGTTTGTAAGTATCTACTAATAAACTGCTTGCTATTGAAGAGTGTTTGTGTGTGTGTGTGTGTGTGTGTGAGTTTGTGCTGCCTGGCCAAACCGGATGTTTGGCCCCCAGGAATCTAACTAGAACAGGCTCTTGACACTGTCTCCCCTGACATCCTCCTAGAGAAGCTCAAGAAGCGTGGGTTTGATGAGTGACAGTGAGGTGGATTGAGAACTGGCTGAAAGGCAGAGCTCAGAGGGTTGTCATCAGTGCTGCGGAGCTGGAGGCCTGTGGCTATTGGAGTTTGCCAGGGCTCAGTACTGGGTCCCATCCTGTTCAACTTCTTCATCAATGACCTGGACAAAGGGACAAAGTGGCTCCTCAGTAAGTTTGCAGATGATACCAAGCTGGGAGGAGTGGCTGCTACAGCTGAGGGCTGTGCTGCCATTCAGAGAGAGCTGGCCACGCTGGAGGGCTGGGCGGCGAGGAACCTCCTGAGGTTCAACAAGGGCAAGTGCAGAGTCCTGCACCTAGGGAATAATAACCCTTGGCACCAGTACAAGCTAGGGGCTAACCTTCTGGAGAGCAGCTCTGCAGAGAAGGACCTGGGAGTGCTGGTGGATGACAAATTGACCATGAGCCAGAAATGTGCCCTTGTGGCCAAGAAGGCCAATGGTATTCTGGGGTGTATTGGGAAGAGTGTTGCCAGCAAGTCAAGGGAGGTGATGCTGCCCCTCTCCTCAGCCCTGGGGAGGCCTCATCTCAAGTACTGTGTCCAGTTCTGCATTCCCCAGTAGAAGAGAGACATGGAGCTGCTGGAGAGAGTCCAGCGTAGGGCTACAAAGGTGATCAGAGGGCTGGAGCGTCTGCCCTCTGAGGAACGTCTGCGAGAGCTGGGCCTCTTCAGCCTGGGGAAGAGAAGGCTGAGGGGGGATCTTATCAATGTGTATACTTATACATCCTCCCTTATACATCCTGGGGAGGGTGTCAAGGGGATGAGGCTAAACTCTTTTCAGCTGTCCCATGCGAAAGGACAAGAGGCAATGGGCAAAAAATGAACCACAGAAAGTTCTGCCGGAGTATGAGGAGGAATTTCTTCACTGTGAGAGTGACAGAGCCCTGGAACAGGTTGCCCAGAGAGGTTGCGGAGGCTTCTTCTCTGGAGATATTCAAAGCCCACTTTGATGCAACCCTGTCTAACATGCTTTAGGTGACCCTACTTGAGCAGGGAGGTTGCACTAGATGATCTCCAGAGGTCCTTTCCAACCTTACCGATTCTAGGATTCTATGATTCTGTGATTCTACGGAGACGGCTACAGCTTCCAGACAGCTCCCACGAGGAGAGGGCTGGAGCTTCAGTTAGGCTCCTGGCCAGGGCTGGAGGTGCCAGGGCAGACTGCTCAGGGGAAATGAGTCCTACTCAGTGCACGCCAGGCCCTGATGTTCCAGGCCACAGTTTCTGCAGTTCCCTCCTGCAGCCGCTCCAGTTTTGCAGTGCCTCCCTTGAACTGGCACGGTCACAACTGGACACAGGCGAGGCCTAGCAACTGTGGCGTGTCAGCTCACATTGCTCCATGTGCTCGCTCTACAGGAGCTGACGCAGCAAGCACACAGCTGCTGAGGCCAAGAAGGACAGCAGACCACTCTGTGCTCACGCTGACTGCCCCTCTTGTCTAGTCTTCCACTGCTGCCAGCAGGTGCAGAAGGCAAGAGCCAGCCAAGCCCTCCAGCAAAGCCAAACCCAAATCCCAACCCAAGCCTTGTGCAGACCACAGGAGAGCGGGACTGGGACTGCTGTGGCTTCACACTGGCTTAGGTACTTAGCGGGGGATGTCGTGTGTTTAGAAAATATGAGTGCATGGCACTCAACTCTGCAAAGATCCTTGGCAGCATGTTCCCTGGAGCATTCCGACACTTCTTGGGGAACTTCCTTGAGCAGTGCAAGCTACTTGGTACTTCTACAATGCACTTGTCGTGTGTATAGTCAGGCAGGACTGCCTTTGGCCACACTGCCTGCATGCAGGCAGCTCCGCTGCCTTAGTAGTTACTATGTGGGTGAGGAGTGGGAAAGGCAGGACAGCCTCAAGCCCTCTGGGTCTCCCACCACCACTGAAGAAGGGAGAGAGTGGGCACACTCTTGCTAGAGGCCTGCTTTCAACTCCTCTGCTCTGCCCGCTGCAATGTATTCCCTGCCTTGGCATGCTGCTCTCCCATGAAATGAGAACTTGCAGGCTATCCACTCAGCTGCAAAAGCTGCAGCTGCACTAGCTGGGGCTTTCGCTTGGAGTCCAAGGACCCTGCCCTGCCCCCAGAGCCAAAGACAGGGCCCATCTTTCAACGCTGCCAGAAAGGTCCTTTCCTCAGGAGAGATGCAAGCAGAACTAGCACTGCAGGAGCTGAGGGCTGAGGCAGGCTCACTGGCCCTGCAGAGACAAGGTGGCACATGCCTCTGCTACAGATCACAGGACCTGTGGAGGATCCTTTTCAAAGAGTCTCCTTCCTCCTTTACTCTGCAGAATGTTCTCGGAGCAAGCCGAGTGCCCTCAGACTTCCTGGATGCATAGCCATGCTTTGCAGAGACCCAGCGCCTCTCCTGCCTCTCTCTTCAGATGCTCACCACGCACATGCCCTATAGTCTGCCTCAAGAATCAAGCTCCAGGTGGGGCAAAAAAACATGAACGAGAGCTGCCACATCTTCTCTTTTTATTCCGGATTACAGAAACTCTTGTCTCGTGGCTCAGCTGGTAGTTCTGCCTTGTCATCACCCCATGAACCTGCACTCGATAAATGCACGTGTACCTGGGGTTCCCCCAGTTGCTCTGCACCTGGAATTCGATGTAGCGGAAGGCTCTGGGCAGCTGCTTCTGTAAAGGAAACGGAGGCAGCCATCGTTGCTCGGGTGGAAAGAGCGACAGCACAGCAAGGGCGCTTCCTCTGCCAGCCCCATCCCTGCTGGGGAACCAAACGCAGCCCTGGCAGAGGAGGCAGCCGTGCTTCCCCTGCCACAGCCACAAGGCACAGGATGCTTTGGCTCATCCTCCACGCTCTGTCGTCCAAGCACTTGCAGGCAAACCTCAGTCTGCTGCTCGCGTCGTGCCCACACGCACTCCCGGTACCTTGAGGCGGAAGGTCTGAACAGCCTCCTGGTCCACCTCAAACACAAAGAGCCCCAGGAGAGTTTCTGCTGCTGCTTCCTCATCCACGCCCTCAAAGGCAAGCGACAAGGGGAGCACGTCATGCTCAAGCAGAGCTGAAGGAAAAGTGTCTGCTGAGGTGCAACCGGGCAACCCTGCCTCGTGTGCCGCTCCTCTAGCAGGAGCCGAGAAGAGCTTAGTGTGGGTGTGGGTGAGGCTGCTCTGAGCAAGCGTTCCAAGACCCTTGGCCAGAGAGCATTCAGCAAGCCCGAGTGGCATACCACCACCGTGCGCCACCCCACGCAGGGATGCAATGCTCTGTAAAAACCAGCCCACGCTTCTCTGGGAGAAGTCGCCAGGAGAAACAAGGCTCCTTTGCAGCTTTCGGCCGGGGCCGCAGGGCCTCGTTCCCTCCCCGCCCCCCGCGGAGGTGCAAGGCAGAGACTTACGGAGACAGCAAAATCTTTGGGGGCGCTGCTGACTTCCCCAGAAGGAGAGACTGCCTTGGAGATGTGCTCCACGGTGACAGCCATTGGCCAGATCTCCTCAGGCAACCGAATGACCACTCGGCCCTCTGCTATTTGGAAAACCCAGCACTGTCCGGGGGAAGTAGGCAGCTGAAACCAGAAAGCAGCCTCCTTCAGTGGCAAGGCACTGCAAGAGCCCACAGAACTGGCGGCTTTGCGAGCAGCACAGGCCTGCCTTAGTCTCTTGGCTGACATTCTGCATGCAAAGGCACACCAGTGGATGAAAGGGACAGGAGGGGACTGGTCAACTTGATTTCAGAAGATGGAAATCTTCATTAGCAAACAGTTAGGCTCTACTGCCTTTGCAAAACCCTGCTCTGATTTTGCACAGCATTCAGAGACAGGGCAGGTCTCCCTAGCGGACCTCACCCCAGGAGCCTTCAAAGACTGCGCGGGAGAGACGAGGCTCCCGTCAGTCGCCACGCTTCCTGCAATGCGACACATCCTGCCAGCCTTGGGGGCCTGCAGGAGGTGCTGTCCTTGCCTCAGTGGCTTGGCAGCCCCCCCACACACACAGCTTCCTCTTTCTCTGGCAAGGGACCACTGGAGTTGAGGAGGGAAAACGCAGCTGCCAAGAACAAAGGTCCCCAGCAAACTGCCAGCAGGGGTTGTGGGCCGGCTCCTGCCATTGGCTTCAGCTCTGTTGCCCTCCAGGAGGGAAGGCAGCACTGGGGGGAAGTGCAGGTGATGCTCTGGCAGAGGGTGAGCCCTGCAGGGCTGAGCAGTCCTGCTGCTGCGAAGGGAGGGGCTTGGGGCTTGGGGCCCCAACTTGAAAGCAAGGCACTGCCTCGGAAGTCATGCTCTCCACGCTATTACCTGCAAAATAGTATCCGGAGGGTTGGCCACCAACAAGAACGGAACGCAAAGCCAGCAAGCCTCACTGCCTTGCCTGCTGTAGGTGCTGGATGTTCTCTCCTCGTCGATGGTAGCCCCTGAAATGCACATGCAAAGCAGCTGCCTAGGACAGGCCGGAGGCTAGCAGAAGCACTGAGCTAGCCAGTATTTCTGAGGCTGCAAGCCCGGCCGCGCAGCCTTTCTGGCAGGGCCATACAGCAGGCGAGTGCCAGCAGGCTTTTTGTACGCACTCCTGTGCTTTTCAGAGCCCAGTCCATCGTCTCCAGGTACTTTGCCCCTATCTGCTCAAGTGCTTCTCAAGTTGAGAAAGGCCTAGGAAAAACATTGCCAAGGCAGAGACGGAGGTGAGCACGGAGAATGACACACACTCATCGAGGGGCACTTCGGCATGAACACTGAGGGTTTGCCCAGAGCAAAGGAGAGCCTCGGGGTCAGTCCACCAAAGGCAAGGCTTGCTGAGAAAGGCACCACCCCTTTGGGTCAGTGCTTTCTGACGAGCCGAGTGAGGACTCGCGGAGAACAGCAGTCTCCAGAGCCACGCTGCAGACCTGCCTCAGGTCACCAGTCAGGGCCCCAAGGAGCCCCGAGAGCCAGCTGCGTGCTGCGCAGCAAGAGGACAGAGCTGACTCTCCAAAGGGCCAAGAGGAAGCAGCAGGAGGGAGCCTCCAAATGATAGCAAGGTCTTTGATGAAATGCCAGCCTCCCTACCGCTCTCTTCTTCTTGACCATCTCACTCTCCTCCAAAACCTCTTCCACCGACTGCAGGATGGCTTCCTTCGCAGCACCCGTCTCGGCACGTAGGCGAGCCACCTGCTCTTCTAGGAGCTCCTGCTCACGGATCTTCTCCCGCAGCAAGGCCAGCGAGTTACTGAAGACAAAGGGAAAGCAGATCTTTTCCAACAGCTGCCCAGCCCCTGCAGGCAGGCTCCCAACGCACTCACGAGCAGGGTTGTGCTCTTCCACTTCCCTCCCTCCTTCTGACACAGATTGTCCCCAACACTGCACAGGAAGTGATCAAGCAAAGGGTTCAGGAGTGCTCCACTCGCAGGGCAATGGCAAACTCATGCTCCATTTCCATCCTGCTACAGCTCTCCAACACCACACATCACTTTTTCCTTTTACTTCTGCCTCCTCTTGCAGCAGCAGAAGGGACAAATAAATCAGAGGAACTCAGACCTTCCAGACATGGGCTTTACCAAGGAGGCATGTGTTTGCTTGGTCTTCAGAGTCTGTGTGGTTTTAATCGCATTCCCTTCCAAACGGGCACTGCTGCCCCTCGCTTACGACCTGCTCTGTTCCACTCGCTCCTCCACGTCTGCCTGCGGTGCCACCAGTGCTGCAGCTCTCACACCTCAGGCCTTCTCAGCCCCTCTCAGTCCGCAGCACAGACCAAAACCCCCCTCTGTGTCCCTGGGATGCTCACAGGCAGCAGCCGCCACAGCCCAGCACAGAGCTTTCTCACCCGCCCCTCCCCTCCTGTCCCCTCCCGTCCCCGAGTCTCGCCCAGGCCCCAGAGCAGAGCGGGGCCCTGCGGCAGCAGCGCCCGGCAGCAGCGTTTCCCCACGGACGCTGCCCTGCAGCACAACTGCCGCAGCCCAGGGCCAGCGCGGGCGCCGCTGCCCCTCGCTCACGGCCTGGGCCGCGGGCAGCAGCCACCGCCACAGGCTCCACGTACAGGAGCAGCTGCCGCGCGGCAGCGTCGCTCTGGGCTCCCTGTGCAGCCGCCGCCAACGCCCGTCGCTGCCGCAGCTGCTTCTCGGCGGCCGCAGAGCGGCGCCGCGCCAGGGCCAGGCGGCGGCGGGGCCAGCGGGCACCTGCGCCGGCACCATGGCCACACGGGCCCCGCCCCCACCGCCGGAAGTGACGCCTCCCGTGCCCAGGACCCTCCCACCCGGCGCTCCCCCATTGGCTCCCGTGGGGCTGGGAAAGACGGAGGCGGGGCGGGCGTGAAAGGGTCGTCAGTGCGCGTGCGCTGGGCGGGCCTGGGGCCGTGGGGGGCGGGTCCCCGAGGGGAGGGGCGGAGCAGTGACGGGGTGGGGCGGAGCATGCGCACTGGCACGGAGGAGGGCGGCGAGGGGCGGGGCCGGGGCGGGGCGGGGCCGGGAGGCGGCTGCTGCGGCGCGGGGCGGCGTCTGCCGGCGCGGGGCCGCCCGGAGCCTTTAGCCGCGGCGCCGGGAGCTGCAGCGCCGGGGCCGAAGGCCGCTGTCGGGGCGGAGCGAGCGGCTGTGCGTGCGGGGGGGCCGGAGCCGCCGCAGCCCGGCCGTGTGCCAGGAGCGGCTGGGCGAGGCCCGGCCAGGCCTGGGCCGCCTCCGGCCCCACGGGAGCCCCCGGCTCTTGCGCCCCTGCTGCGGGCGGCCCCGTGGCTCGGAGCCGCCTGCGGTGGAGGCTGGTCAGGGCCGTCTCGGCTGCGCGGGGACCCTCAGCATCAGTGTCAGCACAGGAGCTTCACCCCCCCGCTCCTCCGTCCCACACCGGGAGCCCCAGGGAGCCCCAGAGCAGCCCCAGAGCAGCACACGCAGGGGAGAAAGGAGGGGAAACGCTGTGATGCAGCTGCGGGGGAAGCCCAGGCAGCAGAGACCGCCAGGCCCTCGGCACAGCACACCGAGCAGCGGCAAGGCAGCGGCACCCGGGCCCGCGCCAGGAGCTGTGCCCCTCTGCTCTGCCGGAGGTCTGGCTGCAGCGCAGGGGGCTCGTGGCCTGGCCCCGAGGCCTGCAGTGCGGCGGCTCTGCGGGTGGCAGAGGGCACGCGGGTCTTGCTTTGAGGGGGATGGCTGCACGGGAGGGGTGTGTGGGCGTTGGCCAGGTTCCCCCTCCCGCAGCATTTCTGCTTGAGTTTCCGCTCCTTCTGTGGCCCTGGCTCCAGTGCCTGGAGCTTTTCCTGCAGCAGCTCTTTCCCTGTGCTGCGTCTTGGCCCTGTCTTGAGTGCTACCTTCTGAAATAGCAGCATGTGCTGAAGGAGAATGAGTTTCCAGAGGGATGAAGTTGCCTTTAGCACAAACTTCCCAATTTCTTCAGCAGGACTTCAGTAGCATCTTGACGGCAAATATTCCGTGTGTCCTACGAAAGCTGCAGTTCTGTTGTAAGAAGTCTTTGTGCATCTGATCCAAGAGGGAGAGAGCACAGCAGTGATGGTACCAGCTGCCCTGGGGAGCCTACCTTTGGCAAAAGCATGATTTCTGTTGAAAAAAGACCAAAGTATCACTGGAGCACCTGCTATTCTTTTGGAAAGGAAATAGAAAAACCAAATACCAAAAAGGAAAAGAGCCCTTAGAAACTGCTTTCAGTCTCTGTTCCTGAGGCAGAAGTTTTCAGAAGGCTTCCTCTTTGTCTTAGCCGACGTACTGCTTTGACTCCTGCCTTCTGCTTGGTGGGGAGGTGTGCAGCTGAGAGTTTTTGAAAGACCTAGTTGCTGAGCCCTTCTTGAGCAGTGGGTTATTTCCGTGTGTGGATGGGTTGCATTTCCGTGCTTCTTAGTTTCTCACCTCCTAAGGCATTTCTACCCCCGGTTTGAGTGTGTTCAGAGCGGAGATCTGTGGAACACCTCGGAGGGTCTCTTGTGTCTTAAAGATGTTCCTTCGGGCATCTTTTTGAAATCCTGGGAACTTGCGTTTAACCTGATGCCAAGTGCCAGGTTGACAGCGCTGAGCGGGGATTCCCTGCCAGTTTTCTGCACAAGCAAACTGCCAAGGGCAGGACCGTGGTTTCAAGGTGCTGGAAGAATGTTTCAGTCACCGCGAAGGAATTGGTGGAGGTTTTGTGGCAGTCAGTTGTCAGCGCTTCCTGCCCCAGTGACGGCAGCCATGTCGGCTGTGTCGCCGTGGGGCGAGCGCAGCACCGTGCCCACCGCCCTCCCTCACCACCAGGTTTCGTGCACGGGGCCATGGCCAGGTGAGAGCAGCCATAATGCCCAGCCCAGGCAGGACCTCCAGTGGGGTTGTCCCTGCTGCACGACCTGCATGGGGTCAGGGGCATCCCCTGAGCATCCCATGCAGTGCCTGCCTCCAAGTGGGCGAGGGGGGCGTGGGGACGAGTATGGCTGTGCCCCTCTGTGACACGGGCTGTGCTCACAGGGGACATCCCGTGTCACAGTGACCGCTGCCCTCTCGCACACGAACACAGCCTCTCCACACACGTCCTGGCCAGGCTGGTGGAGACCAGGCACTGGAGCAGCTCTCGGCACCAGTCTGCTGCGAGGAGCCGCCAAGGCCGAGCGGGAGTCAGCGAGGGGAGGCCGGGGCAGCACGGGCTACCGTGAAGTGTGGAAGAGGAGGAGGAAGAGGAGGCGGTGGTGTTTCCTCATCACCTCCTGCTGTAGGGGTGACCCAGAGCAGGGAGGAGAAGGATGGAGCTCTGGGACGCTGGCCACGGGAGGCAGCGTGGACAGCGGGTGCCAACGCTTCCCTTAGAGGGTAAGAAGTTTGGGAGCGCTTCCCCGGGAGCTGTCACAGAGATCATTAATGCTGAACATGGCTGTGGAAAGTGTGCTTGGAGGGAGCTGGAGGCTGCGGCCAAAGCCCCGACTGATGGTCCTCTCTGGCTCAGGTGCCAGTGTGGCGGCCAGGACTCCTGCGTCCCAAGCATGATGCCCTGCCATCTCATGGCACCGCTGGGCAGAAGTCCCGGTGGTGAGGGACCCTGCTGGCCTGGCAGAAGGGGCTCGGGCAGCCCAGCTCCTGCTGGGGGAAAGAGCTGGAGCTTATCCAGTAGACGTGCAGAGCCTGGGCATGCAGGGATGCCATACGGGGAGACTTGCCCTGCAGGGGAGACCCTGCGGATGCTCTGAGCCCCTGAACTGCCATGGGCACAGCATCGTGCCCTCGGCATCGTGGAAATGCATTGCCAATATCCCGAGGGAGGGGGCCGCCCTGTTAGAGCTGCGTCTGGAAGGAAAGGAGCCCTGCCTGAAGAAGGCTGAGGGGTCCTGCAGCTGTTGCTGGGCTCTGGAGAGGCTGCTGGGAACACCTGTGCTGCAAAGGAAACCTTGGACTTCTGTTCAGCTCAGCAGGGCTTTTTGGGCAGGATCCCAGCCACTGCCTCTACTCCTTCCCCTTGGTTCTCCTTGTAGCTGCAGACTGGTAGAGCAGGCTTTGAGCTCGGGGCACACTGTGGATGTCCCATGGAAAGGCGTCTGCGTGCTAATGGCTCTGTTTCAGCTCCAGACCCCTCCAGGGAGCAGCTACAAGGTTCTCACCTCAAGGTGGTTCCCACCTTAGCTGCTGAGTGCCTGTCGGCACTGGGCTGACATTGGGGAGGGGGAGGCTCTTTGAAGACGCTTGCACTTGCCATCTCCTTGCTTCGGCATGTGCTGAACGGTTGTGAGGTGGCCCACCCTAGCATGACGTGCCTTTCCCTTATTTTGCAGAGCGCCTTGCTATCTGGGAAGGTGTATCGGACTACATTGTACGGCAGCTGATGCTGAACCAGGTGGGTTTGCCGTCCTGGGCCTCCTCAGGAAAGCCTTCTTGTGCATGTTCTGTGAGGGGAGGGATGACCTCTCTGCTTTTCCTGGTAGTTTGGAGAGGGTGAAGAGGAGAGGGGTGAACATCTCTAGGAAATTCTTCCAAAGAACCTCTCCAGGGCTTCTCCAAAGCGTTCCAAGGGTGGGCAGGCCACCAAGCACCGTTGCCATGCGCTCACAGGTTAGCAGCCTCTCCACCTAAGAGTCTCATACGTCTCCTCTTCTTTGCTGTTTTCAGGGAGTCCGAATTATTCGGCTTGGGACCTTGGACGTTGTTACTGAGCAACTTGGGGGTGGGAAGGCTGGTCTCCTGACTGTTCGCAGACCCGTCTTCCGCCTTGCGCAGAATATTGCAGCGGTTCACGGCCTCACCCACCGTGAGGCCTACGCTCCTGGTAAGAAGACAGGTGGAGACTGTTGCTTGCCGTGGGGACCTCTCTGGGGAGTGCACAACTGCTGTTTGTCAGTGACTGTTAGAAATTGAGAATTGCGTCACCAGGTCCTGAGAACAGCTTCCGATTTTTTAAAATAATCCAGACATCATTATGCGCATTACCACTATACTCCCTCTCTGGATGTCTTGCTTGAACAGCTGTGCACTTCTGAGGTGCTGAGGGTAGCTGGAAGGCTCTGACGGGCTGCGGTGCAATGCTTGTGTTCTCCTTCCTCCTTGAAGCCATGAGACATGGCACAGCTAAAGCTCTCCCAGGCTGGAATGCACAGAGTGGAGGAACTTGCCCCCCTTGCTGCTCTCCTTGTCCTGCCGTCATGTGTCATGTTCCTAGGAGATGGCAGGGACCCGTTCCTTCTAGCTGTGTGGGGAAGAAAATGTTGCAGTACACTTGGCACACACGCTTGTAGAGTGCTTGGGAGTTGTCCTGGGGAGGGATGGTGTCAGCTTCTCCCATGAGCTTTTCCCGCACGTTAAAGAAGACAGCCCCGAATCAGGGTCCTGCTTGGAGAGCTCCAAGCTGCTGACACTCTGGTCTTGCCTGCTCAGGCGCTCTGTTAGTGACTGTGTGGCTCTTCTGCTGCTTCCTAGGTCACAAGCAAGCTGAGCCCCTGAAGTATGCTCGCATAGCCTCGGACATCTCTGTGCCTCGGAAAAGAGTGCAGGCCTGCATAGAGGAGACTGTGCATCTTTTCTGCCGCTGCCTGGAGAGCGGGAAGAATGTTGCCTTTGTTCTGAAGCACATTGGCATGCTTGTCATTCAAGGAAGCAACGTGAAAATGAGGTTCTACAGAGACTTGCTGCAAAGGCTGAATGGGACGGCACAGCTGGTAGCAGCTTCTCTTAGGGTACCGTTTCCATTTCTGTGCCGCTGCTTCTAGTCCTTTGGAAATCCTAGCCAAGTGGATGGATTTTTACTGGCCTGCCACGACCTTTCTGGGCACCCGCATAGCTGTGGCCTCGAGTACCGGCAGCTCCCTGCCCCGTTCTTCTGGAACATTCTGAGACCTTGGTGGCGGAGCAGAGCCTGGGAATTTCTGTACTGGGTCCAACCAACGCTCCCTGCAGCCCAGGGTCCCGTTGTGATGTGGTCAGGGAAAAAGATCAAAGGAAAGGGCAGGCTGATTATGTATTTTCTTCCTGGAGATCTCGCCTTCCAGCAAGCTACAGTTTAGCGCCTTTTTGCGTTAGGATCATGTTTGGATTGGTGACGGGAAGCGGAGACACAAGCAGACCAAGGCCCAGCTGGCAGCAGACCCCTTTTGCCGCTGTCACCGTGTTGGTCTAGTTGTGCTGAGCAGCTCTTCCGAGGGCCCCTGGAGGCGGAGGAGCCCAAAGCAGGGCTTTTCCTGATGTGTGCATCTGCACGCTGCTAGTGGTGGCCACAGAGAACATTATTGCAGCCCATGCTCTTCCCCAGGTCTGTAGCTGAGCCCCGTCCTTCCCGTGGGCTTTCAGGTGCAGCCAGAAAGAGGACATGTGAGAGCAGTTCAAGCTGAGCCCCTTAGGACTAAGCTGGAGATGCAACTTAGCCGTAGCCCGGCCCTGGTTCCCAGCTCTGTCTCTTCCTTCCGTCCGAGTCTGTGGTGTCTCTTCAGGCCATTCTCTGGGCCAGGGGTTTTCTGCCGCCTTTGTTCCAGGGAGTCCCAGGGCAGGACCCTCAGCAGCCCCTTGAGTACACCGCAGAGGTTTGGCCCTCCCAGTTGTTACCCACTGTACAAAGGCAAAGGCTGGGCTTTTTCTCTCACCACCTCAGGGGTGCAGAGGCAGCGGCCTGAGTGTGAGGAGACCCTGGGGGGGGCGGGTTACTGCCACCGCTGAGCCGCCCTCTGTTCTCAGCTCACGAGGCATCAACTCAAGGCATCCGGGAAAAGGCAGCAGCCAGGAAGGCTGGCTAGTGCAATGCCTTCTCCTGTGCTTGCCTCCATCGGCCTCTGCGTTGGGAAAGACTGGTGCCTGGGCTGCGTCTCTGGATTCCTTCCCTTGCCCAAAGCCTGCCAGTGCTCTTACCCTTGCTCACTGATTTCCCGGCAGCTGCTACGGTGTCTCCGTGAGGGGCTGCTGAGAGGAAGGCAGTTCTTTGTTGCAGCATTGCTGAGAGGAAGCTGCTTCTCTGAGCAGTGGGAAGATTTGCTGCCCTTGTGAGCCCTGAGCTACTCGTCTTGGCATCCTCTCACCTGTGTCTCTCGCCTTGCAGATGCCAGCGATGAGGGATTCAGTCCTCTCGGGCACCAGAACTGCTGCTTCTCAGACCCTTTCTGGTCGTGTCATTGTCTTTCCCGAGTGAGTCCATTTGCTTCTTAGCGGCTGGCTCCCACAGGAGATGGGAGGTGGTGTGCAACGGCAGCCGAGAGGACTGAGGTTGCAAGGAGCTTTCTCACGGGAAGGAGGGGGAAGGCCTGGAAGAGCTTGATGAGGAAGCTGG
The DNA here is from genome assembly GCF_028389875.1 of Rhea pennata. Lineage (NCBI taxonomy): Eukaryota > Metazoa > Chordata > Aves > Rheiformes > Rheidae > Rhea > Rhea pennata. Next base: position 158,311 of record NC_084691.1, on the reverse strand, counting down.
TGCCCCCCGGCGGGTGGTGGTGGGTTTGTGGTTCCAGGAGGACTTCGGCACGTTTCTCAGCTTGCTACTACACTCGTCCAGGATGGGGCATAGTCTGCTTTGGAAAAAGATGGGCTTCAGAGAAGCTCCCCAGTACCACTGTGTGCCCATTATTCCCCCAAGGTGCCAAGGAAGGGTGGTGCCCTGCGTCCCGAGTGATGTGTTTTTCCTGTGTCCAGGTACAAGCTGGAGAGTGTAGCTGGGAGACCAGCTGTGAGGCGCGTGGCACGTGCGAAGGCGAGCCAGGAAGAGGAGAAGAGAGAGGCTGACTGCGGTGGCAAGAAAGGTAATGGCAGAGCTGATTAGTGTCTGGGGTTTGTGCCTTGGCCGCCAGGGCTCCTGGCTGGGGCATCAGAGCCAGGGTGCCAGTGTGATGGCTCGGGCAGCCTGAGGCACTAGACGTGATGCTGCTTAGCCGTTCTGGGAAAGCTCATGAGGGAAGCAGGCCTCAGGGCAGCCCAGCCCTCCCACCTGCAGTGGATGCCTCCGAGTTACACTTTCCCCCACTTGCAAGGGGAATCCATGCCCTGGTGTGCATTGGAAGCTACTCTTGTGTTGGAGGAGGCGGTGCAGAAAGGAGTCAACCGTGAGGCCAGTCAGAGGTTGGGCCTGGAGCTGTAGGTAACGCAAGGGTTCACCTGTCTCAGGGATTCGTGTGTTTGTCTCTGAGGGGAAGAGTCACCTTGAGGAGCTGGTGAAAAGTCTGGCAAGCTGTGCCACGACTTCCTTTCATTTTCAAAGCAAGGTGTAACCTGTCTTTCTGAATTTCTCATCCTCATGCCCAGAACAATGCCTTTGCCTTGACGGTGTCAAGAGGGGACCTGTCGGCATAGGAGAACAGTAGAGAGATCCAAGACTGTGTTCCCCTTGAGTGAGCTTCCTGCCCCCAGAGAGACTCTCTGAGGTCAGCAGCACATGCCCACAAGCCCCCTTTTCCAGCATGTGACTGGGCTAGAGCATGAGAAAAGCAGTAGCAGAAGAAATGATGCTGCACAGTAAAAACGGCAAGTTGGAGAGGAGCCAGCATCTGGACGGGCCTAGGAGTGCCCGGGAAACAAGGCTGTAGGCATGGGAGTTTTACCACAGGCTTGAGGAGATTTGCATATCCTTCCTGTTCCAGAAGTCTCCACAACACTGTCCCAAAGTGTCTTCTTGTCTCCTGCTTTCAGGAAATCTTCCTGGCAAGCACCTCGTCTTGCAAGAGCAGCCTTCTCAACGCAGAGCAACTGCGGTCACTCTGGAGAAGGGAAGGGGAGACAGGGGCAAGGGCAAAGCTGCTCCTGGCAGGTGAGACAGTTGTGGAAGTGGATGAGGGTGAGCCTGTACTCTTGGGGTTGTCTGAGGGAGACCTTTCCTTTGGACACCGTGTTTCTAGCAGCTCTGACTGCCTTTGAGCATGTGTCATCCTGACTGCTGATGCCTTGGTGGCTGGCCAGCAGCCAGGGAGTTCTTGGGAGACCCCCGTGTTTGCTTCCTGTTTCTCCGGCCTCTGCCTTCAGGTTACAAGGTTTTTGGAGACTCGGTGCACACGTAGCCTGTGGGAGATGAGTGCCCTTTTCTGAGAGCCTTCATGTTTAAGTACCCAGCATCCCTTTCTGCTGGGGACAAGAGTACTGGGGGCCTATAGACATTGTCTGAGGATGGGGGCAAGACTGAATGCTCTTGCAATGCCTTTCAAAGAGAGGAGATGTTTGTGGGAGCTTGGTCCCATTCTCTGGGCTGTTGCCAAGGGGCAACGAGTCCCAAGTCAGAATGGCTTAAACATGCCGGAGCTCTTTCTTGGAAGGGAAAGCATGTTGCTTTGCATGGCAAAGTGAAATTGCAGTCATCCTGGCACCCAGGATACAGAGCAGAGAGTCTTGTCCAGATTTCAGTTTGACATGGTGAGGCTGAAGCCTTCTCCTTCCTCTGAAAAGTTGTCTTGTGGCTGGCCCAAGAGAGTGGCAGGGACAGGTAAAAGGCAGGCACGCTTTGCTGCCTGTGTAACTTGCTCCCTCTTGGGCCCTGGCTCCCCATGATACTACATTTGACGTGCCCAAACACAGAGTATTTTGGACCAGGGAGCAGTGCTAAATGGAAGTGCCAGGCAAGGCGGTGGGGTCAGGGGGAGTGGTGTCTCTCAGAGCCTGTTCCTGCAGAAGAGCTGGCCCCACTGCTTGCTGTGTCAAGAGGGAGCCTGGATCTGGGCATCATGAGGATTTTTGTGGGCATGCTTTGTTGGTTTAATGCTGGGGGCATTTCAGCCTGGGGGTCTCTGTGCCTCTGTGGAAATGAACACGTGCATTTGAACCCAGGTGCTTGCCCTGCAGAAGTGCCATGTGCTGCAGAAGCAAGAGCCCAGCTGGTGAGCTTGGGGTGGAGACCAAACTGCCCCTGTGCTCACACCGCCTCCCGCTGCTGTGCGTTTGCAGTGTGCTCGCAGCCGCGCAAGGGAGCTCCTTGAGCAAGGTGGAGAAAGGCAGGAGGAAGGCAAGTGCGGAAGGCAGAGGCGCAGAATCGTCAGCAAAGCCAAAGCCAAAGCGAGAAAGGGCATCACTGAAGGCCACGAGAGAAATGGAAGAGGCTGAGAGGACCCAGGTACAGGAAGCGTTTTTAAACCTTGAGACAGGAAAAGCCTTTCTTCTACTCTGGGGGATCTGAGGCTCGAAGGTGCTTCGGGGACCTGTCCCAGGTGCCTTGAAAGGCATCTAGAGGAGGCCAAGAACCATCCGGAATGGGCTCTGTGGTCCAAGAGAAGTGCTAGTGTTAGTAAAGGGCCGTTGCGGGTCTGTTGGGTGTTAGGGAAGCAGGAAGTGAGGCCATGTGCAGTCCTGGTAAGGGTAAAACGTGAGGTCCGCCTGGCTATCTAAGGTCATTCTGTGTGCTGTGCTGAAGCCCACAGGAGGGCTGCAGCCTTAGCTCCCGCTCAGCCCACAGCAATTCCTTCCCCTCCTTTGCTCTGCTATATGCGAGCTCTGTGCCTGAGTGAGAGGGTCTGTCTGGCAGTGGTGGTAGGCCTTGGTGAGGCTGGGACATGCCCTAAGGGCAACTGCAGCATCCCTGCCGGAGCAGGGGTTTCCGCTGCCTTGGGTGCCTGAGGCAGCAGCAGTCTTGGGGGCTGCTGAGGACCCAGCTCCTGCAGTCGCTGGCTGCTGTCGTGCAGGATGTTCAGTGTGTCCGAGTGAGGAGAGACCTAGCATGCAAATGCTGCTCTGATGCCAATGCAGATTCGGCGGATGTCACAGACGCTGACAAACCTGCGGCCTGACCTCCGCCTGCCGATGACCAGCCAGGATGAGAGGGCCGAGGATCCCGCTCGAGCGAGAAAGCCGAGCATTGAGGATGTGTACATCTACCACCTGGGGCCAGAGGAGGAGGAAACAGTGTTTGTTTACTTCTCCCACATAGACAAGAAGAAAGAGCAGCAGTCCTCAGAAGAGACAGTCTGCGGAGTGAGTGTGTGTGATTGTGAGGGTGAGAGCGGAGCTCGGGAGGGCTTGTGAGGCTTGTGTGCTCTGAGCTGCTGAGCCTGGCAGCAGGCCTTGCTTCTGGAGTTCTGCTCTGGCAATGGCCATTCTCTCTGCTTGTTGTTGATGTGAGGAGCGAGGCCCCGGTGGGGTAGTGGGGTCCGGTGGGGAGCAGCAGGGATGCACCGGTGACGCATGAGTTTCTCCCGGAGAGCACCTTGAGCTCCAGCGTTTCTGGGTTGTCGCGCTGCTGCAAAGTGCTCCTGTGGGGAATCTCTGGTGGGTGTTGTGGTGTGGGCAGCAGCAGTGCACAGTCAGAAGGTTGTCTGAGAATCTGTGTGCATGTGCAGGATTCGTCCACTTGCTGGATGATGGAGGAGTGGGAGATATATAAAGGAGAGTCATCTGCAAGCTACAAGGCCAGCGGCACCTGCCTGAAAAGGTACGTGTGGCCCAGGTGCAGCAAGGCCTGTGGCATTTGGATAGCGGTGCCCGCCTGCGGGGTGAGAAAGACACGTTGCTGGGTGGTGGAGCTGTACTGGCCCAGGAGGCTCTGCTTTTGCTGGGCATGGGAACGACTCGGGTAGACCCTGTGGGCAAGCACCTCTCAGCATCTTCCAGCAAGCAGGAGAAACTTCTCTGGAGCTGTGGGCTGTAAGTCCAGTTGGGAGTGTATGTGCACAGGGCCTTTGGGAGAGAGGAGGGCTCCATGCCGAGTGTAAGAGAGAGTGTGTGCCCGCTCTCGCAGGATGCTTTCCAAGCCAAGTGTGCGTGTGCTTCGAGCAGCAGCGAGCAGCCTAGTGCAGGAGGCAGAGAAGAGTCAGGTGGAAGAGGTGGGAGGAAGGAATGCTGCTGCGGAAGCGGAGTGCCTCAGGTGCGTATCTCCCCAAACGAGCGTGGCTTCCCTTTGTGCAGTGCCCTTGCTTGCCCGCCCAGCAGCACGGGGGAAGGAGGGTCTTTTGCGGAGAGGTGTGAGGGGACAGCGAGCAGCAGGCTTGCAAGTCTGTGTGCCTGGATGAGGTGGCCCTTCCACCAAAGGCTTAGTTGTTGGTGCCTCAGAGGAGGATTTCCACGTGGGCCAGGAGTGCTGGAGGAATGCCGAGTCAAAGGGACAGAGCAGTGGGCATTGCCAGTGTTTCAGGTTTCCTGAGTTCCCTAGAAACTTCTTCTTTGGACTACAGGCTGTTTTTATGCCTGGCACGCAAGAGTGCAGGGATGGGTAAATGGTAGGCATGCTTTTGTCCCTTGAGCACTTGCTGCATTCTTGCCCGAGAGTCGCCAGTGCAAAAGCATTCTCCATGCCTAAACCCGGAGGGTTAGGAGCATGGAGCTGTGGTGAATGCAACTGCCAGGGTGGGGGTGTGGGTTAATGGTGTCTTCTGCGGCCTGTGCTTGCAGAAGACCTGGCTTCTGTCTGTGCTGCCTCAGGAGGGAGCCTGTATTTGGGCATCTGGAGCTTTCCTCTGGGCATGTCGTGTAGGCTTGCCGTTTCAGCTGGGGCTGATGTCTGTCTCTGTGGGAGTGAATGCCTTTAGTTGAAGCCACGTGATTGTCGTGCAGAAGTGCCTTGTGCTGCAGAAGCAGGTGCCCAGCTTGTGAGCGTGGTCTGGAGAGCAAAGTCCCGCTCTGCTCACACCAGACCCCCGTGCTGTGTATTTTCAGTATGCTCCCAGCCATCCGCGGAAGCTCCTCAAAGAAGCTGGAGAAAGGCAGGAGGAAGCCAAGTGCGGAAGGCAGGCTGCCAGCTGTGAGCCCTCCTAATAAAAGCCAAGAGAGGGCAGGGCAGGTATGTGATAGTGATTGAGGTGTTTCTTGTGCCACAGGGGCGCGTGGCAAAGCGCGGTTCTGCGGGCAGTGGGTAGAAAAGCCCTCTTCCTAAGAGTTCTTTCGAGCCCGCCGTGACCTTTCCAGGGGCTTGCTTGAAAAAGCGCAGGCTGAGCTGTCTTTTCTCTCTGCCTTTGCCGCTACTGCCTTCTCAGGAATCCCATTTGAAGCCCCTCTTTGGCCCTGCTCTGAGTGGAAAGGTACGTGCTGGGCCTTTCAGGAGAATGAAAGGAGAAACCTTCTGTTTCTCTCAGTGATCCCTTAGCTCCTTGGTCAGAAGAGAGCAGGCATTTTCTGTCTGGCCAGTACTAGCTTTTGTGCCTGAGACCGCTGAGAGGAGTGCTGAAGAGAAGGGGCCGAAGAGGGGGTGAGAAATTACCTTTGGGCCCTGGAAAGAAGCAGATGCCAAGAATGCTGCTTGCCGTGTCTTTTCTGTGGCCCTCCAGCCCACAGGCTTCCCGTCTGTTCTGCCAGAGCAAAGAGGTCTCTGGGAATGCTGGTCTGAGGCGGAGGAGAAGAAAGAAAGGGAAGCTCCGAAAGCAAAGGCAGAAGCGGAAGAGTCGGAGAGGACCCAGGTACAGGAAGCCTTTCTAAACGTTCAGCCAGGAAAGGCCTTTGCCGTACTGCAGGGGACCTGCGCCTTGAAGGTTCCCCAGGGATGCAGGGTTGGAGGTGCCTTGTTGCTGCCGAGGAGCGGGGCAGGGGCATCGTGACTTTGCTAAAATCTGAAGCCCCCGGGAGCTGCACCTTTCCCTTTCCCGTGGGTTTTGCTGAAAAGACAAGCAAGGCAAGTGAAGAGAAGGGAGCTCGTTTGAGGAATGTTGGAAGAGGAGCCCAGTATTTCCCCTGGAGGTCTTTTCCTGAAGAAAAGAGGCCTAAGAGGCAAAGGAGCACGAGGAATGGAGTGTGTGGTCCGAGAGAAGCGCCAGTGTTAGTAAAGGGCCGTTGGCGGTCTGTTGGGTGTTGGGGAAGCAGGAAGCTGAGCCCTGAGTGCTGAGGACTGCTGCTGCTGGTAAGGGCAGGGCTCACAGGGGGTGTTTAGGGTCATTCAGTGTGCTGTGCTGAAGCCCACAGCAGGGCTGCAGGCATAGCTGCTGTTGAGCCCACAGCAATTCCTTCCCCTCCTTTGCTCTGCTCTGTGCGAGCTCTGTGCCTGAGCAAGAGGGTTTGCCTGGCAGCGCTGGTGAGCCTTGGTGAGGCTGGGACATGCGCTGAGGGCTGCGTGGAGGCGGCTGTGGCCTTTCTCCAGTTACAACTGCAGTGTCCCTGACCGGGCAGGGGTTTCCGCTCTCTTGGGTGCCTGAGGCAGCAGCAGTCTTGGGGGCTGCTGAGGACCCAGCTCCTGCAGGCACCGGCTGCTCTCGTGCAGGATGTTCAGCGTGTCCGAGTGAGGGGAGACCTGTCATGCAAATGCTGCTCTGATGCCAATGCAGGTTCGGCGGATGTCACAGACGCTGACAAACCTGCGGCCTGACCTCTGCCTACCCTCGACCAGCCAGGATGAGAGGGCTGATGATCTTCCTCGAGCGAGAAAGCCAAGTGTGAAGGATGTGTACATCTACCACCTGGGGCCAGAGGAGGAGGAAACAGTGTTTGTTTACTTCTCCCACATAGACAAGCAGGAGAAGGAAGAGCAGCAGTCCTCAGAAGAGACGGTCTGCGGAGTGAGTGTATGTGATTGTGAGGGGGAAACTGGCGCTCAGGAGGGCGTGTGAGGCTTGTGTGCTCTGGGCTGCTGAGCCTGGCAGCAGGATTTCCTTTTGGAGTTCTGCTCTGGCAATGCAAATGCCTTTCGCTCATTCTTGATGTGAGGAAAGAGATCCTAGGGAACAGCAGAGGCCACTGGGGAGCTGCAGCTTTGCCCTGGTGATGGACGCATCAGTTTCTGCTGGAGGGGTTGGGGGGAGGTTGCTTGCGCCGTATTGAGGTTGCTTTCTGCGTTGCAAAGAGCCCCTATGAGAAGTTGTCTGTGGGCTGTATTTGCTTACGGGGCTTGAGGCTGAATATTGCAACTACTAGCTTAAGATTGCTGAGTGTCTGGTGCAAATCAAGCAGCAGAAGAAATAGTGTGCTGCAGGAAGAATCAGCGCGGCTGGACCCCCATCACCAGTCTTTCTCTGGGATGAATGCAGTGCAGGTGTCCTGCTGTGCAAGTCGCTATTCCCTTTGGTCCTTTATGTTGTCAGGAGGGATCAGAGCTTGCGGGAGAAGTGCCACTGGGAAAGAGGAGTGTCACTGGCTGCTGTGTTGGTGCTTGTAGAGAGGCTCTGAGTGTTCTTGGAAGGGAGATTAAAAGCTTCCTTGACCTGTCTTGCAGGTTCAGCAGAGAAGTGAAAGGCAGGCAAGGGTTCGGTCAGGCTCCTGCCTCCCTGCAGCTGTGGAAGAGGAGCTCGGAGGGCAGCTTTGTGAAAAAAGAGCATGCTTTCAGGATGTCGTCAAGTACACCTTGTCATCAGATGAGGAAGAGATTGTGTATGTTTTCTTCTCCCGCATAGAGGAGGAGAAGAAGAGAAGAGCAGCTGAGAGGCGGGAGACACAGGAGAGGGAGTAAGTGTGTGCCAGCTCCAGGAGAAGCCTGGCAGTGTTGAGGGGCAGTGAGGGGCACCCCCGGAGGTGCCAGAATGCCAGGGCCAGGGCCACTGGTTTGAGTCAGGCCTTGATACTACGCACCTCTCCGCAGCCTCGGTGCGTTCAGCCTCAGTCTTGGCCGCACCAGACTCAGTCTCAGGCTGACCAAGAGCTGACCAAGGGCCTGGGGTGGAGCCAGGGCACTGGCTCACATCACAGTGAGCGTGGAAATGCCCTTCAGAAGCACATCCAGACACGCACGGCTGGAAATACTCTTGCTGTATTGCTCTCTCTTTCTCTGTGTGCATCACCCTTAGCATCTTCCTTTCTTGTTCTTTAGCTGTGAGAAGGAGAGTCACCTCCCCAGCCAGCAGGAGAGGCCCCAGTGACTGCCAGCCATCCCGGAACACACGCAGAACTTTGTTCCTGTGGATTAAAGCACCTCTCCAAATGGCCATGACTGTTTCCTTGGCATGGTGCGAACTCTGCTGTTTGCAGCCTGTGAACGTCAGCGGGTCCAAGAAAGGAAAGATCAGGAGCGTGGGCTTGAGTGTCCGTGCCTGCTCGCAGGGCAGCTCTCTCCTGAGGTCATGCGGTAACTGTTTGTCTGCAGCTGTGCCCATGATGTGTCAGGGACCTCCTGCTCTCTGTGGGTGCCAGTCAGAGGAGTTGAGTCAGCCCTTTCATGACAGCACATTGCCTGCTGCAAGGGCATGCTGCATTGTCAGGGAGGTGGGAAGAGCTCGTTTGGCCCTCGTGAGGCGGCAAGAGTTGAGCCAGGGCCTCTGTTTCCTGGGGCCAGTGCTGGTTGCCAGAGGGGAGCCCACTCAAGTATGGTGTGCCTGTTTGTTGCACTGAGGGCTTGGTTTTGGGGGTGTGAAGGGAATCCTGGGGATAGCAAGGGCTGGCATTGGAAGCTCACAACCGTGAGGGTGTGGCCAGGGTAGTCCCTGGCTGCCTTGGCTGTAGCGACCATGAAACAGTGGAGTTGCAGACTCTGAGGGGAGTGTGGAAAGAGAGTAGCAGAGTCCAGAGTGGGCACCTTATGTGAGGAAACTTCCCCCTTGTCGGGGAACTGGTAGGGGGATGTCATGGAAGCAGGTCTGCAGGGCAAAGGATCAGGGGAAAACTGGCAGGTATGTGAGGACAGCACCTACTAAGCACAGGGACAACCCTGCTTGATATGCAGGCAAATGAGCAGCGGTAGGACGAGACTGGCTTGGCTGAGCCAGCACCTCCTGGTGGAAGTGCAGTGGAAAAAAAAGGGAGCACAGAGGAGGTGGAAGCAGGGAGAGGCTACAAGGGAGGTACTAGAGCGAGAAGTCCTGGCTGTGCAGGGATGGTGTCAAGAAGGCCAGAGTGCGGCTGGAGCTGAGCCTTGCAAGGGATGTCAAGGAGAACAGGAGCTTCCTGAGCCAAAGGAGTAGGCTGAGAAAGATAGAGGTACCTTGCTGCATGGGGTGGTTGACTTAAGGAGAGGAAAGCACATGCGGCCGAGCTACTCTGTGCCTCCTTAGCCTCAGCCTTCACCAAAAGGTCTCAGGGCCCCTGTGCTTGTGGAAGGTGTTGAAGGAGGAGGAGAGCAAGCAGTAGTGGCAGAGGATGGAGTCAGGGATCTTTGATCCGGCTGGGCAGGCTCTCCGACGCCCTGGAGGACCTCCCAGCAGCTGTCCTCTGGCCTGCCTGCCGCTGGCTTATCAGCTGGCAGAGTCAAGAGGCACCTGCCAGGGAAGGCAGCGGCCATGTGCTCTTTTCCTCCTGCTCACCCACCAGACTGGCCTGGCCAGCCCAGCTGCAGCACCTTGCAGCCCCCGCAGGCCCTCTCTGCACAGAGGCAGAAGCCCTGCTCCTGCAAACCCACCAGCTGCTTTGCTCCTCTTGGCTGCTCTTGCTGCTGCTGAGCCCTGCTCTGCCATCAGGGGCTCAGCTACCACTGTCACCCAGGACATCCTGCTCGGTCACCAGTCTCAGCCTCTCTCCAGCTCACAAGTCAGGCCGAGGATCGAGCACACACTGGACTGTGAGTGCTGTCCTCTCCCTCCATGTTGTGCTCAGGGTGAATGAAGGACTCACCCTGCCATGGGCGGCTCTGGCAGAGCTGTCTGCACCTTAGGCACATGTCACAACAGCGCCCACGTCCCCACACAGGTGCTGGAGCAGGGACTCAGACGGCCTCTTTCACTGCCCCGTCGCACTGTACCCCTTTCTTCTCCCTCTTCAGGAATTCAGAGAAGGACACGCACAACTACCCAGCACAGCTACACGCCCTTGCCTCTTCTGTCCTTCCCATCAGGGATGGGCATGGCACAACCATCTCAGCTCAGGTTCTCCGCGACACATGTGCAACCTCCATAGTGCTCTTCAGCTTCTCTGGCCATCCCACATGGTCCAGAAAGGATGTCCCACAGCAGCACGCATGTCCCAGCCACCAGCAGCTCTGCTGCCCCAGAGTCTGCTCTCCAGGGATGGACCTGCAGAGAATTTGCCTTTTGTAGTGACTGAGCTCAAGTGAGAGGAGGGAGCAGAGGAAGTGGCCAGCCATCCAAGCAAGGTTTGAGCCCATGTGCACAGTGCAGAAGGGGTGAGCAGGGCATCGCTGTAACCCTTTGGCCCCCTCTTTGCCCTGCTCTTCAGGTCAGTTGGTATTCTTCAACTTTGTGTGCAACAAATCCAGCTAGAGCAGGTGCTCCTGGACTTTTGGCTCTGTTTTTGCACGCCAGGGCTGTGCAACAGTGAGAAGTCTGAACAACGCGTCCTGTGTTCTTGAAGGCAGTGCTGAGTTGCAGAGCCCCACACTCTCCCGTCGGGTGTGAGGAGGGGGAATGTTCCCTTTTCCCTCTGGGTTTCCCAGGTCAGTTCCTGGGGTCAGAAAAGAGCACTCCCTGGGAGAGTCCCAGCACATCAAGGGGCTGGTGCAGGCACGTCCATGAGATGCTTTGGGAAAGCTTGTGGCATTCTCTTGTGGCTCCTCATGGTTCCCTTTCTTCTCTCCTTTGGAGGGGGACACAGGGCAGAAGGCACAGCAGTCACTAAACCTGGATTTACTCTGTTTTAGCTGTAGTCAAGTGTGTGCCTTGTGCTCCGTGGTGATCCTAGCACTGCTGATCTCCTCCCCATTCCCTTCCTGGGTAACACTCTTCAGCAAGACCCAGCTCTGCACGCACGCACGCATACACACACACACACACACGCACACACACACACAAACACAGGTGTGACTGGGAAGGTCAATGATACGAGCCGTGCCAGCAACAACCCCTCTGTTCACAGCAGCCCAGGTTCAGGAGACAGCCCCCTCCCCGAGCAACTCAGCAGCCTGAAGCAGAGGCACAGGATTAGCGCAGCTTCCTCTGCACTGGTTCAAGGGGACCATGAGCAAAACCCAGGCTGCCGGGCAGCACAACTCCCCAGGCACCCCACCAAGAGGGCACCGTTTCTAGGTGGGCTCCAATCAGCCAGCTTCTGGTTAGCAGCTGAACACGCTGCATCACAGAAAGCCCTACTAGGGGCCCTGCCGGGGCAGCTCTGGCATCAGGACAGTCGGGAATGGGACCAGTGCTGCAGGAATGGGAACGTCCCTGATCCCAGGCCTGGTGCCAGCCTCAGGGGAGGGCACGCTGCCCTTCAGCAGCTGCTGGGTGCTGGTGGGCAGAGCAGTGCAGGCGGAGGCCTGCTGCCCACCTCAGGGCTGTGGACAGCTCCCTGGCCAGGATCAGAGCCACCTGCTCCCGTGGCCCCTCTGCCGTGCACCCAGGCGGCACTTGGAGCTGTGGGCACATCACCCTGGAGAGGACATTTCCCTCAGCCCACTGCCTCCTGCTGCTGCTGCTGGCGACAGGTGTGACACACACAGCAGTGCTGCACGGGCTGGCAGAGGGGACTCAGGGAAGGGGTTTGTCCCTCTCCATCAACCCTCCCTGGGAGGGCCAGAGCATGCGAGCAGCAACCGCTACAAGACTCTCCTCCTGCCCCCTTCAGCTGCAGAGACAGTGAAGGGGCAGCACTCCATGGGGCAGCCCTGGCCCAGGAGCAGCGCCACCTAAGAGGCAAGCCCAGCTTCCCCCATGGCAGCCCGCAGCCCAGCACGAGGCTCTGAACGCTGCTTTCTGCTGAAGCTCTCAGAGCACCAGCAGACAACAGGCCTGTGCTCGTCAGGGCCATGTCATGGGAGGAGAGTGCCCCACACACCATGCCCCCTCCCGCAACAGTGACTCAGATCACCTCTGTGACTGCGGCCTGAGAGGCCATCAGCAGGCAAGCAGGCGGGTGGGCACTGTGAGCTCAGCGGGGGCAGCACAAAACCCCCAGCAGAAAGGAGAGCTCCTGAAGAGGGTGGAGGCAGAGGCAGGGAAAGGTGGCATGGCTGGCAGCTGCTTTGGGAGGTCACTTCTCTTGCAGCAATCTTTTGGGGTTGCAGGCAGGCAGGCACTGTAAGGTCATGAAGCGGGTGAGAAAACCTTCCCCATGGAGAGGAGAGCTCTGAGGGGAGGGGAGAGGCACAGGAAGGTAGTGGGGGATGACCCCAGAATGATGACCATGTCACTTCTTTTGCACAGTGGCAAGATCTGAGGATTTGAAATTATAACTCTGATACGGGAATGACAGTCACATTTATCATATACATAAAAATATAGAATATATGTTATACTACATACCCCCAATATCTAAAATAACCTCCTCTCTATATACTATATTATACTACATGGCTCCGATCTCTAAGATAAGCAATTCTTGGAGGTGACAGCATTCATCTGGAGAACACTCAACACCTGCCACTCTGCAGGCAGCATGGCTTTGTCCATTCTCCTCCTACATGCATGCAAAGCAGGACATCTCAGCAAAAACACTTTCACTTCAGTAATAACAGCTTGCAAGCCCCTGAGGAAAAGCTGCACCTGAAAACAACTACTGGTCTAACAGGGCAAAGAGTAAAACACATTCCTCCCCAAGAGACACAAGCAGCAGACACATCACCCTTCCTGGGAAAGCTGCATGCATGACTACCTCTCTGAAGTGCTTGTACACCAAGGCATGCAGCATGGGGAATAAACAGGAAGAACCGGAGATGTGTGTGTGGTCGCAGGGCCATGATCTCGTTGCAATTACAGAGGTACGGTGTGATAGCTCGCCTGACTGGAATGCTGTCATGGATGGCTATGTGCTTTTTAGGAAAGACAAGCCAGGAAGGCGAGGTAGTGGGGAGTTGCCCTTCATGTGAGAGAGCAACTGGAATGCATCGAGCTCTGCCTAGGGGTGGTGGAGGAGGAGGCAGTCGAGAGCTTATGGGTGAAGAACAAAGGGCAGGCTAGCATGGGGGACACTGCCGTGGGTGTCTACTGCAGGCCACCTGACCAGGAAGAGGAAGTCAGTGAGGCCTTCTACAGACAGCTGGAAGGAGCCTCACGATCACAGGCCCGGGTTCTCATGGGAGACTTCAACCAATAAGCACGATTGCAACCCTGGAGTTCAGGAGGGCAGACTTTGGGCTCTTCAGAGACCTACTTGGAGGAATCTCATGGGTTAAGGGCATAGAAGGAAGGAGGGTCCAGGAGAGCTGGCTAGTATTCAAGCATCACTTCCTCCAAGCTCAAGAGCAGTGCACCCCAAGGAGAAAGAAGTCCAGCAAAGGGGGCAGGAGACCTGCAGGGGTGAGCAAGGAGCTCCTGGCAAAACTCAAACAGAAGCAGAAAGTACAGAGAATGTGGAAGAGGGGACAGGCTACTTGGGAGACTTATAGGACTGCTGTCAGAGTGTGTAGAGATGTAGCAAGGAAGGCGAAGGCCCATTTGGAGTTGAGTGTGGCAAGGGATGTTAAGGACAACAGGGCGGGCTTCTTCAAATACATCAGTAGCAAGAGGAGGGCTAGTGAAAATGCGGGCCCACTACCAAATGGGGCGGGGGCCTGTTGTAGTTAGATTCCCGGGGGCCAAACATCCGGTTTGGCCACCCAGCACAAACTCACACACAAACACTGTTCAGTAGCAAGCAGTTTATTAGTAGATACTTACAAACAGACCGACCCGATGGTAATCTCAAGAAGGAGATTCTGGAAGCCACAGAATCTATATGTATCCAACTGCTGTTCTTTCCCACGGATTTCCAAGACCTTGTTAGTTACTTATTTGTATCCCGCTTAACACAGCGGTATTGTTCTAGGCACTAAAAAGTTACAACACTAGACCATTCTCACCGAGTATCAGGTAGTACAGATACAAAAGTTACAATACGGACCATTCCCATGAAGTATCAGGTAGTACGGATACAGGGCCCTGGTGACAAAGGCTACAGAGAAGGCAGAATTACCGAATGCCTTCTTTGCTAAAGTCTTCACTGCTAACGGCAGCCCTCAAGAATCCCGGAGCCTGGAAGCAAAGGGAGAAAGTCTGGAGAAAGGAAGACTTTCCTTTGGTTGAGGAGGAGAGGATTAGAGATCTGGGCAAGCCTGACATTCACAAATGCATGGGCCCAGACGGAATGTGCCCACGGGTACTGAGGGAGCTGGCAGATGTTGTTGCCAGGCCATCCTCCCTCAACTTTGAAAAGTCCTGGAGAACTGGAGAGGTGCCTGAGGACTGGAAGAAAGCCAGTGTCACTCCACTCTTCAAAAAGGGCAAGAAGGAGGACCCAGGCAACTATAGGCCGGTCAGTCTCACCTCCATCGCTGGAAAAATGATGGAACAGCTCATCCTGGATGTTGTCTCCAGACACATGGAGGAAAAGAAGGTGATCAGGAGTAGTCAGCATGGATTCACCAAGGGGAAATCCTGCTTAACCAATCTGATAGCCTTCTCTGATGGCGTGACTGGCTGGGTAGATGAGGGGAGAGCAGTGGACGTTGTGTCCCTTGACTTCAGCAAGGCTCTGTATCCGTGCTACGTGATACTTGATGGGAATGGTCCGTGTTGCAACTTTTGTATCTGTACCACCTGCTATTTGGTGAGAATAGTCTAGTGCTGTAACTTCCTAGTGCCTAGAACAATACCGCTGTGTTAAGCGGGATACAAACAAGTAACTAACAAGGTCATGGAAATCTGTGAGAAAGAACAGCGGTTGGTCACATATAGATTCTGTGGCTTCCAGCCACAGTCTCCAGAGCCACGCTGCAGACCTGCCTCAGGTCACCAGTCAGGGCCCCAAGGAGCCCTGAGAGCCAGCTGCGTGCTGCGCAGCAAGAGGACAGAGCTGACTCTCCAAAGGGCCAAGAGGAAGCAGCAGGAGGGAGCCTCCAAATGATAGCAAGGTCTTTGATGAAATGCCAGCCTCCCTACCGCTCTCTTCTTCTTGACCATCTCACTCTCCTCCAAAACCTCTTCCACCGACTGCAGGATGGCTTCCTTCGCAGCACCTGCTCTTCTAGGAGCTCCTGCTCACGGATCTTCTCCCGCAGCAAGGCCAGCGAGTTACTGAAGGGAAAGCAGATCTTGTCCAACAGCTGCCCAGCCCCTGCAGGCAGGCTCCCAACGCACTCACGAGCAGGGTTGTGCTCTTCCACTTCCCTCCCTCCCTCTGACACAGATTGTCCCCAACACTGCACAGGAAGTGATCAAGCAAAGGGTTCAGGAGTGCTCCACTCGCAGGGCAATGGCAAACTCATGCTCCATTTCCATCCTGCTACAGCTCTCCAACACCACACATCACTTTTTCCTTTTACTTCTGCCTCCTCTTGCAGCAGCAGAACGGACAAATAAATCAGAGGAACTCAGACCTTCCAGACATGGGCTCTACCAAGGAGGGATGTGTTTGCTTGGTCTTCAGAGTCTGTGTGGTCGCACTCCCTTCCAAACGGGCACTGCTGCCCCTCGCTTACGACCTGCTCTGTTCCACTCGCTCCTCCACGTCTGCCTGCGGTGCCACCAGTGCTGCAGCTCTCACACCTCAGGCCTTCTCAGCCCCTCTCAGTCCGCAGCACAGACCAAAAACCCCCTCTGTGTCCCTGGGATGCTCACAGGCAGCAGCCGCCACAGCCCAGCACAGAGCTTTCTCACCCGCCCCTCCCCTCCTGTCCCCTCCCGTCCCCGAGTCTCGCCCAGGCCCCAGAGCAGAGCGGGGCCCTGCGGCAGCAGCGCCCGGCAGCAGCGTTTCCCCGCGGACGCTGCCCTGCAGCACAAGTGCCGCAGCCCAGGGCCAGCACGGGCGCCGCTGCCCCTCGCTCACGGCCTGGGCCGCGGGCAGCAGCCACCGCCGCAGGCTCCACGTACAGGAGCAGCTGCCGCGCGGCAGCGTCGCTCTGGGCTCCCTGTGCAGCCGCCGCCAACGCCCGTCGCTGCCGCAGCTGCTTCTCGGCGGCCGCAGAGCGGCGCCGCGCCAGGGCCAGGCGGCGGCGGGGCCAGCGGGCACCTGCGCCGGCACCATGGCCACACGGGCCCCGCCCCCACCGCCGGAAGTGACGCCTCCCGCGCCCAGGACCCTCCCACCCGGCGCTCCCCCATTGGCTCCCGTGGGGCTGGGAAAGACGGAGGCGGGGCGGGCGTGAAAGGGTCGTCAGTGCGCGTGCGCTGGGCGGGCCTGGGGCCGCGGGGGGCGGGTCCCCGAGGGGAGGGGCGGAGCAGTGACGGGGTGGGGCGGAGCATGCGCACTGGCACGGAGGAGGGCGGCGAGGGGCGGGGCCGGGGCGGGGCGGGGCCGGGAGGCGGCTGCTGCGGCGCGGGGCGGCGTCTGCCGGCGCGGGGCCGCCCGGAGCCTTTAGCCGCGGCGCCGGGAGCTGCAGCGCCGGGGCCGAAGGCCGCTGTCGGGGCGGAGCGAGCGGCTGTGCGTGCGGGGGGGCCGGAGCCGCCGCAGCCCGGCCGTGTGCCAGGAGCGGCTGGGCGAGGCCCGGCCGGGCCTGGGCCGCCTCCGGCCCCACGGGAGCCCCCGGCTCTTGCGCCCCTGCTGCGGGCGGCCCCGTGGCTCGGAGCCGCCTGCGGTGGAGGCTGGTCAGGGCCGTCTCGGCTGCGCGGGGACCCTCAGCATCAGTGTCAGCACAGGAGCTTCACCCCCCCGCTCCTCCGTCCCACACCGGGAGCCCCAGGGAGCCCCAGAGCAGCCCCAGAGCAGCACACGCAGGGGAGAAAGGAGGGGAAACGCTGTGATGCAGCTGCGGGGGGAAGCCCAGGCAGCAGAGACCGCCAGGCCCTCGGCACAGCACACCGAGCAGCGGCAGGGCAGCGGCACCCGGGCCCGCGCCAGGAGCTGTGCCCCTCTGCTCTGCCGGAGGTCTGGCTGCAGCGCAGGGGGCTCGTGGCCTGGCCCCGGGGCCTGCAGTGCGGCGGCTCTGCAGGTGGCAGAGGGCACGCGGGTCTTGCTTTGAGGGGGATGGCTGCACGGGAGGGGTGGGAGGGCGTTGGCCAGGTTCCCCCTCCCGCAGCATTTCTGCTTGAGTTTCCGCTCCTTCTGTGGCCCTGGCTCCAGTGCCTGGAGCTTTTCCTGCAGCAGCTCTTTCCTTGTGCTGCGTCTTGGCCCTGTCTTGAGTGCTACCTTCTGAAATAGCAGCATGTGCTGAAGGAGAATGAGTTTCCAGAGGGATGAAGTTGCCTTTAGCACAAACTTCCCAATTTCTTCAGCAGGACTTCAGTAGCATCTTGACGGCAAATATTCCGTGTGTCCTACGAAAGCTGCAGTTATGTTGTAAGAAGTTTTTGTGCATCTGATCCAAGAGGGAGAGAGCGCAGCAGTGATGGTACCAGCTGCCCTGGGGAGCCTACCTTTGGCAAAAGCATGATTTCTGTTGAAAAAAGACCAAAGTATCCCTGGAGCACCTGCTATCCTTTTGGAAAGGAAATAGAAAAACCAAATACCAAAAAGGAAAAGAGCCCTTAGAAACTGCTTTCAGTCTCTGTTCCTGAGGCAGAAGTTTTCAGAAGGCTTCCTCTTTGTCTTAGCCGACGTACTGCTTTGACTCCTGCCTTCTGCTTGGTGGGGAGGTGTGCAGCTGAGAGTTTTTGAAAGACCTAGTTGCTGAGCCCTTCTTGAGCAGTGGGTTATTTCCGTGTGTGGATGGGTTGCATTTCCGTGCTTCTTAGTTCCTCACCTCCTAAGGCATTTCTACCCCCGGTTTGAGTGTGTTCGGAGCGGAGATCTGTGGAACACCTCGGAGGGTCTCTTGTGTCTTAGAGATGTTCCTTCGGGCATCTTTTTGAAATCCTGAGAACTTGCGTTTAACCTGATGCCAAGTGCCAGGTTGACAGCGCTGAGCGGGGATTCCCTGCCAGTTTTCTGCACAAGCAAACTGCCAAGGGCAGGACCGTGGGTTCAAGGTGCTGGAAGAATGTTTCAGTCATCGCGAAGGAATTGGTGGAGGTTTTGTGGCAGTCAGTTGTCAGCGCTTCCTGCCCCAGTGACGGCAGCCACGTTGGCTGTGTCGCCGTGGGGCGAGTGCAGCACCGTGCCCACCGCCCTCCCTCACCACCAGGTTTCGTGCATGAGGCCATGGCCGGGTGAGAGCAGCCATAATGCCCAGCCCAGGCAGGACCTCCAGTGGGGTTGTCCCTGCTGCACGACCTGCATGGGGTCAGGGGCAGCCCCCGAGCATCCCATGCAGTGCCTGCCTCCAAGTGGGCGAGGGGGGCGTGGGGACGAGTATGGCTGTGCCCCTCTGTGACACGGGCTGTGCTCACAGGCGACATCCCGTGTCACAGTGACCGCTGCCCTCTCGCACACGGACACAGCCTCTCCACACACGTCCTGGCCAGGCTGGCGGAGCCCAGGCACTGGAGCTGCTCTCGGCACCAGTCTGCTGCGAGGAGCTGCCAAGGCCGAGCGGGAGTCAGCGAGGGGAGGCCGGGGCAGCACGGGCTACCGTGAAGTTTGGAAGAGGAGTAGGAAGAGGAGGCGGTGGTGTTTCCTCATCACCTCCTGCTGTAGGGGTGACCCAGAGCAGGGAGGAGAAGGATGGAGCTCTGGGACGCTGGCCACGGGAGGCAGCGTGGACAGCGGGTGCCAACGCTTCCCTTAGAGGGTAAGAAGTTTGGGAGCGCTTCCCCGGGAGCTGTCACAGAGATCATTAATGCTGAACATGGCTGTGGAAAGTGTGCTTGGAGGGAGCTGGAGGCTGCGGCCAAAGCCCCGACTGATGGTCCTCTCTGGCTCAGGTGCCAGTGTGGCTGCCAGGACTCCTGCGTCCCAAGCATGATGCCCTGCCATCTCGTGGCACCGCTGGGCAGAAGTCCCGGTGGTGAGGGACCCTGCTGGCCTGGCAGAAGGGGCTCGGGCAGCCCAGCTCCTGCTGGGGGAAAGTACTGGAGCTGCTGCAGTAGACGTGCAGAGCCTGGGCATGCAGGGATGCCATACGGGGAGACTTGCCCTGCAGGGGAGACCCTGCGGATGCCCTGAGCCTCTGAACTGCCATGGGCACAGCATTGTGCCCTTAGCATAGTGGAAATGCATTGCCAATACCCGAGGGAGGGGGCTGTCCTGTGAGAGCTGCGTCTGGAAGGAAAGGAGCCCTGCCTGAAGAAGGCTGAGGGGTCCTGCAGCTGTTGCTGGGCTCTGGAGAGGCTGCTGGGAACACCTGTGCTGGAAAGGAAACCTTGGACTTCTGTTCAGCTCAGCAGGGCTTTTTGGGCAGGATCCCAGCCACTGCCTCTACTCCTTCCCCTTGGTTCTCCTTGTAGCTGCAGACTGGTAGAGCAGGCTTTGAGCCTGGGGCACACTGTGGATGTCCCATGGAAAGGTGTCTGCGTGCTAATGGCTCTGTTTCAGCTCCAGACCCCTCCAGGGAGCAGCTACAAGGTTCTCACCTCAAGGTGGTTCCCACCTTAGCTGCTGAGTGCCTGTCGGCACTGGGCTGACATTGGGGAGGGGGAGGCTCTTTGAAGAAGCTTGCACTTGCCATCTCCTTGCTTCGGCATGTGCTGAACGGTTGTGAGGTGGCCCGCCCTAGCATGACGTGTCTTTCCCTTATTTTGCAGAGCGCCTTGCTATCTGGGAAGGTGTATCAGACTACATTGTACGGCAGCTGATGCTGAACCAGGTGGGTTTGCCGTCCTGGGCCTCCTCAGGAAAGCCTTCTTGTGCATGTTCTGTGAGGGGAGGGATGACCTCTCTGCTTTTCCTGGTAGTTTGGAGAGGGTGAAGAGGAGAGGGGTGAACATCTCTAGGAAATTCTTCCAAAGAACCTCTCCAGGGCTTCTCCAAAGTGTTCCAAGGGTGGGCAGGCCACCAAGCACCGTTGCCATGCGCTCACAGGTTAGCAGCCTCTCCACCTAAGAGTTTCATACGTCTCCTCTTCTTTGCTGTTTTCAGGGAGTCCGAATTATTCGGCTTGGGACCTTGGACGTTGTTACTGAGCAACTTGGGGGTGGGAAGGCTGGTCTCCTGACTGTTCGCAGACCCGTCTTCCGCCTTGCGCAGAATATTGCAGCGGTTCACGGCCTCACCCACCGTGAGGCCTACGCTCCTGGTAAGAAGACAGGTGGAGACTGTTGCTTGCCCTGGGGACCTCTCTGGGGAGTGCACAACTGCTGTTTGTCAGTGACTGTTAGAAATTGAGAATTGTGTCACCAGGTCCTGAGAACAGCTTCCGATTTTTTAAAATAATCCTGACATCATTATGCGCATTACAACAACACTCCCTCTCTGGATGTCTTGCTTGAACAGCTGTGCACTTCTGAGGTGCTGAGGGTAGCTGGAAGGCTCTGACGGGCTGCGGTGCAATGCTTGTGTTCTCCTTCCTCCTTGAAGCCATGAGACATGGCACAGCTAAAGCTCTCCCAGGCTGGAATGCACAGAGTGTAGGAACTTGCCCCCCTTGCTGCTCTCCTTGTCCTGCCGTCATGTGTCATGTTCCTAGGAGATGGCAGGGACCCGTTCCTTCTAGCTGTGTGGGGAAGAAAATGTTGCAGTACACTTGGCACACGCGCTTGTAGAGTGCTTGGGAGTTGTCCTGGGGAGGGATGGTGTCAGCCTCCCCCATGAGCTTTTCCCGCACGTTAAAGAAGACAGCCCCGAATCAGGGTCCTGCTTGGAGAGCTCCAAGCTGCTGACACTCTGGTCTTGCCTGCTCAGGCGCTCTGTTAGTGACTGTGTGGCTCTTCTGCTGCTTCCTAGGTCACAAGCAAGCTGAGCCCCTGAAGTATGCTCGCATAGCCTCGGACATCTCTGTGCCTCGGAAAAGAGTGCAGGCCTGCATAGAGGAGACCGTGCATCTTTTCTGCCGCTGCCTGGAGAGCGGGAAGAATGTTGCCTTTGTTCTGAAGCACGTTGGCATGCTTGTCATTCAAGGAAGCAACGTGAAAATGAGGTTCTACAGAGACTTGCTGCAAAGGCTGAATGGGACGGCACAGCTGGTAGCAGCTTCTCTTAGGGTACCGTTTCCATTTCTGTGCCGCTGCTTCTAGTCCTTTGGAAATCCTAGCCAAGTGGATGGATTTTTACTGGCCTGCCACGACCTTTCTGGGCACCCGCATAGCTGTGGCCTCGAGTACCGGCAGCTCCCTGCCCCGTTCTTCTGGAACATTCTGAGACCTTGGTGGCAGAGCAGAGCCTGGGAATTTCTGTACTGGGTCAAACCAACGCTCCCTGCAGCCCAGGGTCCCGTTGTGATGTGGTCAGGGAAAAAGATCAAAGGAAAGGGCAGGCTGATTATGTATTTTCTTCCTGGAGATCTCGCCTTCCAGCAAGCTACAGTTTAGCGCCTTTTTGCGTTAGGATCATGTTTGGATTGGTGACGGGAAGCGGAGACACAAGCAGACCAAGGCCCAGCTGGCAGCAGACCCCTTTTGCCGCTGTCACCGTGTTGGTCTAGTTGTGCTGAGCAGCTCTTCCGAGGGCCCCTGGAGGCGGAGGAGCCCAAAGCAGGGCTTTTCCTGATGTGTGCATCTGCACGCTGCTAGTGGTGGCCACAGAGAACATTATTGCAGCCCATGCTCTTCCCCAGGTCTGTAGCTGAGCCCCGTCCTTCCCGTGGGCTTTCAGGTGCAGCCAGAAAGAGGACATGTGAGAGCAGTTCAAGCTGAGCCCCTTAGGACTAAGCTGGAGATGCAACTTAGCCGTAGCCCGGCCCTGGTTCCCAGCTCTGTCTCTTCCTTCCGTCCGAGTCTGTGGTGTCTCTTCAGGCCATTCTCTGGGCCAGGGGTTTTCTGCCGCCTTTGTTCCAGGGAGTCCCAGGGCAGGACCCTCAGCAGCCCCTTGAGTACACCGCAGAGGTTTGGCCCTCCCAGTTGTTACCCACTGTACAAAGGCAAAGGCTGGGCTTTTTCTCTCACCACCTCAGGGGTGCAGAGGCAGCGGCCTGAGTGTGAGGAGACCCTGGGGGGGGGCGGGTTACTGCCACCGCTGAGCCGCCCTCTGTTCTCAGCTCACGAGGCATCAACTCAAGGCATCCGGGAAAAGGCAGCAGCCAGGAAGGCTGGCTAGTGCAATGCCTTCTCCTGTGCTTGCCTCCATCGGCCTCTGCATTGGGAAAGACCTGGTGCCTGGGCTGAGTCTCTGGATTCCTTCCCTTGCCCAAAGCCTGCCAGTGCTCTTACCCTTGCTCACTGATTTCCCGGCAGCTGCTACGGTGTCTCCATGAGGGGCTGCTGAGAGGAAGGCAGTTCTTTGTTGCAGCATTGCTGAGAGGAAGCTGCTTCTCTGAGCAGTGGGAAGATTTGCTGCCCTTGTGAGCCCTGAGCTACTCGTCTTGGCATCCTCTCACCTGTGTCTCTCGCCTTGCAGATGCCAGCGATGAGGGATTCAGTCCTCTCGGGCACCAGAACTGCTGCTTCTCAGACCCTTTCTGGTCGTGTCATTGTCTTTCCCGAGTGAGTCCATTTGCTTCTTAGCGGCTGGCTCCCACAGGAGATGGGAGGTGGTGTGCAACGGCAGCCGAGAGGACTGAGGTTGCAAGGAGCTTTCTCACGGGAAGGAGGGGGAAGGCCTGGAAGAGCTTGATGAGGAAGCTGGTGCCCCCCGGCGGGTGGTGGTGGGTTTGTGGTTCCAGGAGGACTTCTGCACGTTTCTCAGCTTGCTACTACACTCGTCCAGGATGGGGCATAGTCTGCTTTGGAAAAAGATGGGCTTCAGAGAAGCTCCCCAGTACCACTGTGTGCCCATTATTCCCCCAAGGTGCCAAGGAAGGGTGGTGCCCTGCGTCCCGAGTGATATGTTTTTCCTGTGTCCAGGTACAAGCTGGAGAGTGTAGCTGGGAGACCAGCTGTGAGGCGCGTGGCACGTGCGAAGGCGAGCCAGGAAGAGGAGAAGAGAGAGGCTGACTGCGGTGGCAAGAAAGGTAATGGCAGAGCTGATTAGTGTCCGGGGTTTGTGCCTTGGCCGCCAGGGCTCCTGGCTGGGGCATCAGAGCCAGGGTGCCAGTGTGATGGCTCGGGCAGCCTGAGGCACTAGACGTGATGCTGCTTAGCCGTTCTGGGAAAGCTCATGAGGGAAGCAGGCCTCAGGGCAGCCCAGCCCTCCCACCTGCAGTGGATGCCTCCGAGTTACACTTTCCCCCACTTGCAAGGGGAATCCATGCCCTGGTGTGCATTGGAAGCTACTCTTGTGTTGGAGGAGGCGGTGCAGAAAGGAGTCAACCGTGAGGCCAGTCAGAGGTTGGGCCTGGAGCTGTAGGTAACGCAAGGGTTCACCTGTCTCAGGGATTCGTGTGTTTGTCTCTGAGGGGAAGAGTCACCTTGAGGAGCTGGTGAAAAGTCTGGCAAGCTGTGCCACGACTTCCTTTCATTTTCAAAGCAAGGTGTAACCTGTCTTTCTGAATTTCTCATCCTCATGCCCAGAACAATGCCTTTGCCTTGACGGTGTCAAGAGGGGACCTGTCGGCATAGGAGAACAGTAGAGAGATCCAAGACTGTGTTCCCCTTGAGTGAGCTTCCTGCCCCCAGAGAGACTCTCTGAGGTCAGCAGCACATGCCCACAAGCCCCCTTTTCCAGCATGTGACTGGGCTAGAGCATGAGAAAAGCAGTGGCAGAAGAAATGATGCTGCACAGTAAAAACGGCAAGTTGGACAGGAGCCAGCGTCTGGACAGGCCTAGGAGTGCCCGGGAAACAAGGCTGGAGGCATGGGAGTTTTACCACAGGCTTGAGGAGATTTGCATATCCTTCCTGTTCCAGAAGTCTCCACAACACTGTCCCAAAGTGTCTTCTTGTCTCCTGCTTTCAGGAAATCTTCCTGGCAAGCACCTCGTCTTGCAAGAGCAGCCTCCTCAACGCAGAGCAACTGCGGTCACTCTGGAGAAGGGAAGGGGAGACAGGGGCAAGGGCAAAGCTGCTCCTGGCAGGTGAGACAGTTGTGGAAGTGAGCCTGTACTCTTGGGGTTGTTTGAGGGAGACCTTTTCTTTGGACACCGTGTTTCTAGCAGCTCTGACTGCCTTTGAGCATGTGTCATCCTGACTGCTGATGCCTTGGTGGCTGGCCAGCAGCCAGGGAGTTCTTGGGAGACCCCCGTGTTTGCTTCCTGTTTCTCCGGCCTCTGCCTTCAGGTTACAAGGTTTTTGGAGACTCGGTGCACACGTAGCCTGTGGGAGATGAGTGCCCTTTTCTGAGAGCCTTCATGTTTAAGTACCCAGCATCGCTTTCTGCTGGGGACAAGAGTACTGGGGGCCTATAGGCATTGTCTGAGGATGGGGGCAAGACTGAATGCTCTTGCAATGCCTTTCAAAGAGAGGAGATGTTTGTGGGAGCTTGGTCCCATTCTCTGGGCTGTTGCCAAGGGGCAACGAGTCCCAAGTCAGAATGGCTTAAACATGCGGGAGCTCTTTCTTGGAAGGGGAAGCATGTTGCTTTGCATGGCAGAGTGAAATTGCAGTCATCCTGGCACCCAGGATACAGAGCAGAGAGTCTTGTCCAGATTTCAGTTTGACATGGTGAGGCTGAAGCCTTCTCCTTCCTCTGAAAAGTTGTCTTGTGGCTGGCCCAAGAGAGTGGCAGGGACAGGTAAAAGGCAGGCACGCTTTGCTGCCTGTGTAACTTGCTCCCTCTTGGGCCCTGGCTCCCCATGATACTACATTTGACGTGCCCAAACACAGAGTATTTTGGACCAGGGAGCAGTGCTAAATGGAAGTGCCAGGTAAGGCGGCGGGGTCGGGGGGAGTGGTGTCTCTCAGAGCCTGTTCCTGCAGAAGAGCTGGCACCACTGCTTGCTGTGTCAAGAGGGAGCCTGGATCTGGGCATCGTGAGGATTTTTGTGGGCATGCTTTGTTGGTTTAATGCTGGGGGCATTTCAGCCTGGGGGTCTCTGTGCCTCTGTGGAAATGAACACGTGCATTTGAACCCAGTGCTTGCCCTGCAGAAGTGCCATGTGCTGCAGAAGTAAGAGCCCAGCTGGTGAGCTTGGGGTGGAGACCAAACTGCCCCTGTGCTCACACCGCCTCCCGCTGCTGTGCGTTTGCAGTGTGCTCGCAGCCGCGCAAGGGAGCTCCTTGAGCAAGGTGGAGAAAGGCAGGAGGAAGGCAAGTGCGGAAGGCAGAGGCGCAGAATCGTCAGCAAAGCCAAAGCCAAAGCGAGAAAGGGCATCACTGAAGGCCACGAGAGAAATGGAAGAGGCAGAGAGGACCCAGGTACAGGAAGCGTTTTAAAACCTTGAGACAGGAAAAGCCTTTCTTCTACTCTGGGGGATCTGAGGCTCAAAGGTGCTTCAGGGACCTGTCCCAGGTGCCTTGAAAGGCATCTAGAGGAGGCCAAGAACCATCCGGAATGGGCTCTGTGGTCCAAGAGAAGTGCTAGTGTTAGTAAAGGGCCGTTGCGGGTCTGTTGGGTGTTAGGGAAGCAGGAAGTGAGGCCATGTGCAGTCCCGGTAAGGGTAAAACGTGAGGTCCGCCTGGCTCTTTAGGGTCATTCTGTGTGCTGTGCTGAAGCCCACAGCAGGGCTGCAGCCTTAGCTCCCGCTCAGCCCACAGCAATTCCTTCCCCTCCTTTGCTCTGCTATATGCGAGCTCTGTGCCTGAGTGAGAGGGTCTGTCTGGCAGTGGTGGTAGGCCTTGGTGAGGCTGGGACATGCCCTAAGGGCAACTGCAGCATCCCTGCCTGAGCAGGGGTTTCCGCTGCCTTGGGTGCCTGAGGCAGCAGCAGTCTTGGGGGCTGCTGAGGACCCAGCTCCTGCAGTCGCTGGCTGCTGTCGTGCAGGATGTTCAGTGTGTCCGAGTGAGGAGAGACCTAGCATGCAAATGCTGCTCTGATGCCAATGCAGATTCGGCGGATGTCACAGACGCTGACAAACCTGCGGCCTGACCTCCGCCTGCCGATGACCAGCCAGGATGAGAGGGCCGAGGATCCCGCTCGAGCGAGAAAGCCGAGCATTGAGGATGTGTACATCTACCACCTGGGGCCAGAGGAGGAGGAAACAGTGTTTGTTTACTTCTCCCACATAGACAAGAAGAAAGAGCAGCAGTCCTCAGAAGAGACAGTCTGCGGAGTGAGTGTGTGTGATTGTGAGGGTGAGAGCGGAGCTCGGGAGGGCTTGTGAGGATTGTGTGCTCTGAGCTGCTGAGCCTGGCAGCAGGCCTTGCTTCTGGAGTTCTGCTCTGGCAATGGCCATTCTCTCTGCTTGTTGTTGATGTGAGGAGCGAGGCCCCGGTGGGGTAGTGGGGTCCGGTGGGGAGCAGCAGGGATGCACCGGTGACGCATGAGTTTCTCCCGGAGAGCACCTTGAGCTCCAGCGTTTCTGGGTTGTCGCGCTGCTGCAAAGTGCTCCTGTGGGGAGTCTCTGGTGGGTGTTGTGGTGTGGGCAGCAGCAGTGCACAGTCAGAAGGTTGTCTGAGAATCTGTGTGCATGTGCAGGATTCGTCCACTTGCTGGATGATGGAGGAGTGGGAGATATATAAAGGAGAGTCATCTGCAAGCTACAAGGCCAGCGGCACCTGCCTGAAAAGGTACGTGTGGCCCAGGTGCAGCAAGGCCTGTGGCATTTGGATAGCGGTGCCCGCCTGCGGGGTGAGAAAGACACGTTGCTGGGTGGTGGAGCTGTACTGGCCCAGGAGGCTCTGCTTTTGCTGGGCATGGGAACGACTCGGGTAGACCCTGTGGGCAAGCACCTCTCAGCATCTTCCAGCAAGTAGGAGAAACTTCTCTGGAGCTGTGGGCTGTAAGTCCAGTTGGGAGTGTATGTGCACAGGGCCTTTGGGAGAGAGGAGGGCTCCATGCCGAGTGTAAGAGAGAGTGTGTGCCTGCTCTCGCAGGATGCTTTCCAAGCCAAGTGTGCGTGTGCTTCGAGCAGCAGCGAGCAGCCTAGTGCAGGAGGCAGAGAAGAGTCAGGTGGAAGAGGTGGGAGGAAGGAATGCTGCTGCGGAAGCGGAGTGCCTCAGGTGCGTATCTCCCCAAACGAGCGTGGCTTCCCTTTGTGCAGTGCCCTTGCTTGCCCGCCCAGCAGCACGGGGGAAGGAGGGTCTTTTGCGGAGAGGTGTGAGGGGACAGCGAGCAGCAGGCTTGCAAGTCTGTGTGCCTGGATGAGGTGGCCCTTCCACCAAAGGCTTAGTTGTTGGTGCCTCAGAGGAGGATTTCCACGTGGGCCAGGAGTGCTGGAGGAATGCCGAGTCAAAGGGACAGAGCAGTGGGCATTGCCAGTGTTTCAGGTTTCCTGAGTTCCCTAGAAACTTCTTCTTTGGACTACAGGCTGTTTTTATGCCTGGCACGCAAGAGTGCAGGGATGGGTAAATGGTAGGCATGCTTTTGTCCCTTGAGCACTTGCTGCATTCTTGCCCGAGAGTCGCCAGTGCAAAAGCATTCTCCATGCCTAAACCCGGAGGGTTAGGAGCATGGAGCTGTGGTGAATGCAACTGCCAGGGTGGGGGTGTGAGTTAATGGTGTCTTCCGCGGCCTGTGCTTGCAGAAGACCTGGCTTCTGTCTGTGCTGCCTCAGGAGGGAGCCTGGATTTGGGCATCTGGAGCTTTCCTCTGGGCATGTTGTGTAGGCTTGCCATTTCAGCTGGGGCTGATGTCTGACTCTGTGGGAGTGAATGCCTTTAGTTGAAGCCACGTGATTGTCGTGCAGAAGTGCCTTGTGCTGCAGAAGCAGGTGCCCAGCTTGTGAGCGTGGGGTGGAGAGCAAAGTCCCGCTCTGCTCACACCAGACCCCCGTGCTGTGTATTTTCAGTGTGCTCCCAGCCATCCGCGGGAGCTCCTCAAAGAAGCTGGAGAAAGGCAGGAGGAAGCCAAGTGCGGAAGGCAGGCTGCCAGCTGTGAGCCCTCCTAATAAAAGCCAAGAGAGGGCAGGGCAGGTACGTGATAGTGATTGAGGTGGTTCTTGTGCCACAGGGGCGTGTGGCAAAGCGTGGTTCTGCGGGCAGTGGGTAGAAAAGCCCTCTTCCTAAGAGTTCTTTCGAGCCCGCCGTGACCTTTCCAGGGGCTTGCTTGAAAAAGCGCAGGCTGAGCTGTCTTTTCTCTCTGCCTTTGCCGCTACTGCCTTCTCAGGAATCCCATTTGAAGCCCCTCTTTGGCCCTGCTCTGAGTGGAAAGGTACGTGCTGGGCCTTTCAGGAGAATGAAAGGAGAAACCTTCTGTTTCTCTCAGTGATCCCTTAGCTCCTTGGTCAGAAGAGAGCAGGCATTTTCTGTCTGGCCAGTACTAGCTTTTGTGCCTGAGACCGCTGAGAGGAGTGCTGAAGAGAAGATGCCGAAGAGGGGGTGAGAAATTACCTTTGGGCCCTGGAAAGAAGCAGATGCCAAGAATGC
The DNA here is from genome assembly GCF_028389875.1 of Rhea pennata. Classification (NCBI taxonomy): domain Eukaryota; kingdom Metazoa; phylum Chordata; class Aves; order Rheiformes; family Rheidae; genus Rhea; species Rhea pennata. The sequence continues at coordinate 129,862 of NC_084691.1, read as the reverse complement.
TGCTTGCCGTGTCTTTTCTGTGGCCCTCCAGCCCACAGGCTTCCCGTCTGTTCTGCCGGAGCAAAGAGGTCTCTGGGCATGCTGGTCTGAGGCGGAGGAGAAGAAAGAAAGGGCAGCTCCGAAAGCAAAGGCAGAAGCGGAAGAGTCGGAGAGGACCCAGGTACAGGAAGCCTTTCTAAACCTTCAGCCAGGAAAGGCCTTTGCCGTACTGCAGGGGACCTGCGCCTTGAAGGTTCCCCAGGGATGCAGGGTTGGAGGTGCCTTGTTGCTGCCGAGGAGCGGGGCAGGGACATCGTGACTTTGCTAAAATCTGAAGCCCCCGGGAGCTGCACCTTTCCCTTTCCCGTGGGTTTTGCTGAAAAGACAAGCAAGGCAAGTGAAGAGAAGGGAGCTCGTTTGAGGAATGTTGGAAGAGGAGCCCAGTATTTCCCCTGGAGGTCTTTTCCTGAAGAAAAGAGACCTAAGAGGCAAAGGAGCACGAGGAATGGAGTGTGTGGTCCGAGAGAAGCGCCAGTGTTAGTAAAGGGCCGTTGGCGGTCTGTTGGGTGTTGGGGAAGCAGGAAGCTGAGCCCTGAGTGCTGAGGACTGCTGCTGCTGGTAAGGGCAGGGCTCACAGGGGGTGTTTTGGGTCATTCAGTGTGCTGTGCTAAAGCCCACAGCAGGGCTGCAGGCATAGCTGCTGTTGAGCCCACAGCAATTCCTTCCCCTCCTTTGCTCTGCTCTGTGCGAGCTCTGTGCCTGAGCAAGAGGGTTTGCCTGGCAGCGCTGGTGAGCCTTGGTGAGGCTGGGACATGCGCTGAGGGCTGCGTGGAGGCGGCTGTGGCCTTTCTCCAGTTACAACTGCAGTGTCACTGACTGGGCAGGGGTTTCCGCTGCCTTGGGTGCCTGAGGCAGCAGCAGTCTTGGGGGCTGCTGAGGACCCAGCTCCTGCAGGCACCGGCTGCTCTCGTGCAGGATGTTCAGCGTGTCCGAGTGAGGGGAGACCTGTCATGCAAATGCTGCTCTGATGCCAATGCAGGTTCGGCGGATGTCACAGACGCTGACAAACCTGCGGCCTGACCTCTGCCTACCCTCGACCAGCCAGGATGAGAGGGCTGATGATCTTCCTCGAGCGAGAAAGCCAAGTGTGAAGGATGTGTACATCTACCACCTGGGGCCAGAGGAGGAGGAAACAGTGTTTGTTTACTTCTCCCACATAGACAAGCAGGAGAAGGAAGAGCAGCAGTCCTCAGAAGAGACGGTCTGCGGAGTGAGTGTATGTGATTGTGAGGGTGAAACTGGAGCTCAGGAGGGCGTGTGAGGCTTGTGTGCTCTGGGCTGCTGAGCCTGGCAGCAGGATTTCCTTTTGGAGTTCTGCTCTGGCAATGCAAATGCCTTTTGCTCATTCTTGATGTGAGGAAAGAGATCCTAGGGAACAGCAGAGGCCACTGGGGAGCTGCAGCATTGCCCTGGTGATGGACACATCAGTTTCTGCTGGAGGGGGCGGGGGGAGGTTGCTTGTGCCGTATTGAGGTTGCTTTCTGCGTTGCAAAGAGCCCCTATGAGAAGTTGTCTGTGGGCTGTATTTGCTTACGGGGCTTGAGGCTGAATATTGCAACTACTAGCTTAAGATTGCTGAGTGTCTGGTGCAAGTCAAGCAGCAGAAGAAATAGTGTGCTGCAGGAAGAATCAGCGTGGCTGGACCCCCATCACCAGTCTTTCTCTGGGATGAATGCAGTGCAGGTGTCCTGCTGTGCAAGTCGCTATTCCCTTTGGTCCTTTATGTTGTCAGGAGGGATCAGAGCTTGCGGGAGAAGTGCCACTGGGAAAGAGGAGTGTCACTGGCTGCTGTGTTGGTGCTTGTAGAGAGGCTCTGAGTGTTCTTGGAAGGGAGATTAAAAGCTTCCTTGACCTGTCTTGCAGGTTCAGCAGAGAAGTGAAAGGCAGGCAAGGGTTCGGTCAGTCTCCTGCCTCCCTGCAGCTGTGGAAGAGGAGCTCGGAGGGCAGCTTTGTGAAAAAAGAGCATGCTTTCAGGATGTCGTCAAGTACACCTTGTCATCAGATGAGGAAGAGATTGTGTATGTTTTCTTCTCCCGCATAGAGGAGGAGAAGAAGAGAAGAGCAGCTGAGAGGCGGGAGACACAGGAGAGGGAGTAAGTGTGTGCCAGCTCCAGGAGAAGCCTGGCAGTGTTGAGGGGCAGTGAGGGGCACCCCCGGAGGTGCCAGAATGCCAGGGCCAGGGCCACTGGTTTGAGTCAGGCCTTGATACTACGCACCTCTCCGCAGCCTCGGTGCATTCAGCCTCAGTCTTGGCCGCACCAGACTCAGTCTCAGGCTGACCAAGAGCTGACCAAGGGCCTGGGGTGGAGCCAGGGCACTGGCTCACATCATAGTGAGCGTGGAAATGCCCTTCAGAAGCACATCCAGACACGCACGGCTGGAAATACTCTTGCTGTATTGCTCTCTCTTTCTCTGTGTGCATCACCCTTAGCATCTTCCTTTCTTGTTCTTTAGCTGTGAGGGGGAGAGTCACCTCCCCAGCCAGCAGGAGAGGCCCCAGTGACTGCCAGCCATCCTGGAACACACGCAGAATTTTGTTCCTGTGGATTAAAGCACCTCTCCAAATGGCCGTGACTGTTTCCTTGGCCTGTGAATGTCAGCGGGTCCAAGAAAGGAAAGATCAGGAGCATGGGCTTGAGTGTCCGTGCCTGCTCGCAGGGCAGCTCTCTCCTGAGGTCATGCGGTAACTGTTTGTCTGCAGCTGTGCCCATGATGTGTCAGGGACCTCCTGCTCTCTGTGGGTGCCAGTCGGAGGAGTGGAGTCAGCCCTTTCATGACAGCACATCGCCTGCTGCAAGGGCATTGCTGCCTTGTCAGGGAGGTGGGAAGAGCTCGTTTGGCCCTCGTGAGGCGGCAAGAGTTGAGCCAGGGCCTCTGTTTCCTGGGGCCAGTGCTGGTTGCCAGAGGGGAGCCCACTCAAGTATGGTGTGCCTGTTTGTTGCACTGAGGGCTTGGTTTTGGGGGTGTGAAGGGAATCCTGGGGATAGCAAGGGCTGGCATTGGAAGCTCACAACCGTGAGGGTGTGGCCAGGGTAGTCCCTGGCTGCCTTGGCTGTAGCAACCATGAAACAGTGGAGTTGCAGACTCTGAGGGGAGTGTGGAAAGAGAGTAGCAGAGTCCAGAGTGGGCACCTTATGTGAGGAAACTTCCCCCTTGTCGGGGAACTGGTAGGGGGATGTCATGGAAGCAGGTCTGCAGGGCAAAGGATCAGGGGAAAACTGGCAGGTATGTGAGGACAGCACCTACTAAGCACAGGGACAACCCTGCTTGATATGCAGGCAAATGAGCAGCGGTAGGACGAGACTGGCTTGGCTGAGCCAGCACCTCCTGGTGGAAGTGCAGTGGAAAAAAAAGGGAGCACAGAGGAGGTGGAAGCAGGGAGAGGCTACAAGGGAGGTACTAGAGCGAGAAGTCCTGGCTGTGCAGGGATGGTGTCAAGAAGGCCAGAGTGCGGCTGGAGCTGAGCCTTGCAAGGGACGTCAAGGAGAACAGGAGCTTCCTGAGCCAAAGAAGTAGGCTGAGAAAGATAGAGGTACCTTGCTGCATGGGGTGGTTGACTTAAGGAGAGGAAAGCACATGCGGCCGAGCTACTCTGTGCCGCCTTAGCCTCAGCCTTCACCAAAAGGTCTCAGGGCCCCTGTGCTTGTGGAAGGTGTTGAAGGAGGAGGAGAGCAAGCAGTAGTGGCAGAGGATGGAGTCAGGGATCTTTGATCCGGCTGGGCAGGCTCTCCGACGCCCTGGAGGACCTCCCAGCGGCTGTCCTCTGGCCTGCCTGCTGCTGGCTTATCAGCTGGCAGAGTCAAGAGGCACCTGCCAGGGAAGGCAGCGGCCATGTGCTCTTTTCCTCCTGCTCACCCACCAGACTGGCCTGGCCAGCCCAGCTGCAGCACCTTGCAGCCCCCGCAGGCCCTCTCTGCACAGAGGCAGAAGCCCTGCTCCTGCAAACCCACCAGCTGCTTTGCTCCTCTTGGCTGCTCTTGCTGCTGCTGAGCCCTGCTCTGCCATCAGGGGCTCAGCTACCACTGTCACCCAGGACATCCTGCTCGGTCACCAGTCTCAGCCTCTCTCCAGCTCACAAGTCAGGCCGAGGATCGAGCACACACTGGACTGTGAGTGCTGTCCTCTCCCTCCATGTTGTGCTCAGGGTGAATGAAGGACTCACCCTGCCATGGGCGGCTCTGGCAGAGCTGTCTGCACCTTAGGCACATGTCACAACAGCGCCCACGTCCCCACACAGGTGCTGGAGCAGGGACTCAGACGGCCTCTTTCACTGCCCCGTCGCACTGTACCCCTTTCTTCTCCCTCTTCAGGAATTCAGAGAAGGACACGCACAACTACCCAGCACAGCTACACGCCCTTGCCTCTTCTGTCCTTCCCATCAGGGATGGGCATGGCACAACCATCTCAGCTCAGGTTCTCCGCGACACGTGTGCAACCTCCATAGTGCTCTTCAGCTTCTCTGGCCATCCCGCATGGTCCAGAAAGGATGTCCCACAGCAGCACGCATGTCCCAGCCACCAGCAGCTCTGCTGCCCCAGAGTCTGCTCTCCAGGGATGGACCTGCAGAGAATTTGCCTTTTGTAGTGACTGAGCTCAAGTGAGAGGAGGGAGCAGAGGAAGTGGCCAGCCATCCAAGCAAAGTTTGAGCCCATGTACACAGTGCAGAAGGGGTGAGCAGGGCATCGCTGTAACCCTTTGGCCCCCTCTTTGCCCTGCTCTTCAGGTCAGTTGGTATTCTTCAACTTTGTGTGCAACAAATCCAGCTAGAGCAGGTGCTCCTGGACTTTTGGCTCTGTTTTTGCACGCCAGGGCTGTGCAACAGTGAGAAGTCTGAACAACGCGTCCTGTGTTCTTGAAGGCAGTGCTGAGTTGCAGAGCCCCACACTCTCCCGTCGGGTGTGAGGAGGGGGAATGTTCCCTTTTCCCTCTGGGTTTCCCAGGTCAGTTCCTGGGGTCAGAAAAGAGCACTCCCTGGGAGAGTCCCAGCACATCAAGGGGCTGGTGCAGGTACGTCCATGAGATGCTTTGGGAAAGCTTGTGGCATTCTCTTGTGGCTCCTCATGGTTCCCTTTCTTCTCTCCTTTGGAGGGGGACACAGGGCAGAAGGCACAGCAGTCACTAAACCTGGATTTACTCTGTTTTAGCTGTAGTCAAGTGTGTGCCTTGTGCTCCGTGGTGATCCTAGCACTGCTGATCTCCTCCCCATTCCCTTCCTGGGTAACACTCCTCAGCAAGACCCAGCTCTGCACGCACGCACGCGTACATACACAGACACACACACACACACAAACACAGGTGTGACTGGGAAGGTCAATGATACGAGCCGTGCCAGCAACAACCCCTCTGTTCACAGCAGCCCAGGTTCAGGAGACAGCCCCCTCCCCGAGCAACTCAGCAGCCTGAAGCAGAGGCACAGGATTAGCGCAGCTTCCTCTGCACTGGTTCAAGGGGACCATGAGCAAAACCCAGGCTGCCAGGCAGCACAACTCCCCAGGCACCCCACCAAGAGGGCACCGTTTCTAGGTGGGCTCCAATCAGCCAGCTTCTGGTTAGCAGCTGAACACGCTGCACCACAGAAAGCCCTAGCAGGGGCCCTGCCGGGGCAGCTCTGGCATCAGGACAGTCGGGAATGGGACCAGTGCTGCAGGAATGGGAACGTCCCTGATCCCAGGCCTGGTGCCAGCCTCAGGGGAGGGCACGCTGCCCTTCAGCAGCTGCTGGGTGCTGGTGGGCAGAGCAGCGCAGGCGGAGGCCTGCTGCCCACCTCAGGGCTGTGGACAGCTCCCTGGCCAGGATGAGAGCCACCTGCTCCCGTGGCCCCTCTGCCGTGCACCCAGGCGGCACTTGGAGCTGTGGGCACATCACCCTGGAGAGGACATTTCCCTCAGCCCACTGCCTCCTGCTGCTGCTGCTGGCGACAGGTGTGACACACACAGCAGTGCTGCACGGGCTGGCAGAGGGGACTCAGGGAAGGGGTTTGTCCCTCTCCATCAACCCTCCCTGGGAGGGCCAGAGCATGCGAGCAGCAACCGCTACAAGACTCTCCTCCTGCCCCCTTCAGCTGCAGAGACAGTGAAGGGGCAGCACTCCATGGGGCAGCCCTGGCCCAGGAGCAGCGCCAGCTAAGAGGCAAGCCCAGCTTCCCCCATGGCAGCCCGCAGCCCAGCACGAGGCTCTGAACGCTGCTTTCTGCTGAAGCTCTCAGAGCACCAGCAGACAACAGGCCTGTGCTCGTCAGGGCCATGTCGTGGGAGGAGAGTGCCCCACACACCATGCCCCCTCCCGCAACAGTGACTCAGATCACCTCTGTGACTGCGGCCTGAGAGGCCATCAGCAGGCAAGCAGGCGGGTGGGCACTGTGAGCTCAGCGGGGGCAGCACAAAACCCCCTGCAGAAAGGAGAGCTCCTGAAGAGGGCGGAGGCAGAGGCAGGGAAAGGTGGCATGGCTGGCAGCTGCTTTGGGAGGTCACTTCTCTTGCAGCAATCTTTTGGGGTTGCAGGCAGGCAGGCACTGTAAGGTCATGAAGCGGGTGAGAAAACCTTCCCCATGGAGAGGAGAGCTCTGAGGGGAGGGGAGAGGCACAGGAAGGTAGTGGGGGATGACCCCAGAATGATGACCATGTCACTTCTTTTGCACAGTGGCAAGATCTGAGGATTTGAAATTATAACTCTGATACGGGAATGACAGTCACATTTATCATATACATAAAAATATAGAATATATGTTATACTACATACCCCCAATATCTAAAATAACCTCCTCTCTATATACTATATTATACTACATGGCTCCGATCTCTAAGATAAGCAATTCTTGGAGGTGACAACATTCATCTGGAGAACACTCAACACCTGCCACTCTGCAGGCAGCATGGCTTTGTCCATTCTCCTCCTACATGCATGCAAAGCAGGACATCTCAGCAAAAACACTTTCACTTCAGTAATAACAGCTTGCAAGCCCCTGAGGAAAAGCTGCACCTGAAAACAACTACTGGTCTAACAGGGCAAAGAGTAAAACACATTCCTCCCCAAGAGACACAAGCAGCAGACACATCACCCTTCCTGGGAAAGCTGCATGCATGACTACCTCTCTGAAGTGCTTGTACACCAAGGCATGCAGCATGGGGAATAAACAGGAAGAACCGGAGATGTGTGTGTGGTCGCAGGGCCATGATCTCATTGCAATTACAGAGGTACGGTGTGATAGCTCGCCTGACTGGAATGCTGTCATGGATGGCTATGTGCTTTTTAGGAAAGACAAGCCAGGAAGGCGAGGTAGTGGGGAGTTGCCCTTCATGTGAGAGAGCAACTGGAATGCATCGAGCTCTGCCTAGGGGTGGTGGAGGAGGAGGCAGTCGAGAGCTTATGGGTGAAGAACAAAGGGCAGGCTAGCATGGGGGACACTGCCGTGGGTGTCTACTGCAGGCCACCTGACCAGGAAGAGGAAGTCAGTGAGGCCTTCTACAGACAGCTGGAAGGAGCCTCACGATCACAGGCCCGGGTTCTCATGGGAGACTTCAACCAATAAGCACGATTGCAACCCTGGAGTTCAGGAGGGCAGACTTTGGGCTCTTCAGAGACCTACTTGGAGGAATCTCATGGGTTAAGGGCATAGAAGGAAGGAGGGTCCAGGAGAGCTGGCTAGTATTCAAGCATCACTTCCTCCAAGCTCAAGAGCAGTGCACCCCAAGGAGAAAGAAGTCCAGCAAAGGGGGCAGGAGACCTGCAGGGGTGAGCAAGGAGCTCCTGGCAAAACTCAAACAGAAGCAGAAAGTACAGAGAATGTGGAAGAGGGGACAGGCTACTTGGGAGACTTATAGGACTGCTGTCAGAGTGTGTAGAGATGTAGCAAGGAAGGCGAAGGCCCATTTGGAGTTGAGTGTGGCAAGGGATGTTAAGGACAACAGGGCGGGCTTCTTCAAATACATCAGTAGCAAGAGGAGGGCTAGTGAAAATGCGGGCCCACTACCAAATGGGGCGGGGGCCTGTTGTAGTTAGATTCCCGGGGGCCAAACATCCGGTTTGGCCACCCAGCACAAACTCACACACAAACACTGTTCAGTAGCAAGCAGTTTATTAGTAGATACTTACAAACAGACCGACCCGATGGTAATCTCAAGAAGGAGATTCTGGAAGCCACAGAATCTATATGTATCCAACTGCTGTTCTTTCCCACGGATTTCCAAGACCTTGTTAGTTACTTATTTGTATGCCGCTTAACACAGCGGTATTGTTCTAGGCACTAAAAAGTTACAACACTAGACCATTCTCACCAAGTATCAGGTAGTACAGATACAAAAGTTACAATACGGACCATTCCCATGAAGTATCAGGTAGTACGGATACAGGGCCCTGGTGACAAAGGCTACAGAGAAGGCAGAATTACCGAATGCCTTCTTTGCTAAAGTCTTCACTGCTAACGGCAGCCCTCAAGAATCCCGGAGCCTGGAAGCAAAGGGAGAAAGTCTGGAGAAAGGAAGACTTTCCTTTGGTTGAGGAGGAGAGGATTAGAGATCTGGGCAAGCCTGACATTCACAAATGCATGGGCCCAGACGGAATGTGCCCACGGGTACTGAGGGAGCTGGCGGATGTTGTTGCCAGGCCATCCTCCCTCAACTTTGAAAAGTCCTGGAGAACTGGAGAGGTGCCTGAGGACTGGAAGAAAGCCAATGTCACTCCACTCTTCAAAAAGGGCAAGAAGGAGGACCCAGGCAACTATAGGCCGGTCAGTCTCACCTCCATCGCTGGAAAGGTGATGGAACAGCTCATCCTGGATGTTGTCTCCAGACACATGGAGGAAAAGAAGGTGATCAGGAGTAGTCAGCATGGATTCACCAAGGGGAAATCCTGCTTAACCAATCTGATAGCCTTCTCTGATGGCGTGACTGGCTGGGTAGATGAGGGGAGAGCAGTGGACGTGGTGTCCCTTCACTTCAGCAAGGCTCTGTATCCGTGCTACGTGATACTTGATGGGAATGGTCTGTGTTGCAACTTTTGTATCTGTACCACCTGCTATTTGGTGAGAATAGTCTAGTGCTGTAACTTCTTAGTGCCTAGAACAATACCGCTGTGTTAAGCGGGATACAAACAAGTAACTAACAAGGTCATGGAAATCTGTGAGAAAGAACAGCGGTTGGTCACATATAGATTCTGTGGCTTCCAGCCACAGAATCACCATGAGAAGCAGTCAACATGAAGGTCAGAAGCTGAAGAGTAGTGAAATAGCGACCCCCAAAGTCAAATGTGGCCCCGAAATAAGTCTGCACAAGTGTGCAGTACCAGAGCCCGGTTATGCAACCGGGGCGGAGTTGGGCTAGACTCCCTGCACTCGCTGGCCCCAGATGCAGGGACTCTCGCGTACCGCAAGTAATCATAAATGCTGGAGTTTTCCAAAGGAGGGTGAGGCTGCTACACAACAGAGGACCACGTTGCTTCCTCGGGGACGCCCAAAAAGATTGTGCCTGCCGACTCTCCCTCTCGCCATGCAGACGATCGGGACAAGCACTGAGGTGGTCCTTCTCGAGATTACCATTGGGTCGGTCTGTTTGTAAGTATCTACTAATAAACTGCTTGCTATTGAAGAGTGTTTGTGTGTGTGTGTGTGTGTGTGTGAGTTTGTGCTGCCTCGCCAAACCGGATGTTTGGCCCCCAGGAATCTAACTAGAACAGGCTCTTGACACTGTCTCCCCTGACATCCTCCTAGAGAAGCTCAAGAAGCGTGGGTTTGATGAGTGGACAGTGAGGTGGATTGAGAACTGGCTGAAAGGCAGAACTCAGAGGGTTGTCATCAGTGCTGCGGAGCTGGAGCCCTGTGGCTATTGGAGTTTGCCAGGGCTCAGTACTGGGTCCCATCCTGATCAACTTCTTCATCAATGACCTGGACGAAGGGACAGAGTGGCTCCTCAGTAAGTTTGCAGATGATACCAAGCTGGGAGGAGTGGCTGCTACAGCTGAGGGCTGTGCTGCCATTCAGAGAGAGCTGGCCACGCTGGAGGGCTGGGCGGCGAGGAACCTCCTGAGGTTCAACAAGGGCAAGTGCAGAGTCCTGCACCTAGGGAATAATAACCCTCGGCACCAGTACAAGCTGGGGGCTGACCTTCTGGAGAGCAGCTCTGCAGAGAAGGACCTGGGAGTGCTGGTGGATGACAAATTGACCATGAGCCAGAAATGTGCCCTTGTGGCCAAGAAGGCCAATGGTATTCTGGGGTGTATTGGGAAGAGTGTTGCCAGCAAGTCAAGGGAGGTGATGCTGCCCCTCTCCTCAGCCCTGGGGAGGCCTCATCTCAAGTACTGTGTCCAGTTCTGCGTTCCCCAGTAGAAGAGAGACATGGAGCTGCTGGAGAGAGTCCAGCGTAGGGCTACAAAGGTGATCAGAGGGCTGGAGCGTCTGCCCTCTGAGGAACGTCTGCGAGAGCTGGGCCTCTTCAGCCTGGGGAAGAGAAGGCTGAGGGGGGATCTTATCAATGTGTATACTTATACATCCTCCCTTATACATCCTGGGGAGGGTGTCAAGGGGATGAGGCTAAACTCTTTTCAGCTGTCTCATGCGAAAGGACAAGAGGCAATGGGCAAAAAATGAACCACAGAAAGTTCTGCCAGAGTATGAGGAGGAATTTCTTCACTGTGAGAGTGACAGAGCCCTGGAACAGGTTGCCCAGAGAGGTTGCGGAGGCTTCTTCTCTGGAGATATTCAAAGCCCACTTTGATGCAACCCTGTCTAACATGCTTTAGGTGACCCTACTTGAGCAGGGAGGTTGCACTAGATGATCTCCAGAGGTCCTTTCCAACCTTACCGATTCTAGGATTCTATGATTCTGTGATTCTACGGAGACGGCTACAGCTTCCAGACAGCTCCCACGAGGAGAGGGCTGGAGCTTCAGTTAGGCTCCTGGCCAGGGCTGGAGGTGCCAGGGCAGACTGCTCAGGGGAAATGAGTCCTACTCAGTGCACGCCAGGCCCTGATGTTCCAGGCCACAGTTTCTGCAGTTCCCTCCTGCAGCCGCTCCAGTTTTGCAGTGCCTCCCTTGAACTGGCACGGTCACAACTGGACACAGGCGAGGCCTAGCAACTGTGGCGTGTCAGCTCACATTGCTCCATGTGCTCGCTCTACAGGAGCTGACGCAGCAAGCACACAGCTGCTGAGGCCAAGAAGGACAGCAGACCACTCTGTGCTCACGCTGACTGCCCCTCTTGTCTAGTCTTCCACTGCTGCCAGCAGGTGCAGAAGGCAAGAGCCAGCCAAGCCCTCCAGCAAAGCCAAACCCAAATCCTAACCCAAGCCTTGTGCAGACCACAGGAGAGCGGGACTGGGACTGCTGTGGCTTCACACTGGCTTAGGTACTTAGCGGGGGATGTTGTGTGTTTAGAAAATATGAGTGCATGGCACTCAACTCTGCAAAGATCCTTGGCAGCGTGTTCCCTGGAGCATTCCGACACTTCTTGGGGAACTTCCTTGAGCAGTGCAAGCTACTTGGTACTTCTACAATGCACTTGTCGTGTGTATAGTCAGGCAGGACTGCCTTTGGCCACACTGCCTGCATGCAGGCAGCTCCGCTGCCTTAGTAGTTACTATGTGGGTGAGGAGTGGGAAAGGCAGGACAGCCTCAAGCCCTCTGGGTCTCCCACCACCGCTGAAGAAGGGAGAGAGTGGGCACACTCTTGCTAGAGGCCTGCTTTCAACTCCTCTGCTCTGCCCGCTGCAATGTATTCCCTGCCTTGGCGTGCTGCTCTCCCATGAAATGAGAACTTGCAGGCTATCCACTCAGCTGCAAAAGCTGCAGCTGCACTAGCTGGGGCTTTCGCTTGGAGTCCAAGGACCCTGCCCTGCCCCCAGAGCCAAAGACAGGGCCCGTCTTTCAACGCTGCCAGAAAGGTCCTTTCCTCAGGAGAGATGCAAGCGGAACTAGCACTGCAGGAGCTGAGGGCTGAGGCAGGCTCACTGGCCCTGCAGAGACAAGGTGGCACATGCCTCTGCTACAGATCACAGGACCTGTGGAGGGTCCTTTTCAAAGAGTCTCCTTCCTCCTTTACTCTGCAGAATGTTCTCAGAGCAAGCCGAGTGCCCTCAGACTTCCTGGATGCCTAGCCATGCTTTGCAGAGACCCAGCGCCTCTCCTGCCTCTCTCTTCAGATGCTCACCATGCACATGCCCTATAGTCTGCCTCAAGAATCAAGCTCCGGGTGGGGCAAAAAAACATGAACGAGAGCTGCCACATCTTCTCTTTTTATTCCGGATTACAGAAACTCTCGTCTTGTGGCTCAGCTGGTAGTTCTGCCTTGTCATCACCCCATGAACCTGCACTCGATAAATGCACGTGTACCTGGGCTTCCCCCAGTTGCTCTGCACCTGGAATTTGATGTAGCGGAAGGCTCTGGGCAGCTGCTTCTGTAAAGGAAACAGAGGCAGCCATCGTTGCTCGGGTGGAAAGAGCGACAGCACAGCAAGGGCGCTTCCTCTGCCAGCCCCATCCCTGCTGGGGAACCAAACGCAGCCCTGGCAGAGGAGGCAGCCGTGCTTCCCCTGCCAGAGCCACAAGGCACAGGATGCTTTGGCTCATCCTCCACGCTCTGTCGTCCAAGCACTTGCAGGCAAACCTCAGTCTGCTGCTCGCGTCGTGCCCACACGCACTCCCGGTACCTTGAGGCGGAAGGTCTGAACAGCCTCCTGGTCCACCTCAAACACAGAGAGCCCCAGGAGAGTTTCTGCTGCTGCTTCTTCATCCACGCCCTCAAAGGCAAGCGACAAGGGGAGCACGTCATGCTCAAGCAGAGCTGAAGGAAAAGTGTCTGCTGAGGTGCAACCGGGCAACCCTGCCTCGTGTGCCGCTCCTCTAGCAGGAGCCGAGAAGAGCTTAGTGTGGGTGTGGGTGAGGCTGCTCTGAGCAAGCGCTCCAAGACCCTTGGCCAGAGAGCATTCAGCAAGCCCGAGTGGCATACCACCACCGTGCGCCACCCCACGCAGGGATGCAATACTCTGCAGAAACCAGCCCACGCTTCTCTGGGAGAAGTCGCCAGGAGAAACAAGGCTCCTTTGCAGCTTTCGGCCAGGGCCGCAGGGCCTCGTTCCCTCCCCGCCCCCCGCGGAGGTGCAAGGCAGAGACTTAGGGAGACAGCAAAATCTTTGGGGGCGCTGCTGACTTCCCCGGAAGGAGAGACTGCCTTGGAGATGTGCTCCACGGTGACAGCCATTGGCCAGATCTCCTCAGGCAACCGAATGACCACTCGGCCCTCTGCTCCTTGGAAAACCCAGCAGTGTCCGGGGGAAGTAGGCAGCTGAAACCAGAAAGCAGCCTCCTTCAGTGGCAAGGCACTGCAAGAGCCCACAGAACTGGCGGCTTTGCGAGCAACACAGGCCTGCCTTAGTCTCTTGGCTGACATTCTGCATGCAAAGGCACACCAGTGGATGAAAGGGACAGGAGGGGACTGGTCAACTTGATTTCAGAAGATGGAAATCTTCATTAGCAAACAGTTAGGCTCTACTGCCTTTGCAAAACCCTGCTCTGATTTTGCACAGCATTCAGAGACAGGGCAGGTCTCCCTAGCGGACCTCACCCCAGGAGCCTTCAAAGACTGCGCGGGAGAGACGAGGCTCCCGTCAGCCGCCACGCTTCCTGCAATGCGACACATCCTGCCAGCCTTGGGGGCCTGCAGGAGGTGCTGTCCTTGCCTCAGTGGCTTGGCAGCCCGCCCACACACACAGCTTCCTCTTTCTCTGGCAAGGGACCACTGGAGTTGAGGAGGGAAAACGCAGCTGCCAAGAACAAAGGTCCCCAGCAAACTGCCAGCAGGGGTTGTGGGCTGGCTCCTGCCATTGGCTTCAGCTCTGTTGCCCTCCAGGAGGGAAGGCAGCACTGGGGGGAAGTGCAGGTGATGCTCTGGCAGAGGGTGAGCCCTGCAGGGCTGAGCAGTCCTGCTGCTGCGAAGGGAGGGGCTTGGACTTGGGGCTTGGGGCTTCGGGCCCCAACTTGAAAGCAAGGCACTGCCTCGGAAGTCATGCTCTCCACGCTATTACCTGCAAAATAGTATCCGGAGGGTTGGCCACCAACAAGAACGGAACGCAAAGCCAGCAAGCCTCACTGCCTTGCCCGCTGTAGGTGCTGGATGTTCTCTCCTCGTCGATGGTAGCCCCTGAAATGCACATGCAAAGCAGCTGCCTAGGACAGGCCGGAGGCTAGCAGAAGCACTGAGCTAGCCGGTATTTCTGAGGCTGCAAGCCCGGCCGCGCAGCCTTTCTGGCAGGGCCATACAGCAGGCGAGTGCCAGCAGGCTTTCCGTACGCACTCCTGTGCTTTTCAGAGCCCAGTCCATCGTCTCCAGGTACTTTGCCCCTATCTGCTCAAGTGCTTCTCAAGTTGAGAAAGGCCTGGGAAAAACATTGCCAAGGCAGAGACGGAGGTGAGCACGGAGAATGACACACACTCATCGAGGGGCACTTCGGCATGAACACTGAGGGTTTGCCCAGAGCAAAGGAGAGCCTCGGGGTCAGTCCACCAAAGGCAAGGCTTGCTGAGAAAGGCACCACCCCTTTGGGTCAGTGCTTTCTGACGAGCCGAGTGAGGACTCGCGGAGAACAGCAGTCTCCAGAGCCACGCTGCAGACCTGCCTCAGGTCACCAGTCAGGGCCCCAAGGAGCCCCGAGAGCCAGCTGCGTGCTGCGCAGCAAGAGGACAGAGCTGACTCTCCAAAGGGCCAAGAGGAAGCAGCAGGAGGGAGCCTCCAAATGATAGCAAGGTCTTTGATGAAATGCCAGCCTCCCTACCGCTCTCTTCTTCTTGACCATCTCACTCTCCTCCAAAACCTCTTCCACCGACTGCAGGATGGCTTCCTTCGCAGCACCTGCTCTTCTAGGAGCTCCTGCTCACGGATCTTCTCCCGCAGCAAGGCCAGCGAGTTACTGAAGGGAAAGCAGATCTTGTCCAACAGCTGCCCAGCCCCTGCAGGCAGGCTCCCAACGCACTCACGAGCAGGGTTGTGCTCTTCCACTTCCCTCCCTCCCTCTGACACAGATTGTCCCCAACACTGCACAGGAAGTGATCAAGCAAAGGGTTCAGGAGTGCTCCACTCGCAGGGCAATGGCAAACTCATGCTCCATTTCCATCCTGCTACAGCTCTCCAACACCACACATCACTTTTTCCTTTTACTTCTGCCTCCTCTTGCAGCAGCAGAAGGGACAAATAAATCAGAGGAACTCAGACCTTCCAGACATGGGCTCTACCAAGGAGGGATGTGTTTGCTTGGTCTTCAGAGTCTGTGTGGTTTTAATCGCACTCCCTTCCAAACGGGCACTGCTGCCCCTCGCTTACGACCTGCTCTGTTCCACTCGCTCCTCCACGTCTGCCTGCGGTGCCACCAGTGCTGCAGCTCTCACACCTCAGGCCTTCTCAGCCCCTCTCAGTCCGCAGCACAGACCAAAAACCCCCTCTGTGTCCCTGGGATGCTCACAGGCAGCAGCCGCCACAGCCCAGCACAGAGCTTTCTCACCCGCCCCTCCCCTCCTGTCCCCTCCCGTCCCCGAGTCTCGCCCAGGCCCCAGAGCAGAGCGGGGCCCTGCGGCAGCAGCGCCCGGCAGCAGCGTTTCCCCGCGGACGCTGCCCTTCAGCACAACTGCCGCAGCCCAGGGCCAGCGCGGGCGCCGCTGCCCCTCGCTCACGGCCTGGGCCGCGGGCAGCAGCCACTGCCGCAGGCTCCACGTACAGGAGCAGCTGCCGCGCGGCAGCGTCGCTCTGGGCTCCCTGTGCAGCCGCCGCCAACGCCCGTCGCTGCCGCAGCTGCTTCTCGGCGGCCGTAGAGCGGCGCCGCGCCAGGGCCAGGCGGCGGCGGGGCCAGCGGGCACCTGCGCCGGCACCATGGCCACACGGGCCCCGCCCCCACCGCCGGAAGTGACGCCTCCCGCGCCCAGGACCCTCCCACCCGGCGCTCCCCCATTGGCTCCCGTGGGGCTGGGAAAGACAGAGGCGGGGCGGGCGTGAAAGGGTCGTCAGTGCGCGTGCGCTGGGCGGGCCTGGGGCCGCGGGGGGCGGGTCCCCGAGGGGAGGGGCGGAGCAGTGACGGGGTGGGGCGGAGCATGCGCACTGGCACGGAGGAGGGCGGCGAGGGGCGGGGCCGGGGCGGGGCGGGGCCGGGAGGCGGCTGCTGCGGCGCGGGGCGGCGTCTGCCGGCGCGGGGCCGCCCGGAGCCTTTAGCCGCGGCGCCGGGAGCTGCAGCGCCGGGGCCGAAGGCCGCTGTCGGGGCGGAGCGAGCGGCTGTGCGTGCGGGGGGGCCGGAGCCGCCGCAGCCCGGCCGTGTGCCAGGAGCGGCTGGGCGAGGCCCGGCCGGGCCTGGGCCGCCTCCGGCCCCACGGGAGCCCCCGGCTCTTGCGCCCCTGCTGCGGGCGGCCCCGTGGCTCGGAGCCGCCTGCGGTGGAGGCTGGTCAGGGCCGTCTCGGCTGCGCGGGGACCCTCAGCATCAGTGTCAGCACAGGAGCTTCACCCCCCCGCTCCTCCGTCCCACACCGGGAGCCCCAGGGAGCCCCAGAGCAGCCCCAGAGCAGCACACGCAGGGGAGAAAGGAGGGGAAACGCTGTGATGCAGCTGCGGGGGGAAGCCCAGGCAGCAGAGACCGCCAGGCCCTCGGCACAGCACACCGAGCAGCGGCAGGGCAGCGGCACCCGGGCCCGCGCCAGGAGCTGTGCCCCTCTGCTCTGCCGGAGGTCTGGCTGCAGCGCAGGGGGCTGGTGGCCTGGCCCCGGGGCCTGCAGTGCGGCGGCTCTGCGGGTGGCAGAGGGCACGCGGGTCTTGCTTTGAGGGGGATGGCTGCACGGGAGGGGTGGGAGGGCGTTGGCCAGGTTCCCCCTCCCGCAGCATTTCTGCTTGAGTTTCCGCTCCTTCTGTGGCCCTGGCTCCAGTGCCTGGAGCTTTTCCTGCAGCAGCTCTTTCCTTGTGCTGCGTCTTGGCCCTGTCTTGAGTGCTACCTTCTGAAATAGCAGCATGTGCTGAAGGAGAATGAGTTTCCAGAGGGATGAAGTTGCCTTTAGCACAAACTTCCCAATTTCTTCAGCAGGACTTCAGTAGCATCTTGACGGCAAATATTCCGTGTGTCCTACGAAAGCTGCAGTTATGTTGTAAGAAGTTTTTGTGCATCTGATCCAAGAGGGAGAGAGCGCAGCAGTGATGGTACCAGCTGCCCTGGGGAGCCTACCTTTGGCAAAAGCATGATTTCTGTTGAAAAAAGACCAAAGTATCCCTGGAGCACCTGCTATCCTTTTGGAAAGGAAATAGAAAAACCAAATACCAAAAAGGAAAAGAGCCCTTAGAAACTGCTTTCAGTCTCTGTTCCTGAGGCAGAAGTTTTCAGAAGGCTTCCTCTTTGTCTTAGCCGACGTACTGCTTTGACTCCTGCCTTCTGCTTGGTGGGGAGGTGTGCAGCTGAGAGTTTTTGAAAGACCTAGTTGCTGAGCCCTTCTTGAGCAGTGGGTTATTTCCGTGTGTGGATGGGTTGCATTTCCGTGCTTCTTAGTTCCTCACCTCCTAAGGCATTTCTACCCCCGGTTTGAGTGTGTTCGGAGCGGAGATCTGTGGAACACCTCGGAGGGTCTCTTGTGTCTTAGAGATGTTCCTTCGGGCATCTTTTTGAAATCCTGAGAACTTGCGTTTAACCTGATGCCAAGTGCCAGGTTGACAGCGCTGAGCGGGGATTCCCTGCCAGTTTTCTGCACAAGCAAACTGCCAAGGGCAGGACCGTGGGTTCAAGGTGCTGGAAGAATGTTTCAGTCATCGCGAAGGAATTGGTGGAGGTTTTGTGGCAGTCAGTTGTCAGCGCTTCCTGCCCCAGTGACGGCAGCCACGTCGGCTGTGTCGCCGTGGGGCGAGTGCAGCACCGTGCCCACCGCCCTCCCTCACCACCAGGTTTCGTGCATGAGGCCATGGCCGGGTGAGAGCAGCCATAATGCCCAGCCCAGGCAGGACCTCCAGTGGGGTTGTCCCTGCTGCACGACCTGCATGGGGTCAGGGGCAGCCCCCGAGCATCCCATGCAGTGCCTGCCTCCAAGTGGGCGAGGGGGGCGTGGGGACGAGTATGGCTGTGCCCCTCTGTGACACGGGCTGTGCTCACAGGCGACATCCCGTGTCACAGTGACCGCTGCCCTCTCGCACACGGACACAGCCTCTCCACACACGTCCTGGCCAGGCTGGCGGAGCCCAGGCACTGGAGCTGCTCTCGGCACCAGTCTGCTGCGAGGAGCTGCCAAGGCTGAGCGGGAGTCAGCGAGGGGAGGCCGGGGCAGCACGGGCTACCGTGAAGTTTGGAAGAGGAGTAGGAAGAGGAGGCGGTGGTGTTTCCTCATCACCTCCTGCTGTAGGGGTGACCCAGAGCAGGGAGGAGAAGGATGGAGCTCTGGGACGCTGGCCACGGGAGGCAGCGTGGACAGCGGGTGCCAACGCTTCCCTTAGAGGGTAAGAAGTTTGGGAGCGCTTCCCCGGGAGCTGTCACAGAGATCATTAATGCTGAACATGGCTGTGGAAAGTGTGCTTGGAGGGAGCTGGAGGCTGCGGCCAAAGCCCCGACTGATGGTCCTCTCTGGCTCAGGTGCCAGTGTGGCTGCCAGGACTCCTGCGTCCCAAGCATGATGCCCTGCCATCTCGTGGCACCGCTGGGCAGAAGTCCCGGTGGTGAGGGACCCTGCTGGCCTGGCAGAAGGGGCTCGGGCAGCCCAGCTCCTGCTGGGGGAAAGTACTGGAGCTGCTGCAGTAGACGTGCAGAGCCTGGGCATGCAGGGATGCCATACGGGGAGACTTGCCCTGCAGGGGAGACCCTGCGGATGCCCTGAGCCTCTGAACTGCCATGGGCACAGCATTGTGCCCTTAGCATAGTGGAAATGCATTGCCAATACCCGAGGGAGGGGGCTGTCCTGTGAGAGCTGCGTCTGGAAGGAAAGGAGCCCTGCCTGAAGAAGGCTGAGGGGTCCTGCAGCTGTTGCTGGGCTCTGGAGAGGCTGCTGGGAACACCTGTGCTGGAAAGGAAACCTTGGACTTCTGTTCAGCTCAGCAGGGCTTTTTGGGCAGGATCCCAGCCACTGCCTCTACTCCTTCCCCTTGGTTCTCCTTGTAGCTGCAGACTGGTAGAGCAGGCTTTGAGCCTGGGGCACACTGTGGATGTCCCATGGAAAGGTGTCTGCGTGCTAATGGCTCTGTTTCAGCTCCAGACCCCTCCAGGGAGCAGCTACAAGGTTCTCACCTCAAGGTGGTTCCCACCTTAGCTGCTGAGTGCCTGTCGGCACTGGGCTGACATTGGGGAGGGGGAGGCTCTTTGAAGAAGCTTGCACTTGCCATCTCCTTGCTTCGGCATGTGCTGAACGGTTGTGAGGTGGCCCGCCCTAGCATGACGTGTCTTTCCCTTATTTTGCAGAGCGCCTTGCTATCTGGGAAGGTGTATCAGACTACATTGTACGGCAGCTGATGCTGAACCAGGTGGGTTTGCTGTCCTGGGCCTCCTCAGGAAAGCCTTCTTGTGCATGTTCTGTGAGGGGAGGGATGACCTCTCTGCTTTTCCTGGTAGTTTGGAGAGGGTGAAGAGGAGAGGGGTGAACATCTCTAGGAAATTCTTCCAAAGAACCTCTCCAGGGCTTCTCCAAAGTGTTCCAAGGGTGGGCAGGCCACCAAGCACCGTTGCCATGCGCTCACAGGTTAGCAGCCTCTCCACCTAAGAGTTTCATACGTCTCCTCTTCTTTGCTGTTTTCAGGGAGTCCGAATTATTCGGCTTGGGACCTTGGACGTTGTTACTGAGCAACTTGGGGGTGGGAAGGCTGGTCTCCTGACTGTTCGCAGACCCGTCTTCCGCCTTGCGCAGAATATTGCAGCGGTTCACGGCCTCACCCACCGTGAGGCCTACGCTCCTGGTAAGAAGACAGGTGGAGACTGTTGCTTGCCCTGGGGACCTCTCTGGGGAGTGCACAACTGCTGTTTGTCAGTGACTGTTAGAAATTGAGAATTGTGTCACCAGGTCCTGAGAACAGCTTCCGATTTTTTAAAATAATCCTGACATCATTATGCGCATTACAACAACACTCCCTCTCTGGATGTCTTGCTTGAACAGCTGTGCACTTCTGAGGTGCTGAGGGTAGCTGGAAGGCTCTGACGGGCTGCGGTGCAATGCTTGTGTTCTCCTTCCTCCTTGAAGCCATGAGACATGGCACAGCTAAAGCTCTCCCAGGCTGGAATGCACAGAGTGGAGGAACTTGCCCCCCTTGCTGCTCTCCTTGTCCTGCCGTCATGTGTCATGTTCCTAGGAGATGGCAGGGACCCGTTCCTTCTAGCTGTGTGGGGAAGAAAATGTTGCAGTACACTTGGCACACGCGCTTGTAGAGTGCTTGGGAGTTGTCCTGGGGAGGGATGGTGTCAGCTTCCCCCATGAGCTTTTCCCGCACGTTAAAGAAGACAGCCCCGAATCAGGGTCCTGCTTGGAGAGCTCCAAGCTGCTGACACTCTGGTCTTGCCTGCTCAGGCGCTCTGTTAGTGACTGTGTGGCTCTTCTGCTGCTTCCTAGGTCACAAGCAAGCTGAGCCCCTGAAGTATGCTCGCATAGCCTCGGACATCTCTGTGCCTCGGAAAAGAGTGCAGGCCTGCATAGAGGAGACCGTGCATCTTTTCTGCCGCTGCCTGGAGAGCGGGAAGAATGTTGCCTTTGTTCTGAAGCACGTTGGCATGCTTGTCATTCAAGGAAGCAACGTGAAAATGAGGTTCTACAGAGACTTGCTGCAAAGGCTGAATGGGACGGCACAGCTGGTAGCAGCTTCTCTTAGGGTACCGTTTCCATTTCTGTGCCGCTGCTTCTAGTCCTTTGGAAATCCTAGCCAAGTGGATGGATTTTTACTGGCCTGCCACGACCTTTCTGGGCACCCGCATAGCTGTGGCCTCGAGTACCGGCAGCTCCCTGCCCCGTTCTTCTGGAACATTCTGAGACCTTGGTGGCGGAGCAGAGCCTGGGAATTTCTGTACTGGGTCCAACCAACGCTCCCTGCAGCCCAGGGTCCCGTTGTGATGTGGTCAGGGAAAAAGATCAAAGGAAAGGGCAGGCTGATTATGTATTTTCTTCCTGGAGATCTCGCCTTCCAGCAAGCTACAGTTTAGCGCCTTTTTGCGTTAGGATCATGTTTGGATTGGTGACGGGAAGCGGAGACACAAGCAGACCAAGGCCCAGCTGGCAGCAGACCCCTTTTGCCGCTGTCACCGTGTTGGTCTAGTTGTGCTGAGCAGCTCTTCCGAGGGCCCCTGGAGGCGGAGGAGCCCAAAGCAGGGCTTTTCCTGATGTGTGCATCTGCACGCTGCTAGTGGTGGCCACAGAGAACATTATTGCAGCCCATGCTCTTCCCCAGGTCTGTAGCTGAGCCCCGTCCTTCCCGTGGGCTTTCAGGTGCAGCCAGAAAGAGGACATGTGAGAGCAGTTCAAGCTGAGCCCCTTAGGACTAAGCTGGAGATGCAACTTAGCCGTAGCCCGGCCCTGGTTCCCAGCTCTGTCTCTTCCTTCCGTCCGAGTCTGTGGTGTCTCTTCAGGCCATTCTCTGGGCCAGGGGTTTTCTGCCGCCTTTGTTCCAGGGAGTCCCAGGGCAGGACCCTCAGCAGCCCCTTGAGTACACCGCAGAGGTTTGGCCCTCCCAGTTGTTACCCACTGTACAAAGGCAAAGGCTGGGCTTTTTCTCTCACCACCTCAGGGGTGCAGAGGCAGCGGCCTGAGTGTGAGGAGACCCTGGGGGGGGGCGGGTTACTGCCACCGCTGAGCCGCCCTCTGTTCTCAGCTCACGAGGCATCAACTCAAGGCATCCGGGAAAAGGCAGCAGCCAGGAAGGCTGGCTAGTGCAATGCCTTCTCCTGTGCTTGCCTCCATCGGCCTCTGCATTGGGAAAGACCTGGTGCCTGGGCTGAGTCTCTGGATTCCTTCCCTTGCCCAAAGCCTGCCAGTGCTCTTACCCTTGCTCACTGATTTCCCGGCAGCTGCTACGGTGTCTCCATGAGGGGCTGCTGAGAGGAAGGCAGTTCTTTGTTGCAGCATTGCTGAGAGGAAGCTGCTTCTCTGAGCAGTGGGAAGATTTGCTGCCCTTGTGAGCCCTGAGCTACTCGTCTTGGCATCCTCTCACCTGTGTCTCTCGCCTTGCAGATGCCAGCGATGAGGGATTCAGTCCTCTCGGGCACCAGAACTGCTGCTTCTCAGACCCTTTCTGGTCGTGTCATTGTCTTTCCCGAGTGAGTCCATTTGCTTCTTAGCGGCTGGCTCCCACAGGAGATGGGAGGTGGTGTGCAACGGCAGCCGAGAGGACTGAGGTTGCAAGGAGCTTTCTCACGGGAAGGAGGGGGAAGGCCTGGAAGAGCTTGATGAGGAAGCTGGTGCCCCCCGGCGGGTGGTGGTGGGTTTGTGGTTCCAGGAGGACTTCTGCACGTTTCTCAGCTTGCTACTACACTCGTCCAGGATGGGGCATAGTCTGCTTTGGAAAAAGATGGGCTTCAGAGAAGCTCCCCAGTACCACTGTGTGCCCATTATTCCCCCAAGGTGCCAAGGAAGGGTGGTGCCCTGCGTCCCGAGTGATATGTTTTTCCTGTGTCCAGGTACAAGCTGGAGAGTGTAGCTGGGAGACCAGCTGTGAGGCGCGTGGCACGTGCGAAGGCGAGCCAGGAAGAGGAGAAGAGAGAGGCTGACTGCGGTGGCAAGAAAGGTAATGGCAGAGCTGATTAGTGTCCGGGGTTTGTGCCTTGGCCGCCAGGGCTCCTGGCTGGGGCATCAGAGCCAGGGTGCCAGTGTGATGGCTCGGGCAGCCTGAGGCACTAGACGTGATGCTGCTTAGCCGTTCTGGGAAAGCTCATGAGGGAAGCAGGCCTCAGGGCAGCCCAGCCCTCCCACCTGCAGTGGATGCCTCCGAGTTACACTTTCCCCCACTTGCAAGGGGAATCCATGCCCTGGTGTGCATTGGAAGCTACTCTTGTGTTGGAGGAGGCGGTGCAGAAAGGAGTCAACCGTGAGGCCAGTCAGAGGTTGGGCCTGGAGCTGTAGGTAACGCAAGGGTTCACCTGTCTCAGGGATTCGTGTGTTTGTCTCTGAGGGGAAGAGTCACCTTGAGGAGCTGGTGAAAAGTCTGGCAAGCTGTGCCACGACTTCCTTTCATTTTCAAAGCAAGGTGTAACCTGTCTTTCTGAATTTCTCATCCTCATGCCCAGAACAATGCCTTTGCCTTGACGGTGTCAAGAGGGGACCTGTCGGCATAGGAGAACAGTAGAGAGATCCAAGACTGTGTTCCCCTTGAGTGAGCTTCCTGCCCCCAGAGAGACTCTCTGAGGTCAGCAGCACATGCCCACAAGCCCCCTTTTCCAGCATGTGACTGGGCTAGAGCATGAGAAAAGCAGTGGCAGAAGAAATGATGCTGCACAGTAAAAACGGCAAGTTGGACAGGAGCCAGCGTCTGGACAGGCCTAGGAGTGCCCGGGAAACAAGGCTGGAGGCATGGGAGTTTTACCACAGGCTTGAGGAGATTTGCATATCCTTCCTGTTAGAGAAGTCTCCACAACACTGTCCCAAAGTGTCTTCTTGTCTCCTGCTTTCAGGAAATCTTCCTGGCAAGCACCTCGTCTTGCAAGAGCAGCCTCCTCAACGCAGAGCAACTGCGGTCACTCTGGAGAAGGGAAGGGGAGACAGGGGCAAGGGCAAAGCTGCTCCTGGCAGGTGAGACAGTTGTGGAAGTGAGCCTGTACTCTTGGGGTTGTTTGAGGGAGACCTTTTCTTTGGACACCGTGTTTCTAGCAGCTCTGACTGCCTTTGAGCATGTGTCATCCTGACTGCTGATGCCTTGGTGGCTGGCCAGCAGCCAGGGAGTTCTTGGGAGACCCCCGTGTTTGCTTCCTGTTTCTCCGGCCTCTGCCTTCAGGTTACAAGGTTTTTGGAGACTCGGTGCACACGTAGCCTGTGGGAGATGAGTGCCCTTTTCTGAGAGCCTTCATGTTTAAGTACCCAGCATCGCTTTCTGCTGGGGACAAGAGTACTGGGGGCCTATAGGCATTGTCTGAGGATGGGGGCAAGACTGAATGCTCTTGCAATGCCTTTCAAAGAGAGGAGATGTTTGTGGGAGCTTGGTCCCATTCTCTGGGCTGTTGCCAAGGGGCAACGAGTCCCAAGTCAGAATGGCTTAAACATGCGGGAGCTCTTTCTTGGAAGGGGAAGCATGTTGCTTTGCATGGCAGAGTGAAATTGCAGTCATCCTGGCACCCAGGATACAGAGCAGAGAGTCTTGTCCAGATTTCAGTTTGACATGGTGAGGCTGAAGCCTTCTCCTTCCTCTGAAAAGTTGTCTTGTGGCTGGCCCAAGAGAGTGGCAGGGACAGGTAAAAGGCAGGCACGCTTTGCTGCCTGTGTAACTTGCTCCCTCTTGGGCCCTGGCTCCCCATGATACTACATTTGACGTGCCCAAACACAGAGTATTTTGGACCAGGGAGCAGTGCTAAATGGAAGTGCCAGGTAAGGCGGCGGGGTCGGGGGGAGTGGTGTCTCTCAGAGCCTGTGCCTGCAGAAGAGCTGGCACCACTGCTTGCTGTGTCAAGAGGGAGCCTGGATCTGGGCATCGTGAGGATTTTTGTGGGCATGCTTTGTTGGTTTAATGCTGGGGGCATTTCAGCCTGGGGGTCTCTGTGCCTCTGTGGAAATGAACACGTGCATTTGAACCCAGTGCTTGCCCTGCAGAAGTGCCATGTGCTGCAGAAGTAAGAGCCCAGCTGGTGAGCTTGGGGTGGAGACCAAACTGCCCCTGTGCTCACACCGCCTCCCGCTGCTGTGCGTTTGCAGTGTGCTCGCAGCCGCGCAAGGGAGCTCCTTGAGCAAGGTGGAGAAAGGCAGGAGGAAGGCAAGTGCGGAAGGCAGAGGCGCAGAATCGTCAGCAAAGCAAAAGCCAAAGCGAGAAAGGGCATCACTGAAGGCCACGAGAGAAATGGAAGAGGCAGAGAGGACCCAGGTACAGGAAGCGTTTTAAAACCTTGAGACAGGAAAAGCCTTTCTTCTACTCTGGGGGATCTGAGGCTCAAAGGTGCTTCAGGGACCTGTCCCAGGTGCCTTGAAAGGCATCTAGAGGAGGCCAAGAACCATCCGGAATGGGCTCTGTGGTCCAAGAGAAGTGCTAGTGTTAGTAAAGGGCCGTTGCGGGTCTGTTGGGTGTTAGGGAAGCAGGAAGTGAGGCCATGTGCAGTCCCGGTAAGGGTAAAACGTGAGGTCCGCCTGGCTCTTTAGGGTCATTCTGTGTGCTGTGCTGAAGCCCACAGCAGGGCTGCAGCCTTAGCTCCCGCTCAGCCCACAGCAATTCCTTCCCCTCCTTTGCTCTGCTATATGCGAGCTCTGTGCCTGAGTGAGAGGGTCTGTCTGGCAGTGGTGGTAGGCCTTGGTGAGGCTGGGACATGCCCTAAGGGCAACTGCAGCATCCCTGCCTGAGCAGGGGTTTCCGCTGCCTTGGGTGCCTGAGGCAGCAGCAGTCTTGGGGGCTGCTGAGGACCCAGCTCCTGCAGTCGCTGGCTGCTGTCGTGCAGGATGTTCAGTGTGTCCGAGTGAGGAGAGACCTAGCATGCAAATGCTGCTCTGATGCCAATGCAGATTCGGCGGATGTCACAGACGCTGACAAACCTGCGGCCTGACCTCCGCCTGCCGATGACCAGCCAGGATGAGAGGGCCGAGGATCCCGCTCGAGCGAGAAAGCCGAGCATTGAGGATGTGTACATCTACCACCTGGGGCCAGAGGAGGAGGAAACAGTGTTTGTTTACTTCTCCCACATAGACAAGAAGAAAGAGCAGCAGTCCTCAGAAGAGACAGTCTGCGGAGTGAGTGTGTGTGATTGTGAGGGTGAGAGCAGAGCTCGGGAGGGCTTGTGAGGATTGTGTGCTCTGAGCTGCTGAGCCTGGCAGCAGGCCTTGCTTCTGGAGTTCTGCTCTGGCAATGGCCATTCTCTCTGCTTGTTGTTGATGTGAGGAGCGAGGCCCCGGTGGGGTAGTGGGGTCCGGTGGGGAGCAGCAGGGATGCACCGGTGACGCATGAGTTTCTCCCGGAGAGCACCTTGAGCTCCAGCGTTTCTGGGTTGTCGCGCTGCTGCAAAGTGCTCCTGTGGGGAGTCTCTGGTGGGTGTTGTGGTGTGGGCAGCAGCAGTGCACAGTCAGAAGGTTGTCTGAGAATCTGTGTGCATGTGCAGGATTCGTCCACTTGCTGGATGATGGAGGAGTGGGAGATATATAAAGGAGAGTCATCTGCAAGCTACAAGGCCAGCGGCACCTGCCTGAAAAGGTACGTGTGGCCCAGGTGCAGCAAGGCCTGTGGCATTTGGATAGCGGTGCCCGCCTGCGGGGTGAGAAAGACACGTTGCTGGGTGGTGGAGCTGTACTGGCCCAGGAGGCTCTGCTTTTGCTGGGCATGGGAACGACTCGGGTAGACCCTGTGGGCAAGCACCTCTCAGCATCTTCCAGCAAGTAGGAGAAACTTCTCTGGAGCTGTGGGCTGTAAGTCCAGTTGGGAGTGTATGTGCACAGGGCCTTTGGGAGAGAGGAGGGCTCCATGCCGAGTGTAAGAGAGAGTGTGTGCCCGCTCTCGCAGGATGCTTTCCAAGCCAAGTGTGCGTGTGCTTCGAGCAGCAGTGAGCAGCCTAGTGCAGGAGGCAGAGAAGAGTCAGGTGGAAGAGGTGGGAGGAAGGAATGCTGCTGCGGAAGCGGAGTGCCTCAGGTGCGTATCTCCCCAAACGAGCGTGGCTTCCCTTTGTGCAGTGCCCTTGCTTGCCCGCCCAGCAGCACGGGGGAAGGAGGGTCTTTTGCGGAGAGGTGTGAGGGGACAGCGAGCAGCAGGCTTGCAAGTCTGTGTGCCTGGATGAGGTGGCCCTTCCACCAAAGGCTTAGTTGTTGGTGCCTCAGAGGAGGATTTCCACGTGGGCCAGGAGTGCTGGAGGAATGCCGAGTCAAAGGGACAGAGCAGTGGGCATTGCCAGTGTTTCAGGTTTCCTGAGTTCCCTAGAAACTTCTTCTTTGGACTACAGGCTGTTTTTATGCCTGGCATGCAAGAGTGCAGGGATGGGTAAATGGTAGGCATGCTTTTGTCCCTTGAGCACTTGCTGCATTCTTGCCCGAGAGTCGCCAGTGCAAAAGCATTCTCCATGCCTAAACCCGGAGGGTTAGGAGCATGGAGCTGTGGTGAATGCAACTGCCAGGGTGGGGGTGTGAGTTAATGGTGTCTTCCGCGGCCTGTGCTTGCAGAAGACCTGGCTTCTGTCTGTGCTGCCTCAGGAGGGAGCCTGGATTTGGGCATCTGGAGCTTTCCTCTGGGCATGTTGTGTAGGCTTGCCATTTCAGCTGGGGCTGATGTCTGACTCTGTGGGAGTGAATGCCTTTAGTTGAAGCCACGTGATTGTCGTGCAGAAGTGCCTTGTGCTGCAGAAGCAGGTGCCCAGCTTGTGAGCGTGGGGTGGAGAGCAAAGTCCCGCTCTGCTCACACCAGACCCCCGTGCTGTGTATTTTCAGTGTGCTCCCAGCCATCCGCGGGAGCTCCTCAAAGAAGCTGGAGAAAGGCAGGAGGAAGCCAAGTGCGGAAGGCAGGCTGCCAGCTGTGAGCCCTCCTAATAAAAGCCAAGAGAGGGCAGGGCAGGTACGTGATAGTGATTGAGGTGGTTCTTGTGCCACAGGGGCGTGTGGCAAAGCGTGGTTCTGCGGGCAGTGGGTAGAAAAGCCCTCTTCCTAAGAGTTCTTTCGAGCCCGCCGTGACCTTTCCAGGGGCTTGCTTGAAAAAGCGCAGGCTGAGCTGTCTTTTCTCTCTGCCTTTGCCGCTACTGCCTTCTCAGGAATCCCATTTGAAGCCCCTCTTTGGCCCTGCTCTGAGTGGAAAGGTACGTGCTGGGCCTTTCAGGAGAATGAAAGGAGAAACCTTCTGTTTCTCTCAGTGATCCCTTAGCTCCTTGGTCAGAAGAGAGCAGGCATTTTCTGTCTGGCCAGTACTAGCTTTTGTGCCTGAGACCGCTGAGAGGAGTGCTGAAGAGAAGATGCCGAAGAGGGGGTGAGAAATTACCTTTGGGCCCTGGAAAGAAGCAGATGCCAAGAATGCTGCTTGCCGTGTCTTTTCTGTGGCCCTCCAGCCCACAGGCTTCCCGTCTGTTCTGCCGGAGCAAAGAGGTCTCTGGGCATGCTGGTCTGAGGCGGAGGAGAAGAAAGAAAGGGCAGCTCCGAAAGCAAAGGCAGAAGCGGAAGAGTCGGAGAGGACCCAGGTACAGGAAGCCTTTCTAAACCTTCAGCCAGGAAAGGCCTTTGCCGTACTGCAGGGGACCTGCGCCTTGAAGGTTCCCCAGGGATGCAGGGTTGGAGGTGCCTTGTTGCTGCCGAGGAGCGGGGCAGGGACATCGTGACTTTGCTAAAATCTGAAGCCCCCGGGAGCTGCACCTTTCCCTTTCCCGTGGGTTTTGCTGAAAAGACAAGCAAGGCAAGTGAAGAGAAGGGAGCTCGTTTGAGGAATGTTGGAAGAGGAGCCCAGTATTTCCCCTGGAGGTCTTTTCCTGAAGAAAAGAGGCCTAAGAGGCAAAGGAGCACGAGGAATGGAGTGTGTGGTCCGAGAGAAGCGCCAGTGTTAGTAAAGGGCCGTTGGCGGTCTGTTGGGTGTTGGGGAAGCAGGAAGCTGAGCCCTGAGTGCTGAGGACTGCTGCTGCTGGTAAGGGCAGGGCTCACAGGGGGTGTTTAGGGTCATTCAGTGTGCTGTGCTGAAGCCCACAGCAGGGCTGCAGGCATAGCTGCTGTTGAGCCCACAGCAATTCCTTCCCCTCCTTTGCTCTGCTCTGTGCGAGCTCTGTGCCTGAGCAAGAGGGTTTGCCTGGCAGCGCTGGTGAGCCTTGGTGAGGCTGGGACATGCGCTGAGGGCTGCGTGGAGGCGGCTGTGGCCTTTCTCCAGTTACAACTGCAGTGTCCCTGACCGGGCAGGGGTTTCCGCTCTCTTGGGTGCCTGAGGCAGCAGCAGTCTTGGGGGCTGCTGAGGACCCAGCTCCTGCAGGCACCGGCTGCTCTCGTGCAGGATGTTCAGCGTGTCCGAGTGAGGGGAGACCTGTCATGCAAATGCTGCTCTGATGCCAATGCAGATTCGGCGGATGTCACAGACGCTGACAAACCTGCGGCCTGACCTCTGCCTACCCTCGACCAGCCAGGATGAGAGGGCTGATGATCTTCCTCGAGCGAGAAAGCCAAGTGTGAAGGATGTGTACATCTACCACCTGGGGCCAGAGGAGGAGGAAACAGTGTTTGTTTACTTCTCCCACATAGACAAGCAGGAGAAGAAAGAGCAGCAGTCCTCAGAAGAGACGGTCTGCGGAGTGAGTGTATGTGATTGTGAGGGGGAAACTGGAGCTCAGGAGGGCGTGTGAGGCTTGTGTGCTCTGGGCTGCTGAGCCTGGCAGCAGGATTTCCTTTTGGAGTTCTGCTCTGGCAATGCAAATGCCTTTCGCTCATTCTTGATGTGAGGAAAGAGATCCTAGGGAACAGCAGAGGCCACTGGGGAGCTGCAGCATTGCCCTGGTGATGGACACATCAGTTTCTGCTGGAGGGGGCGGGGGGAGGTTGCTTGTGCCGTATTGAGGTTGCTTTCTGCGTTGCAAAGAGCCCCTATGAGAAGTTGTCTGTGGGCTGTATTTGCTTACGGGGCTTGAGGCTGAATATTGCAACTACTAGCTTAAGATTGCTGAGTGTCTGGTGCAAGTCAAGCAGCAGAAGAAATAGTGTGCTGCAGGAAGAATCAGCGTGGCTGGACCCCCATCACCAGTCTTTCTCTGGGATGAATGCAGTGCAGGTGTCCTGCTGTGCAAGTCGCTATTCCCTTTGGTCCTTTATGTTGTCAGGAGGGATCAGAGCTTGCGGGAGAAGTGCCACTGGGAAAGAGGAGTGTCACTGGCTGCTGTGTTGGTGCTTGTAGAGAGGCTCTGAGTGTTCTTGGAAGGGAGATTAAAAGCTTCCTTGACCTGTCTTGCAGGTTCAGCAGAGAAGTGAAAGGCAGGCAAGGGTTCGGTCAGTCTCCTGCCTCCCTGCAGCTGTGGAAGAGGAGCTCGGAGGGCAGCTTTGTGAAAAAAGAGCATGCTTTCAGGATGTCGTCAAGTACACCTTGTCATCAGATGAGGAAGAGATTGTGTATGTTTTCTTCTCCCGCATAGAGGAGGAGAAGAAGAGAAGAGCAGCTGAGAGGCGGGAGACACAGGAGAGGGAGTAAGTGTGTGCCAGCTCCAGGAGAAGCCTGGCAGTGTTGAGGGGCAGTGAGGGGCACCCCCGGAGGTGCCAGAATGCCAGGGCCAGGGCCACTGGTTTGAGTCAGGCCTTGATACTACGCACCTCTCCGCAGCCTCGGTGCATTCAGCCTCAGTCTTGGCCGCACCAGACTCAGTCTCAGGCTGACCAAGAGCTGACCAAGGGCCTGGGGTGGAGCCAGGGCACTGGCTCACATCATAGTGAGCGTGGAAATGCCCTTCAGAAGCACATCCAGACACGCACGGCTGGAAATACTCTTGCTGTATTGCTCTCTCTTTCTCTGTGTGCATCACCCTTAGCATCTTCCTTTCTTGTTCTTTAGCTGTGAGGGGGAGAGTCACCTCCCCAGCCAGCAGGAGAGGCCCCAGTGACTGCCAGCCATCCTGGAACACACGCAGAATTTTGTTCCTGTGGATTAAAGCACCTCTCCAAATGGCCGTGACTGTTTCCTTGGCCTGTGAATGTCAGCGGGTCCAAGAAAGGAAAGATCAGGAGCATGGGCTTGAGTGTCCGTGCCTGCTCGCAGGGCAGCTCTCTCCTGAGGTCATGCGGTAACTGTTTGTCTGCAGCTGTGCCCATGATGTGTCAGGGACCTCCTGCTCTCTGTGGGTGCCAGTCGGAGGAGTGGAGTCAGCCCTTTCATGACAGCACATCGCCTGCTGCAAGGGCATGCTGCCTTGTCAGGGAGGTGGGAAGAGCTCGTTTGGCCCTCGTGAGGCGGCAAGAGTTGAGCCAGGGCCTCTGTTTCCTGGGGCCAGTGCTGGTTGCCAGAGGGGAGCCCACTCAAGTATGGTGTGCCTGTTTGTTGCACTGAGGGCTTGGTTTTGGGGGTGTGAAGGGAATCCTGGGGATAGCAAGGGCTGGCATTGGAAGCTCACAACCGTGAGGGTGTGGCCAGGGTAGTCCCTGGCTGCCTTGGCTGTAGCAACCATGAAACAGTGGAGTTGCAGACTCTGAGGGGAGTGTGGAAAGAGAGTAGCAGAGTCCAGAGTGGGCACCTTATGTGAGGAAACTTCCCCCTTGTCGGGGAACTGGTAGGGGGATGTCATGGAAGCAGGTCTGCAGGGCAAAGGATCAGGGGAAAGCTGGCAGGTATGTGAGGACAGCACCTACTAAGCACAGGGACAACCCTGCTTGATATGCAGGCAAATGAGCAGCGGTAGGACGAGACTGGCTTGGCTGAGCCAGCACCTCCTGGTGGAAGTGCAGTGGAAAAAAAAGGGAGCACAGAGGAGGTGGAAGCAGGGAGAGGCTACAAGGGAGGTACTAGAGCGAGAAGTCCTGGCTGTGCAGGGATGGTGTCAAGAAGGCCAGAGTGCGGCTGGAGCTGAGCCTTGCAAGGGACGTCAAGGAGAACAGGAGCTTCCTGAGCCAAAGAAGTAGGCTGAGAAAGATAGAGGTACCTTGCTGCATGGGGTGGTTGACTTAAGGAGAGGAAAGCACATGCGGCCGAGCTACTCTGTGCCGCCTTAGCCTCAGCCTTCACCAAAAGGTCTCAGGGCCCCTGTGCTTGTGGAAGGTGTTGAAGGAGGAGGAGAGCAAGCAGTAGTGGCAGAGGATGGAGTCAGGGATCTTTGATCCGGCTGGGCAGGCTCTCCGACGCCCTGGAGGACCTCCCAGCAGCTGTCCTCTGGCCTGCCTGCCGCTGGCTTATCAGCTGGCAGAGTCAAGAGGCACCTGCCAGGGAAGGCAGCGGCCATGTGCTCTTTTCCTCCTGCTCACCCACCAGACTGGCCTGGCCAGCCCAGCTGCAGCACCTTGCAGCCCCCGCAGGCCCTCTCTGCACAGAGGCAGAAGCCCTGCTCCTGCAAACCCACCAGCTGCTTTGCTCCTCTTGGCTGCTCTTGCTGCTGCTGAGCCCTGCTCTGCCATCAGGGGCTCAGCTACCACTGTCACCCAGGACATCCTGCTCGGTCACCAGTCTCAGCCTCTCTCCAGCTCACAAGTCAGGCCGAGGATCGAGCACACACTGGACTGTGAGTGCTGTCCTCTCCCTCCATGTTGTGCTCAGGGTGAATGAAGGACTCACCCTGCCATGGGCGGCTCTGGCAGAGCTGTCTGCACCTTAGGCACATGTCACAACAGCGCCCACGTCCCCACACAGGTGCTGGAGCAGGGACTCAGACGGCCTCTTTCACTGCCCCGTCGCACTGTACCCCTTTCTTCTCCCTCTTCAGGAATTCAGAGAAGGACACGCACAACTACCCAGCACAGCTACACGCCCTTGCCTCTTCTGTCCTTCCCATCAGGGATGGGCATGGCACAACCATCTCAGCTCAGGTTCTCCGCGACACGTGTGCAACCTCCATAGTGCTCTTCAGCTTCTCTGGCCATCCCGCATGGTCCAGAAAGGATGTCCCACAGCAGCACGCATGTCCCAGCCACCAGCAGCTCTGCTGCCCCAGAGTCTGCTCTCCAGGGATGGACCTGCAGAGAATTTGCCTTTTGTAGTGACTGAGCTCAAGTGAGAGGAGGGAGCAGAGGAAGTGGCCAGCCATCCAAGCAAGGTTTGAGCCCATGTACACAGTGCAGAAGGGGTGAGCAGGACATCGCTGTAACCCTTTGGCCCCCTCTTTGCCCTGCTCTTCAGGTCAGTTGGTATTCTTCAACTTTGTGTGCAACAAATCCAGCTAGAGCACGTGCTCCTGGACTTTTGGCTCTGTTTTTGCACGCCAGGGCTGTGCAACAGTGAGAAGTCTGAACAACGCGTCCTGTGTTCTTGAAGGCAGTGCTGAGTTGCAGAGCCCCACACTCTCCCGTCGGGTGTGAGGAGGGGGAATGTTCCCTTTTCCCTCTGGGTTTCCCAGGTCAGTTCCTGGGGTCAGAAAAGAGCACTCCCTGGGAGAGTCCCAGCACATCAAGGGGCTGGTGCAGGTACGTCCATGAGATGCTTTGGGAAAGCTTGTGGCATTCTCTTGTGGCTCCTCATGGTTCCCTTTCTTCTCTCCTTTGGAGGGGGACACAGGGCAGAAGGCACAGCAGTCACTAAACCTGGATTTACTCTGTTTTAGCTGTAGTCAAGTGTGTGCCTTGTGCTCCGTGGTGATCCTAGCACTGCTGATCTCCTCCCCATTCCCTTCCTGGGTAACACTCCTCAGCAAGACCCAGCTCTGCACGCACGCACGCGTACATACACAGACACACACACACACACAAACACAGGTGTGACTGGGAAGGTCAATGATACGAGCCGTGCCAGCAACAACCCCTCTGTTCACAGCAGCCCAGGTTCAGGAGACAGCCCCCTCCCCGAGCAACTCAGCAGCCTGAAGCAGAGGCACAGGATTAGCGCAGCTTCCTCTGCACTGGTTCAAGGGGACCATGAGCAAAACCCAGGCTGCCAGGCAGCACAACTCCCCAGGCACCCCACCAAGAGGGCACCGTTTCTAGGTGGGCTCCAATCAGCCAGCTTCTGGTTAGCAGCTGAACACGCTGCACCACAGAAAGCCCTAGCAGGGGCCCTCCCGGGACAGCTCTGGCATCAGGACAGTCGGGAATGGGACCAGTGCTGCAGGAATGGGAACGTCCCTGATCCCAGGCCTGGTGCCAGCCTCAGGGGAGGGCACGCTGCCCTTCAGCAGCTGCTGGGTGCTGGTGGGCAGAGCAGCGCAGGCGGAGGCCTGCTGCCCACCTCAGGGCTGTGGACAGCTCCCTGGCCAGGATGAGAGCCACCTGCTCCCGTGGCCCCTCTGCCGTGCACCCAGGCGGCACTTGGAGCTGTGGGCACATCACCCTGGAGAGGACATTTCCCTCAGCCCACTGCCTCCTGCTGCTGCTGCTGGCGACAGGTGTGACACACACAGCAGTGCTGCACGGGCTGGCAGAGGGGACTCAGGGAAGGGGTTTGTCCCTCTCCATCAACCCTCCCTGGGAGGGCCAGAGCATGCGAGCAGCAACCGCTACAAGACTCTCCTCCTGCCCCCTTCAGCTGCAGAGACAGTGAAGGGGCAGCACTCCATGGGGCAGCCCTGGCCCAGGAGCAGCGCCAGCTAAGAGGCAAGCCCAGCTTCCCCCATGGCAGCCCGCAGCCCAGCACGAGGCTCTGAACGCTGCTTTCTGCTGAAGCTCTCAGAGCACCAGCAGACAACAGGCCTGTGCTCGTCAGGGCCATGTCGTGGGAGGAGAGTGCCCCACACACCATGCCCCCTCCCGCAACAGTGACTCAGATCACCTCTGTGACTGCGGCCTGAGAGGCCATCAGCAGGCAAGCAGGCGGGTGGGCACTGTGAGCTCAGCGGGGGCAGCACAAAACCCCCTGCAGAAAGGAGAGCTCCTGAAGAGGGCGGAGGCAGAGGCAGGGAAAGGTGGCATGGCTGGCAGCTGCTTTGGGAGGTCACTTCTCTTGCAGCAATCTTTTGGGGTTGCAGGCAGGCAGGCACTGTAAGGTCATGAAGCGGGTGAGAAAACCTTCCCCATGGAGAGGAGAGCTCTGAGGGGAGGGGAGAGGCACAGGAAGGTAGTGGGGGATGACCCCAGAATGATGACCATGTCACTTCTTTTGCACAGTGGCAAGATCTGAGGATTTGAAATTATAACTGTGATACGGGAATGACAGTCACATTTATCATATACATAAAAATATAGAATATATATTATACTACATACCCCCAATATCTAAAATAACCTCCTCTCTATATACTATATTATACTACATGGCTCCGATCTCTAAGATAAGCAATTCTTGGAGGTGACAACATTCATCTGGAGAACACTCAACACCTGCCACTCTGCAGGCAGCATGGCTTTGTCCATTCTCCTCCTACATGCATGCAAAGCAGGACATCTCAGCAAAAACACTTTCACTTCAGTAATAACAGCTTGCAAGCCCCTGAGGAAAAGCTGCACCTGAAAACAACTACTGGTCTAACAGGGCAAAGAGTAAAACACATTCCTCCCCAAGAGACACAAGCAGCAGACACATCACCCTTCCTGGGAAAGCTGCATGCATGACTACCTCTCTGAAGTGCTTGTACACCAAGGCATGCAGCATGGGGAATAAACAGGAAGAACCGGAGATGTGTGTGTGGTCGCAGGGCCATGATCTCGTTGCAATTACAGAGGTACGGTGTGATAGCTCGCCTGACTGGAATGCTGTCATGGATGGCTATGTGCTTTTTAGGAAAGACAAGCCAGGAAGGCGAGGTAGTGGGGAGTTGCCCTTCATGTGAGAGAGCAACTGGAATGCATCGAGCTCTGCCTAGGGGTGGTGGAGGAGGAGGCAGTCGAGAGCTTATGGGTGAAGAACAAAGGGCAGGCTAGCATGGGGGACACTGCCGTGGGTGTCTACTGCAGGCCACCTGACCAGGAAGAGGAAGTCAGTGAGGCCTTCTACAGACAGCTGGAAGGAGCCTCACGATCACAGGCCCGGGTTCTCATGGGAGACTTCAACCAATAAGCACGATTGCAACCCTGGAGTTCAGGAGGGCAGACTTTGGGCTCTTCAGAGACCTACTTGGAGGAATCTCATGGGTTAAGGGCATAGAAGGAAGGAGGGTCCAGGAGAGCTGGCTAGTATTCAAGCATCACTTCCTCCAAGCTCAAGAGCAGTGCACCCCAAGGAGAAAGAAGTCCAGCAAAGGGGGCAGGAGACCTGCAGGGGTGAGCAAGGAGCTCCTGGCAAAACTCAAACAGAAGCAGAAAGTACAGAGAATGTGGAAGAGGGGACAGGCTACTTGGGAGACTTATAGGACTGCTGTCAGAGTGTGTAGAGATGTAGCAAGGAAGGCGAAGGCCCATTTGGAGTTGAGTGTGGCAAGGGATGTTAAGGACAACAGGGCGGGCTTCTTCAAATACATCAGTAGCAAGAGGAGGGCTAGTGAAAATGCGGGCCCACTACCAAATGGGGCGGGGGCCTGTTGTAGTTAGATTCCCGGGGGCCAAACATCCGGTTTGGCCACCCAGCACAAACTCACACACAAACACTGTTCAGTAGCAAGCAGTTTATTAGTAGATACTTACAAACAGACCGACCCGATGGTAATCTCAAGAAGGAGATTCTGGAAGCCACAGAATCTATATGTATCCAACTGCTGTTCTTTCCCACGGATTTCCAAGACCTTGTTAGTTACTTATTTGTATGCCGCTTAACACAGCGGTATTGTTCTAGGCACTAAAAAGTTACAACACTAGACCATTCTCACCAAGTATCAGGTAGTACAGATACAAAAGTTACAATACGGACCATTCCCATGAAGTATCAGGTAGTACGGATACAGGGCCCTGGTGACAAAGGCTACAGAGAAGGCAGAATTACCGAATGCCTTCTTTGCTAAAGTCTTCACTGCTAACGGCAGCCCTCAAGAATCCCGGAGCCTGGAAGCAAAGGGAGAAAGTCTGGAGAAAGGAAGACTTTCCTTTGGTTGAGGAGGAGAGGATTAGAGATCTGGGCAAGCCTGACATTCACAAATGCATGGGCCCAGACGGAATGTGCCCACGGGTACTGAGGGAGCTGGCGGATGTTGTTGCCAGGCCATCCTCCCTCAACTTTGAAAAGTCCTGGAGAACTGGAGAGGTGCCTGAGGACTGGAAGAAAGCCAATGTCACTCCACCCTTCAAAAAGGGCAAGAAGGAGGACCCAGGCAACTATAGGCCGGTCAGTCTCACCTCCATCGCTGGAAAGGTGATGGAACAGCTCATCCTGGATGTTGTCTCCAGACACATGGAGGAAAAGAAGGTGATCAGGAGTAGTCAGCATGGATTCACCAAGGGGAAATCCTGCTTAACCAATCTGATAGCCTTCTCTGATGGCGTGACTGGCTGGGTAGATGAGGGGAGAGCAGTGGACGTGGTGTCCCTTGACTTCAGCAAGGCTCTGTATCCGTGCTACGTGATACTTGATGGGAATGGTCTGTGTTGCAACTTTTGTATCTGTACCACCTGCTATTTGGTGAGAATAGTCTAGTGCTGTAACTTCTTAGTGCCTAGAACAATACCGCTGTGTTAAGCGGGATACAAACAAGTAACTAACAAGGTCATGGAAATCTGTGAGAAAGAACAGCGGTTGGTCACATATAGATTCTGTGGCTTCCAGCCACAGAATCACCATGAGAAGCAGTCAACATGAAGGTCAGAAGCTGAAGAGTAGTGAAATAGCGACCCCCAAAGTCAAATGTGGCCCCGAAATAAGTCTGCACAAGTGTGCAGTACCAGAGCCCGGTTATGCAACCGGGGCGGAGTTGGGCTAGACTCCCTGCACTCGCTGGCCCCAGATGCAGGGACTCTCGCGTACCGCAAGTAATCATAAATGCTGGAGTTTTCCAAAGGAGGGTGAGGCTGCTACACAACAGAGGACCACGTTGCTTCCTCGGGGACGCCCAAAAAGATTGTGCCTGCCGACTCTCCCTCTCGCCATGCAGACGATCGGGACAAGCACTGAGGTGGTCCTTCTCGAGATTACCATTGGGTCGGTCTGTTTGTAAGTATCTACTAATAAACTGCTTGCTATTGAAGAGTGTTTGTGTGTGTGTGTGTGTGTGTGTGAGTTTGTGCTGCCTCGCCAAACCGGATGTTTGGCCCCCAGGAATCTAACTAGAACAGGCTCTTGACACTGTCTCCCCTGACATCCTCCTAGAGAAGCTCAAGAAGCGTGGGTTTGATGAGTGGACAGTGAGGTGGATTGAGAACTGGCTGAAAGGCAGAACTCAGAGGGTTGTCATCAGTGCTGCGGAGCTGGAGCCCTGTGGCTATTGGAGTTTGCCAGGGCTCAGTACTGGGTCCCATCCTGATCAACTTCTTCATCAATGACCTGGACGAAGGGACAGAGTGGCTCCTCAGTAAGTTTGCAGATGATACCAAGCTGGGAGGAGTGGCTGCTACAGCTGAGGGCTGTGCTGCCATTCAGAGAGAGCTGGCCACGCTGGAGGGCTGGGCGGCGAGGAACCTCCTGAGGTTCAACAAGGGCAAGTGCAGAGTCCTGCACCTAGGGAATAATAACCCTCGGCACCAGTACAAGCTAGGGGCTAACCTTCTGGAGAGCAGCTCTGCAGAGAAGGACCTGGGAGTGCTGGTGGATGACAAATTGACCATGAGCCAGAAATGTGCCCTTGTGGCCAAGAAGGCCAATGGTATTCTGGGGTGTATTGGGAAGAGTGTTGCCAGCAAGTCGAGGGAGGTGATGCTGCCCCTCTCCTCAGCCCTGGGGAGGCCTCATCTCAAGTACTGTGTCCAGTTCTGCGTTCCCCAGTAGAAGAGAGACATGGAGCTGCTGGAGAGAGTCCAGCGTAGGGCTACAAAGGTGATCAGAGGGCTGGAGCGTCTGCCCTCTGAGGAACGTCTGCGAGAGCTGGGCCTCTTCAGCCTGGGGAAGAGAAGGCTGAGGGGGGATCTTATCAATGTGTATACTTATACATCCTCCCTTATACATCCTGGGGAGGGTGTCAAGGGGATGAGGCTAAACTCTTTTCAGCTGTCTCATGCGAAAGGACAAGAGGCAATGGGCAAAAAATGAACCACAGAAAGTTCTGCCAGAGTATGAGGAGGAATTTCTTCACTGTGAGAGTGACAGAGCCCTGGAACAGGTTGCCCAGAGAGGTTGCGGAGGCTTCTTCTCTGGAGATATTCAAAGCCCACTTTGATGCAACCCTGTCTAACATGCTTTAGGTGACCCTACTTGAGCAGGGAGGTTGCACTAGATGATCTCCAGAGGTCCTTTCCAACCTTACCGATTCTAGGATTCTATGATTCTGTGATTCTACGGAGACGGCTACAGCTTCCAGACAGCTCCCACGAGGAGAGGGCTGGAGCTTCAGTTAGGCT
This sequence comes from Rhea pennata, assembly GCF_028389875.1. Lineage (NCBI taxonomy): Eukaryota > Metazoa > Chordata > Aves > Rheiformes > Rheidae > Rhea > Rhea pennata. Next base: position 90,830 of record NC_084691.1, on the reverse strand, counting down.
CCTGGCCAGGGCTGGAGGTGCCAGGGCAGACTGCTCAGGGGAAATGAGTCCTACTCAATGCACGCCAGGCCCTGATGTTCCAGGCCACAGTTTCTGCAGTTCCCTCCTGCAGCCGCTCCAGTTTTGCAGTGCCTCCCTTGAACTGGCACGGTCACAACTGGACACAGGCGAGGCCTAGCAACTGTGGCGTGTCAGCTCACATTGCTCCATGTGCTCGCTCTACAGGAGCTGACGCAGCAAGCACACAGCTGCTGAGGCCAAGAAGGACAGCAGACCACTCTGTGCTCACGCTGACTGCCCCTCTTGTCTAGTCTTCCACTGCTGCCAGCAGGTGCAGAAGGCAAGAGCCAGCCAAGCCCTCCAGCAAAGCCAAACCCAAATCCTAACCCAAGCCTTGTGCAGACCACAGGAGAGCGGGACTGGGACTGCTGTGGCTTCACACTGGCTTAGGTACTTAGCGGGGGATGTTGTGTGTTTAGAAAATATGAGTGCATGGCACTCAACTCTGCAAAGATCCTTGGCAGCGTGTTCCCTGGAGCATTCCGACACTTCTTGGGGAACTTCCTTGAGCAGTGCAAGCTACTTGGTACTTCTACAATGCACTTGTCGTGTGTATAGTCAGGCAGGACTGCCTTTGGCCACACTGCCTGCATGCAGGCAGCTCCGCTGCCTTAGTAGTTACTATGTGGGTGAGGAGTGGGAAAGGCAGGACAGCCTCAAGCCCTCTGGGTCTCCCACCACCGCTGAAGAAGGGAGAGAGTGGGCACACTCTTGCTAGAGGCCTGCTTTCAACTCCTCTGCTCTGCCCGCTGCAATGTATTCCCTGCCTTGGCGTGCTGCTCTCCCATGAAATGAGAACTTGCAGGCTATCCACTCAGCTGCAAAAGCTGCAGCTGCACTAGCTGGGGCTTTCGCTTGGAGTCCAAGGACCCTGCCCTGCCCCCAGAGCCAAAGACAGGGCCCGTCTTTCAACGCTGCCAGAAAGGTCCTTTCCTCAGGAGAGATGCAAGCGGAACTAGCACTGCAGGAGCTGAGGGCTGAGGCAGGCTCACTGGCCCTGCAGAGACAAGGTGGCACATGCCTCTGCTACAGATCACAGGACCTGTGGAGGGTCCTTTTCAAAGAGTCTCCTTCCTCCTTTACTCTGCAGAATGTTCTCAGAGCAAGCCGAGTGCCCTCAGACTTCCTGGATGCCTAGCCATGCTTTGCAGAGACCCAGCGCCTCTCCTGCCTCTCTCTTCAGATGCTCACCATGCACATGCCCTATAGTCTGCCTCAAGAATCAAGCTCCGGGTGGGGCAAAAAAACATGAACGAGAGCTGCCACATCTTCTCTTTTTATTCCGGATTACAGAAACTCTCGTCTTGTGGCTCAGCTGGTAGTTCTGCCTTGTCATCACCCCATGAACCTGCACTCGATAAATGCACGTGTACCTGGGCTTCCCCCAGTTGCTCTGCACCTGGAATTTGATGTAGCGGAAGGCTCTGGGCAGCTGCTTCTGTAAAGGAAACGGAGGCAGCCATCGTTGCTCGGGTGGAAAGAGCGACAGCACAGCAAGGGCGCTTCCTCTGCCAGCCCCATCCCTGCTGGGGAACCAAACGCAGCCCTGGCAGAGGAGGCAGCCGTGCTTCCCCTGCCAGAGCCACAAGGCACAGGATGCTTTGGCTCATCCTCCACGCTCTGTCGTCCAAGCACTTGCAGGCAAACCTCAGTCTGCTGCTCGCGTCGTGCCCACACGCACTCCCGGTACCTTGAGGCGGAAGGTCTGAACAGCCTCCTGGTCCACCTCAAACACAGAGAGCCCCAGGAGAGTTTCTGCTGCTGCTTCTTCATCCACGCCCTCAAAGGCAAGCGACAAGGGGAGCACGTCATGCTCAAGCAGAGCTGAAGGAAAAGTGTCTGCTGAGGTGCAACCGGGCAACCCTGCCTCGTGTGCCGCTCCTCTAGCAGGAGCCGAGAAGAGCTTAGTGTGGGTGTGGGTGAGGCTGCTCTGAGCAAGCGCTCCAAGACCCTTGGCCAGAGAGCATTCAGCAAGCCCGAGTGGCATACCACCACCGTGCGCCATCCCACGCAGGGGATGCAATGCTCTGCAGAAACCAGCCCACGCTTCTCTGGGAGAAGTCGCCAGGAGAAACAAGGCTCCTTTGCAGCTTTCGGCCAGGGCCGCAGGGCCTCGTTCCCTCCCCGCCCCCCGCGGAGGTGCAAGGCAGAGACTTAGGGAGACAGCAAAATCTTTGGGGGCGCTGCTGACTTCCCCGGAAGGAGAGACTGCCTTGGAGATGTGCTCCACGGTGACAGCCATTGGCCAGATCTCCTCAGGCAACCGAATGACCACTCGGCCCTCTGCTCCTTGGAAAATCCAGCAGTGTCCGGGGGAAGTAGGCAGCTGAAACCAGAAAGCAGCCTCCTTCAGTGGCAAGGCACTGCAAGAGCCCACAGAACTGGCGGCTTTGCGAGCAACACAGGCCTGCCTTAGTCTCTTGGCTGACATTCTGCATGCAAAGGCACACCAGTGGATGAAAGGGACAGGAGGGGACTGGTCAACTTGATTTCAGAAGATGGAAATCTTCATTAGCAAACAGTTAGGCTCTACTGCCTTTGCAAAACCCTGCTCTGATTTTGCACAGCATTCAGAGACAGGGCAGGTCTCCCTAGCGGACCTCACCCCAGGAGCCTTCAAAGACTGCGCGGGAGAGACGAGGCTCCCGTCAGCCGCCACGCTTCCTGCAATGCGACACATCCTGCCAGCCTTGGGGGCCTGCAGGAGGTGCTGTCCTTGCCTCAGTGGCTTGGCAGCCCGCCCACACACACAGCTTCCTCTTTCTCTGGCAAGGGACCACTGGAGTTGAGGAGGGAAAACGCAGCTGCCAAGAACAAAGGTCCCCAGCAAACTGCCAGCAGGGGTTGTGGGCTGGCTCCTGCCATTGGCTTCAGCTCTGTTGCCCTCCAGGAGGGAAGGCAGCACTGGGGGGAAGTGCAGGTGATGCTCTGGCAGAGGGTGAGCCCTGCAGGGCTGAGCAGTCCTGCTGCTGCGAAGGGAGGGGCTTGGACTTGGGGCTTGGGGCTTCGGGCCCCAACTTGAAAGCAAGGCACTGCCTCGGAAGTCATGCTCTCCACGCTATTACCTGCAAAATAGTATCCGGAGGGTTGGCCACCAACAAGAACGGAACGCAAAGCCAGCAAGCCTCACTGCCTTGCCCGCTGTAGGTGCTGGATGTTCTCTCCTCGTCGATGGTAGCCCCTGAAATGCACATGCAAAGCAGCTGCCTAGGACAGGCCGGAGGCTAGCAGAAGCACTGAGCTAGCCGGTATTTCTGAGGCTGCAAGCCCGGCCGCGCAGCCTTTCTGGCAGGGCCATACAGCAGGCGAGTGCCAGCAGGCTTTCCGTACGCACTCCTGTGCTTTTCAGAGCCCAGTCCATCGTCTCCAGGTACTTTGCCCCTATCTGCTCAAGTGCTTCTCAAGTTGAGAAAGGCCTGGGAAAAACATTGCCAAGGCAGAGACGGAGGTGAGCACGGAGAATGACACACACTCATCGAGGGGCACTTCGGCATGAACACTGAGGGTTTGCCCAGAGCAAAGGAGAGCCTCGGGGTCAGTCCACCAAAGGCAAGGCTTGCTGAGAAAGGCACCACCCCTTTGGGTCAGTGCTTTCTGACGAGCCGAGTGAGGACTCGCGGAGAACAGCAGTCTCCAGAGCCACGCTGCAGACCTGCCTCAGGTCACCAGTCAGGGCCCCAAGGAGCCCCGAGAGCCAGCTGCGTGCTGCGCAGCAAGAGGACAGAGCTGACTCTCCAAAGGGCCAAGAGGAAGCAGCAGGAGGGAGCCTCCAAATGATAGCAAGGTCTTTGATGAAATGCCAGCCTCCCTACCGCTCTCTTCTTCTTGACCATCTCACTCTCCTCCAAAACCTCTTCCACCGACTGCAGGATGGCTTCCTTCGCAGCACCTGCTCTTCTAGGAGCTCCTGCTCACGGATCTTCTCCCGCAGCAAGGCCAGCGAGTTACTGAAGGGAAAGCAGATCTTGTCCAACAGCTGCCCAGCCCCTGCAGGCAGGCTCCCAACGCACTCACGAGCAGGGTTGTGCTCTTCCACTTCCCTCCCTCCCTCTGACACAGATTGTCCCCAACACTGCACAGGAAGGGATCAAGCAAAGGGTTCAGGAGTGCTCCACTCGCAGGGCAATGGCAAACTCATGCTCCATTTCCATCCTGCTACAGCTCTCCAACACCACACATCACTTTTTTCCTTTTACTTCTGCCTCCTCTTGCAGCAGCAGAAGGGACAAATAAATCAGAGGAACTCAGACCTTCCAGACATGGGCTCTACCAAGGAGGGATGTGTTTGCTTGGTCTTCAGAGTCTGTGTGGTTTTAATCGCACTCCCTTCCAAACGGGCACTGCTGCCCCTCGCTTACGACCTGCTCTGTTCCACTCGCTCCTCCACGTCTGCCTGCGGTGCCACCAGTGCTGCAGCTCTCACACCTCAGGCCTTCTCAGCCCCTCTCAGTCCGCAGCACAGACCAAAAACCCCCTCTGTGTCCCTGGGATGCTCACAGGCAGCAGCCGCCACAGCCCAGCACAGAGCTTTCTCACCCGCCCCTCCCCTCCTGTCCCCTCCCGTCCCCGAGTCTCGCCCAGGCCCCAGAGCAGAGCGGGGCCCTGCGGCAGCAGCGCCCGGCAGCAGCGTTTCCCCGCGGACGCTGCCCTGCAGCACAAGTGCCGCAGCCCAGGGCCAGCGCGGGCGCCGCTGCCCCTCGCTCACGGCCTGGGCCGCGGGCAGCAGCCACCGCCGCAGGCTCCACGTACAGGAGCAGCTGCCGCGCGGCAGCGTCGCTCTGGGCTCCCTGTGCAGCCGCCGCCAACGCCCGTCGCTGCCGCAGCTGCTTCTCGGCGGCCGTAGAGCGGCGCCGCGCCAGGGCCAGGCGGCGGCGGGGCCAGCGGGCACCTGCGCCGGCACCATGGCCACACGGGCCCCGCCCCCACCGCCGGAAGTGACGCCTCCCGCGCCCAGGACCCTCCCACCCGGCGCTCCCCCATTGGCTCCCGTGGGGCTGGGAAAGACGGAGGCGGGGCGGGCGTGAAAGGGTCGTCAGTGCGCGTGCGCTGGGCGGGCCTGGGGCCGCGGGGGGCGGGTCCCCGAGGGGAGGGGCGGAGCAGTGACGGGGTGGGGCGGAGCATGCGCACTGGCACGGAGGAGGGCGGCGAGGGGCGGGGCCGGGGCGGGGCGGGGCCGGGAGGCGGCTGCTGCGGCGCGGGGCGGCGTCTGCCGGCGCGGGGCCGCCCGGAGCCTTTAGCCGCGGCGCCGGGAGCTGCAGCGCCGGGGCCGAAGGCCGCTGTCGGGGCGGAGCGAGCGGCTGTGCGTGCGGGGGGGCCGGAGCCGCCGCAGCCCGGCCGTGTGCCAGGAGCGGCTGGGCGAGGCCCGGCCGGGCCTGGGCCGCCTCCGGCCCCACGGGAGCCCCCGGCTCTTGCGCCCCTGCTGCGGGCGGCCCCGTGGCTCGGAGCCGCCTGCGGTGGAGGCTGGTCAGGGCCGTCTCGGCTGCGCGGGGACCCTCAGCATCAGTGTCAGCACAGGAGCTTCACCCCCCCGCTCCTCCGTCCCACACCGGGAGCCCCAGGGAGCCCCAGAGCAGCCCCAGAGCAGCACACGCAGGGGAGAAAGGAGGGGAAACGCTGTGATGCAGCTGCGGGGGGAAGCCCAGGCAGCAGAGACCGCCAGGCCCTCGGCACAGCACACCGAGCAGCGGCAGGGCAGCGGCACCCGGGCCCGCGCCAGGAGCTGTGCCCCTCTGCTCTGCCGGAGGTCTGGCTGCAGCGCAGGGGGCTGGTGGCCTGGCCCCGGGGCCTGCAGTGCGGCGGCTCTGCGGGTGGCAGAGGGCACGCGGGTCTTGCTTTGAGGGGGATGGCTGCACGGGAGGGGTGGGAGGGCGTTTGCCAGGTTCCCCCTCCCGCAGCATTTCTGCTTGAGTTTCCGCTCCTTCTGTGGCCCTGGCTCCAGTGCCTGGAGCTTTTCCTGCAGCAGCTCTTTCCTTGTGCTGCGTCTTGGCCCTGTCTTGAGTGCTACCTTCTGAAATAGCAGCATGTGCTGAAGGAGAATGAGTTTCCAGAGGGATGAAGTTGCCTTTAGCACAAACTTCCCAATTTCTTCAGCAGGACTTCAGTAGCATCTTGACGGCAAATATTCCGTGTGTCCTACGAAAGCTGCAGTTATGTTGTAAGAAGTTTTTGTGCATCTGATCCAAGAGGGAGAGAGCGCAGCAGTGATGGTACCAGCTGCCCTGGGGAGCCTACCTTTGGCAAAAGCATGATTTCTGTTGAAAAAAGACCAAAGTATCCCTGGAGCACCTGCTATCCTTTTGGAAAGGAAATAGAAAAACCAAATACCAAAAAGGAAAAGAGCCCTTAGAAACTGCTTTCAGTCTCTGTTCCTGAGGCAGAAGTTTTCAGAAGGCTTCCTCTTTGTCTTAGCCGACGTACTGCTTTGACTCCTGCCTTCTGCTTGGTGGGGAGGTGTGCAGCTGAGAGTTTTTGAAAGACCTAGTTGCTGAGCCCTTCTTGAGCAGTGGGTTATTTCCGTGTGTGGATGGGTTGCATTTCCGTGCTTCTTAGTTCCTCACCTCCTAAGGCATTTCTACCCCCGGTTTGAGTGTGTTCGGAGCGGAGATCTGTGGAACACCTCGGAGGGTCTCTTGTGTCTTAGAGATGTTCCTTCGGGCATCTTTTTGAAATCCTGAGAACTTGCGTTTAACCTGATGCCAAGTGCCAGGTTGACAGCGCTGAGCGGGGATTCCCTGCCAGTTTTCTGCACAAGCAAACTGCCAAGGGCAGGACCGTGGGTTCAAGGTGCTGGAAGAATGTTTCAGTCATCGCGAAGGAATTGGTGGAGGTTTTGTGGCAGTCAGTTGTCAGCGCTTCCTGCCCCAGTGACGGCAGCCACGTTGGCTGTGTCGCCGTGGGGCGAGTGCAGCACCGTGCCCACCGCCCTCCCTCACCACCAGGTTTCGTGCATGAGGCCATGGCCGGGTGAGAGCAGCCATAATGCCCAGCCCAGGCAGGACCTCCAGTGGGGTTGTCCCTGCTGCACGACCTGCATGGGGTCAGGGGCAGCCCCCGAGCATCCCATGCAGTGCCTGCCTCCAAGTGGGCGAGGGGGGCGTGGGGACGAGTATGGCTGTGCCCCTCTGTGACACGGGCTGTGCTCACAGGCGACATCCCGTGTCACAGTGACCGCTGCCCTCTCGCACACGGACACAGCCTCTCCACACACGTCCTGGCCAGGCTGGCGGAGCCCAGGCACTGGAGCTGCTCTCGGCACCAGTCTGCTGCGAGGAGCTGCCAAGGCCGAGCGGGAGTCAGCGAGGGGAGGCCGGGGCAGCACGGGCTACCGTGAAGTTTGGAAGAGGAGTAGGAAGAGGAGGCGGTGGTGTTTCCTCATCACCTCCTGCTGTAGGGGTGACCCAGAGCAGGGAGGAGAAGGATGGAGCTCTGGGACACTGGCCACGGGAGGCAGCGTGGACAGCGGGTGCCAACGCTTCCCTTAGAGGGTAAGAAGTTTGGGAGCGCTTCCCCGGGAGCTGTCACAGAGATCATTAATGCTGAACATGGCTGTGGAAAGTGTGCTTGGAGGGAGCTGGAGGCTGCGGCCAAAGCCCCGACTGATGGTCCTCTCTGGCTCAGGTGCCAGTGTGGCTGCCAGGACTCCTGCGTCCCAAGCATGATGCCCTGCCATCTCGTGGCACCGCTGGGCAGAAGTCCCGGTGGTGAGGGACCCTGCTGGCCTGGCAGAAGGGGCTCGGGCAGCCCAGCTCCTGCTGGGGGAAAGTACTGGAGCTGCTGCAGTAGACGTGCAGAGCCTGGGCATGCAGGGATGCCATACGGGGAGACTTGCCCTGCAGGGGAGACCCTGCGGATGCCCTGAGCCTCTGAACTGCCATGGGCACAGCATTGTGCCCTTAGCATAGTGGAAATGCATTGCCAATACCCGAGGGAGGGGGCTGTCCTGTGAGAGCTGCGTCTGGAAGGAAAGGAGCCCTGCCTGAAGAAGGCTGAGGGGTCCTGCAGCTGTTGCTGGGCTCTGGAGAGGCTGCTGGGAACACCTGTGCTGGAAAGGAAACCTTGGACTTCTGTTCAGCTCAGCAGGGCTTTTTGGGCAGGATCCCAGCCACTGCCTCTACTCCTTCCCCTTGGTTCTCCTTGTAGCTGCAGACTGGTAGAGCAGGCTTTGAGCCTGGGGCACACTGTGGATGTCCCATGGAAAGGTGTCTGCGTGCTAATGGCTCTGTTTCAGCTCCAGACCCCTCCAGGGAGCAGCTACAAGGTTCTCACCTCAAGGTGGTTCCCACCTTAGCTGCTGAGTGCCTGTCGGCACTGGGCTGACATTGGGGAGGGGGAGGCTCTTTGAAGAAGCTTGCACTTGCCATCTCCTTGCTTCGGCATGTGCTGAACGGTTGTGAGGTGGCCCGCCCTAGCATGACGTGTCTTTCCCTTATTTTGCAGAGCGCCTTGCTATCTGGGAAGGTGTATCAGACTACATTGTACGGCAGCTGATGCTGAACCAGGTGGGTTTGCTGTCCTGGGCCTCCTCAGGAAAGCCTTCTTGTGCATGTTCTGTGAGGGGAGGGATGACCTCTCTGCTTTTCCTGGTAGTTTGGAGAGGGTGAAGAGGAGAGGGGTGAACATCTCTAGGAAATTCTTCCAAAGAACCTCTCCAGGGCTTCTCCAAAGTGTTCCAAGGGTGGGCAGGCCACCAAGCACCGTTGCCATGCGCTCACAGGTTAGCAGCCTCTCCACCTAAGAGTTTCATACGTCTCCTCTTCTTTGCTGTTTTCAGGGAGTCCGAATTATTCGGCTTGGGACCTTGGACGTTGTTACTGAGCAACTTGGGGGTGGGAAGGCTGGTCTCCTGACTGTTCGCAGACCCGTCTTCCGCCTTGCGCAGAATATTGCAGCGGTTCACGGCCTCACCCACCGTGAGGCCTACGCTCCTGGTAAGAAGACAGGTGGAGACTGTTGCTTGCCCTGGGGACCTCTCTGGGGAGTGCACAACTGCTGTTTGTCAGTGACTGTTAGAAATTGAGAATTGTGTCACCAAGTCCTGAGAACAGCTTCCGATTTTTTAAAATAATCCTGACATCATTATGCGCATTACAACAACACTCCCTCTCTGGATGTCTTGCTTGAACAGCTGTGCACTTCTGAGGTGCTGAGGGTAGCTGGAAGGCTCTGACGGGCTGCGGTGCAATGCTTGTGTTCTCCTTCCTCCTTGAAGCCATGAGACATGGCACAGCTAAAGCTCTCCCAGGCTGGAATGCACAGAGTGGAGGAACTTGCCCCCCTTGCTGCTCTCCTTGTCCTGCCGTCATGTGTCATGTTCCTAGGAGATGGCAGGGACCCGTTCCTTCTAGCTGTGTGGGGAAGAAAATGTTGCAGTACACTTGGCACACGCGCTTGTAGAGTGCTTGGGAGTTGTCCTGGGGAGGGATGGTGTCAGCTTCCCCCATGAGCTTTTCCCGCACGTTAAAGAAGACAGCCCCGAATCAGGGTCCTGCTTGGAGAGCTCCAAGCTGCTGACACTCTGGTCTTGCCTGCTCAGGCGCTCTGTTAGTGACTGTGTGGCTCTTCTGCTGCTTCCTAGGTCACAAGCAAGCTGAGCCCCTGAAGTATGCTCGCATAGCCTCGGACATCTCTGTGCCTCGGAAAAGAGTGCAGGCCTGCATAGAGGAGACCGTGCATCTTTTCTGCCGCTGCCTGGAGAGCGGGAAGAATGTTGCCTTTGTTCTGAAGCACGTTGGCATGCTTGTCATTCAAGGAAGCAACGTGAAAATGAGGTTCTACAGAGACTTGCTGCAAAGGCTGAATGGGACGGCACAGCTGGTAGCAGCTTCTCTTAGGGTACCGTTTCCATTTCTGTGCCGCTGCTTCTAGTCCTTTGGAAATCCTAGCCAAGTGGATGGATTTTTACTGGCCTGCCACGACCTTTCTGGGCACCCGCATAGCTGTGGCCTCGAGTACCGGCAGCTCCCTGCCCCGTTCTTCTGGAACATTCTGAGACCTTGGTGGCGGAGCAGAGCCTGGGAATTTCTGTACTGGGTCCAACCAACGCTCCCTGCAGCCCAGGGTCCCGTTGTGATGTGGTCAGGGAAAAAGATCAAAGGAAAGGGCAGGCTGATTATGTATTTTCTTCCTGGAGATCTCGCCTTCCAGCAAGCTACAGTTTAGCGCCTTTTTGCGTTAGGATCATGTTTGGATTGGTGACGGGAAGCGGAGACACAAGCAGACCAAGGCCCAGCTGGCAGCAGACCCCTTTTGCCGCTGTCACCGTGTTGGTCTAGTTGTGCTGAGCAGCTCTTCCGAGGGCCCCTGGAGGCGGAGGAGCCCAAAGCAGGGCTTTTCCTGATGTGTGCATCTGCACGCTGCTAGTGGTGGCCACAGAGAACATTATTGCAGCCCATGCTCTTCCCCAGGTCTGTAGCTGAGCCCCGTCCTTCCCGTGGGCTTTCAGGTGCAGCCAGAAAGAGGACATGTGAGAGCAGTTCAAGCTGAGCCCCTTAGGACTAAGCTGGAGATGCAACTTAGCCGTAGCCCGGCCCTGGTTCCCAGCTCTGTCTCTTCCTTCCGTCCGAGTCTGTGGTGTCTCTTCAGGCCATTCTCTGGGCCAGGGGTTTTCTGCCGCCTTTGTTCCAGGGAGTCCCAGGGCAGGACCCTCAGCAGCCCCTTGAGTACACCGCAGAGGTTTGGCCCTCCCAGTTGTTACCCACTGTACAAAGGCAAAGGCTGGGCTTTTTCTCTCACCACCTCAGGGGTGCAGAGGCAGCGGCCTGAGTGTGAGGAGACCCTGGGGGGGGGCGGGTTACTGCCACCGCTGAGCCGCCCTCTGTTCTCAGCTCACGAGGCATCAACTCAAGGCATCCGGGAAAAGGCAGCAGCCAGGAAGGCTGGCTAGTGCAATGCCTTCTCCTGTGCTTGCCTCCATCGGCCTCTGCATTGGGAAAGACCTGGTGCCTGGGCTGAGTCTCTGGATTCCTTCCCTTGCCCAAAGCCTGCCAGTGCTCTTACCCTTGCTCACTGATTTCCCGGCAGCTGCTACGGTGTCTCCATGAGGGGCTGCTGAGAGGAAGGCAGTTCTTTGTTGCAGCATTGCTGAGAGGAAGCTGCTTCTCTGAGCAGTGGGAAGATTTGCTGCCCTTGTGAGCCCTGAGCTACTCGTCTTGGCATCCTCTCACCTGTGTCTCTCGCCTTGCAGATGCCAGCGATGAGGGATTCAGTCCTCTCGGGCACCAGAACTGCTGCTTCTCAGACCCTTTCTGGTCGTGTCATTGTCTTTCCCGAGTGAGTCCATTTGCTTCTTAGCGGCTGGCTCCCACAGGAGATGGGAGGTGGTGTGCAACGGCAGCCGAGAGGACTGAGGTTGCAAGGAGCTTTCTCACGGGAAGGAGGGGGAAGGCCTGGAAGAGCTTGATGAGGAAGCTGGTGCCCCCCGGCGGGTGGTGGTGGGTTTGTGGTTCCAGGAGGACTTCTGCACGTTTCTCAGCTTGCTACTACACTCGTCCAGGATGGGGCATAGTCTGCTTTGGAAAAAGATGGGCTTCAGAGAAGCTCCCCAGTACCACTGTGTGCCCATTATTCCCCCAAGGTGCCAAGGAAGGGTGGTGCCCTGCGTCCCGAGTGATATGTTTTTCCTGTGTCCAGGTACAAGCTGGAGAGTGTAGCTGGGAGACCAGCTGTGAGGCGCGTGGCACGTGCGAAGGCGAGCCAGGAAGAGGAGAAGAGAGAGGCTGACTGCGGTGGCAAGAAAGGTAATGGCAGAGCTGATTAGTGTCCGGGGTTTGTGCCTTGGCCGCCAGGGCTCCTGGCTGGGGCATCAGAGCCAGGGTGCCAGTGTGATGGCTCGGGCAGCCTGAGGCACTAGACGTGATGCTGCTTAGCCGTTCTGGGAAAGCTCATGAGGGAAGCAGGCCTCAGGGCAGCCCAGCCCTCCCACCTGCAGTGGATGCCTCCGAGTTACACTTTCCCCCACTTGCAAGGGGAATCCATGCCCTGGTGTGCATTGGAAGCTACTCTTGTGTTGGAGGAGGCGGTGCAGAAAGGAGTCAACCGTGAGGCCAGTCAGAGGTTGGGCCTGGAGCTGTAGGTAACGCAAGGGTTCACCTGTCTCAGGGATTCGTGTGTTTGTCTCTGAGGGGAAGAGTCACCTTGAGGAGCTGGTGAAAAGTCTGGCAAGCTGTGCCACGACTTCCTTTCATTTTCAAAGCAAGGTGTAACCTGTCTTTCTGAATTTCTCATCCTCATGCCCAGAACAATGCCTTTGCCTTGACGGTGTCAAGAGGGGACCTGTCGGCATAGGAGAACAGTAGAGAGATCCAAGACTGTGTTCCCCTTGAGTGAGCTTCCTGCCCCCAGAGAGACTCTCTGAGGTCAGCAGCACATGCCCACAAGCCCCCTTTTCCAGCATGTGACTGGGCTAGAGCATGAGAAAAGCAGTGGCAGAAGAAATGATGCTGCACAGTAAAAACGGCAAGTTGGACAGGAGCCAGCGTCTGGACAGGCCTAGGAGTGCCCGGGAAACAAGGCTGTAGGCATGGGAGTTTTACCACAGGCTTGAGGAGATTTGCATATCCTTCCTGTTAGAGAAGTCTCCACAACACTGTCCCAAAGTGTCTTCTTGTCTCCTGCTTTCAGGAAATCTTCCTGGCAAGCACCTCGTCTTGCAAGAGCAGCCTCCTCAACGCAGAGCAACTGCGGTCACTCTGGAGAAGGGAAGGGGAGACAGGGGCAAGGGCAAAGCTGCTCCTGGCAGGTGAGACAGTTGTGGAAGTGAGCCTGTACTCTTGGGGTTGTTTGAGGGAGACCTTTTCTTTGGACACCGTGTTTCTAGCAGCTCTGACTGCCTTTGAGCATGTGTCATCCTGACTGCTGATGCCTTGGTGGCTGGCCAGCAGCCAGGGAGTTCTTGGGAGACCCCCGTGTTTGCTTCCTGTTTCTCCGGCCTCTGCCTTCAGGTTACAAGGTTTTTGGAGACTCGGTGCACACGTAGCCTGTGGGAGATGAGTGCCCTTTTCTGAGAGCCTTCATGTTTAAGTACCCAGCATCGCTTTCTGCTGGGGACAAGAGTACTGGGGGCCTATAGGCATTGTCTGAGGATGGGGGCAAGACTGAATGCTCTTGCAATGCCTTTCAAAGAGAGGAGATGTTTGTGGGAGCTTGGTCCCATTCTCTGGGCTGTTGCCAAGGGGCAACGAGTCCCAAGTCAGAATGGCTTAAACATGCGGGAGCTCTTTCTTGGAAGGGGAAGCATGTTGCTTTGCATGGCAGAGTGAAATTGCAGTCATCCTGGCACCCAGGATACAGAGCAGAGAGTCTTGTCCAGATTTCAGTTTGACATGGTGAGGCTGAAGCCTTCTCCTTCCTCTGAAAAGTTGTCTTGTGGCTGGCCCAAGAGAGTGGCAGGGACAGGTAAAAGGCAGGCACGCTTTGCTGCCTGTGTAACTTGCTCCCTCTTGGGCCCTGGCTCCCCATGATACTACATTTGACGTGCCCAAACACAGAGTATTTTGGACCAGGGAGCAGTGCTAAATGGAAGTGCCAGGTAAGGCGGCGGGGTCGGGGGGAGTGGTGTCTCTCAGAGCCTGTGCCTGCAGAAGAGCTGGCACCACTGCTTGCTGTGTCAAGAGGGAGCCTGGATCTGGGCATCGTGAGGATTTTTGTGGGCATGCTTTGTTGGTTTAATGCTGGGGGCATTTCAGCCTGGGGGTCTCTGTGCCTCTGTGGAAATGAACACGTGCATTTGAACCCAGTGCTTGCCCTGCAGAAGTGCCATGTGCTGCAGAAGTAAGAGCCCAGCTGGTGAGCTTGGGGTGGAGACCAAACTGCCCCTGTGCTCACACCGCCTCCCGCTGCTGTGCGTTTGCAGTGTGCTCGCAGCCGCGCAAGGGAGCTCCTTGAGCAAGGTGGAGAAAGGCAGGAGGAAGGCAAGTGCGGAAGGCAGAGGCGCAGAATCGTCAGCAAAGCAAAAGCCAAAGCGAGAAAGGGCATCACTGAAGGCCACGAGAGAAATGGAAGAGGCAGAGAGGACCCAGGTACAGGAAGCGTTTTAAAACCTTGAGACAGGAAAAGCCTTTTTTCTACTCTGGGGGATCTGAGGCTCGAAGGTGCTTCGGGGACCTGTCCCAGGTGCCTTGAAAGGCATCTAGAGGAGGCCAAGAACCATCCGGAATGGGCTCTGTGGTCCAAGAGAAGTGCTAGTGTTAGTAAAGGGCCGTTGCGGGTCTGTTGGGTGTTAGGGAAGCAGGAAGTGAGGCCATGTGCAGTCCCGGTAAGGGTAAAACGTGAGGTCCGCCTGGCTCTTTAGGGTCATTCTGTGTGCTGTGCTGAAGCCCACAGCAGGGCTGCAGCCTTAGCTCCCGCTCAGCCCACAGCAATTCCTTCCCCTCCTTTGCTCTGCTATATGCGAGCTCTGTGCCTGAGTGAGAGGGTCTGTCTGGCAGTGGTGGTAGGCCTTGGTGAGGCTGGGACATGCCCTAAGGGCAACTGCAGCATCCCTGCCTGAGCAGGGGTTTCCGCTGCCTTGGGTGCCTGAGGCAGCAGCAGTCTTGGGGGCTGCTGAGGACCCAGCTCCTGCAGTCGCTGGCTGCTGTCGTGCAGGATGTTCAGTGTGTCCGAGTGAGGAGAGACCTAGCATGCAAATGCTGCTCTGATGCCAATGCAGATTCGGCGGATGTCACAGACGCTGACAAACCTGCGGCCTGACCTCCGCCTGCCGATGACCAGCCAGGATGAGAGGGCCGAGGATCCCGCTCGAGCGAGAAAGCCGAGCATTGAGGATGTGTACATCTACCACCTGGGGCCAGAGGAGGAGGAAACAGTGTTTGTTTACTTCTCCCACATAGACAAGAAGAAAGAGCAGCAGTCCTCAGAAGAGACAGTCTGCGGAGTGAGTGTGTGTGATTGTGAGGGTGAGAGCAGAGCTCGGGAGGGCTTGTGAGGATTGTGTGCTCTGAGCTGCTGAGCCTGGCAGCAGGCCTTGCTTCTGGAGTTCTGCTCTGGCAATGGCCATTCTCTCTGCTTGTTGTTGATGTGAGGAGCGAGGCCCCGGTGGGGTAGTGGGGTCCGGTGGGGAGCAGCAGGGATGCACCAGTGACGCATGAGTTTCTCCCGGAGAGCACCTTGAGCTCCAGCGTTTCTGGGTTGTCGCGCTGCTGCAAAGTGCTCCTGTGGGGAGTCTCTGGTGGGTGTTGTGGTGTGGGCAGCAGCAGTGCACAGTCAGAAGGTTGTCTGAGAATCTGTGTGCATGTGCAGGATTCGTCCACTTGCTGGATGATGGAGGAGTGGGAGATATATAAAGGAGAGTCATCTGCAAGCTACAAGGCCAGCGGCACCTGCCTGAAAAGGTACGTGTGGCCCAGGTGCAGCAAGGCCTGTGGCATTTGGATAGCGGTGCCCGCCTGCGGGGTGAGAAAGACACGTTGCTGGGTGGTGGAGCTGTACTGGCCCAGGAGGCTCTGCTTTTGCTGGGCATGGGAACGACTCGGGTAGACCCTGTGGGCAAGCACCTCTCAGCATCTTCCAGCAAGTAGGAGAAACTTCTCTGGAGCTGTGGGCTGTAAGTCCAGTTGGGAGTGTATGTGCACAGGGCCTTTGGGAGAGAGGAGGGCTCCATGCCGAGTGTAAGAGAGAGTGTGTGCCCGCTCTCGCAGGATGCTTTCCAAGCCAAGTGTGCGTGTGCTTCGAGCAGCAGCGAGCAGCCTAGTGCAGGAGGCAGAGAAGAGTCAGGTGGAAGAGGTGGGAGGAAGGAATGCTGCTGCGGAAGCGGAGTGCCTCAGGTGCGTATCTCCCCAAACGAGCGTGGCTTCCCTTTGTGCAGTGCCCTTGCTTGCCCGCCCAGCAGCACGGGGGAAGGAGGGTCTTTTGCGGAGAGGTGTGAGGGGACAGCGAGCAGCAGGCTTGCAAGTCTGTGTGCCTGGATGAGGTGGCCCTTCCACCAAAGGCTTAGTTGTTGGTGCCTCAGAGGAGGATTTCCACGTGGGCCAGGAGTGCTGGAGGAATGCCGAGTCAAAGGGACAGAGCAGTGGGCATTGCCAGTGTTTCAGGTTTCCTGAGTTCCCTAGAAACTTCTTCTTTGGACTACAGGCTGTTTTTATGCCTGGCATGCAAGAGTGCAGGGATGGGTAAATGGTAGGCATGCTTTTGTCCCTTGAGCACTTGCTGCATTCTTGCCCGAGAGTCGCCAGTGCAAAAGCATTCTCCATGCCTAAACCCGGAGGGTTAGGAGCATGGAGCTGTGGTGAATGCAACTGCCAGGGTGGGGGTGTGAGTTAATGGTGTCTTCCGCGGCCTGTGCTTGCAGAAGACCTGGCTTCTGTCTGTGCTGCCTCAGGAGGGAGCCTGGATTTGGGCATCTGGAGCTTTCCTCTGGGCATGTTGTGTAGGCTTGCCATTTCAGCTGGGGCTGATGTCTGACTCTGTGGGAGTGAATGCCTTTAGTTGAAGCCACGTGATTGTCGTGCAGAAGTGCCTTGTGCTGCAGAAGCAGGTGCCCAGCTTGTGAGCGTGGGGTGGAGAGCAAAGTCCCGCTCTGCTCACACCAGACCCCCGTGCTGTGTATTTTCAGTGTGCTCCCAGCCATCCGCGGGAGCTCCTCAAAGAAGCTGGAGAAAGGCAGGAGGAAGCCAAGTGCGGAAGGCAGGCTGCCAGCTGTGAGCCCTCCTAATAAAAGCCAAGAGAGGGCAGGGCAGGTACGTGATAGTGATTGAGGTGGTTCTTGTGCCACAGGGGCGCGTGGCAAAGCGCGGTTCTGCGGGCAGTGGGTAGAAAAGCCCTCTTCCTAAGAGTTCTTTCGAGCCCGCCGTGACCTTTCCAGGGGCTTGCTTGAAAAAGCGCAGGCTGAGCTGTCTTTTCTCTCTGCCTTTGCCGCTACTGCCTTCTCAGGAATCCCATTTGAAGCCCCTCTTTGGCCCTGCTCTGAGTGGAAAGGTACGTGCTGGGCCTTTCAGGAGAATGAAAGGAGAAACCTTCTGTTTCTCTCAGTGATCCCTTAGCTCCTTGGTCAGAAGAGAGCAGGCATTTTCTGTCTGGCCAGTACTAGCTTTTGTGCCTGAGACCGCTGAGAGGAGTGCTGAAGAGAAGATGCCGAAGAGGGGGTGAGAAATTACCTTTGGGCCCTGGAAAGAAGCAGATGCCAAGAATGCTGCTTGCCGTGTCTTTTCTGTGGCCCTCCAGCCCACAGGCTTCCCGTCTGTTCTGCCGGAGCAAAGAGGTCTCTGGGCATGCTGGTCTGAGGCGGAGGAGAAGAAAGAAAGGGCAGCTCCGAAAGCAAAGGCAGAAGCGGAAGAGTCGGAGAGGACCCAGGTACAGGAAGCCTTTCTAAACCTTCAGCCAGGAAAGGCCTTTGCCGTACTGCAGGGGACCTGCGCCTTGAAGGTTCCCCAGGGATGCAGGGTTGGAGGTGCCTTGTTGCTGCCGAGGAGCGGGGCAGGGACATCGTGACTTTGCTAAAATCTGAAGCCCCCGGGAGCTGCACCTTTCCCTTTCCCGTGGGTTTTGCTGAAAAGACAAGCAAGGCAAGTGAAGAGAAGGGAGCTCGTTTGAGGAATGTTGGAAGAGGAGCCCAGTATTTCCCCTGGAGGTCTTTTCCTGAAGAAAAGAGGCCTAAGAGGCAAAGGAGCACGAGGAATGGAGTGTGTGGTCCGAGAGAAGCGCCAGTGTTAGTAAAGGGCCGTTGGCGGTCTGTTGGGTGTTGGGGAAGCAGGAAGCTGAGCCCTGAGTGCTGAGGACTGCTGCTGCTGGTAAGGGCAGGGCTCACAGGGGGTGTTTTGGGTCATTCAGTGTGCTGTGCTAAAGCCCACAGCAGGGCTGCAGGCATAGCTGCTGTTGAGCCCACAGAAATTCCTTCCCCTCCTTTGCTCTGCTCTGTGCGAGCTCTGTGCCTGAGCAAGAGGGTTTGCCTGGCAGCGCTGGTGAGCCTTGGTGAGGCTGGGACATGCGCTGAGGGCTGCGTGGAGGCGGCTGTGGCCTTTCTCCAGTTACAACTGCAGTGTCACTGACTGGGCAGGGGTTTCCGCTGCCTTGGGTGCCTGAGGCAGCAGCAGTCTTGGGGGCTGCTGAGGACCCAGCTCCTGCAGGCACCGGCTGCTCTCGTGCAGGATGTTCAGCGTGTCCGAGTGAGGGGAGACCTGTCATGCAAATGCTGCTCTGATGCCAATGCAGATTCGGCGGATGTCACAGACGCTGACAAACCTGCGGCCTGACCTCTGCCTACCCTCGACCAGCCAGGATGAGAGGGCTGATGATCTTCCTCGAGCGAGAAAGCCAAGTGTGAAGGATGTGTACATCTACCACCTGGGGCCAGAGGAGGAGGAAACAGTGTTTGTTTACTTCTCCCACATAGACAAGCAGGAGAAGAAAGAGCAGCAGTCCTCAGAAGAGACGGTCTGCGGAGTGAGTGTATGTGATTGTGAGGGGGAAACTGGAGCTCAGGAGGGCGTGTGAGGCTTGTGTGCTCTGGGCTGCTGAGCCTGGCAGCAGGATTTCCTTTTGGAGTTCTGCTCTGGCAATGCAAATGCCTTTCGCTCATTCTTGATGTGAGGAAAGAGATCCTAGGGAACAGCAGAGGCCACTGGGGAGCTGCAGCATTGCCCTGGTGATGGACACATCAGTTTCTGCTGGAGGGGGCGGGGGGAGGTTGCTTGTGCCGTATTGAGGTTGCTTTCTGCGTTGCAAAGAGCCCCTATGAGAAGTTGTCTGTGGGCTGTATTTGCTTACGGGGCTTGAGGCTGAATATTGCAACTACTAGCTTAAGATTGCTGAGTGTCTGGTGCAAGTCAAGCAGCAGAAGAAATAGTGTGCTGCAGGAAGAATCAGCGTGGCTGGACCCCCATCACCAGTCTTTCTCTGGGATGAATGCAGTGCAGGTGTCCTGCTGTGCAAGTCGCTATTCCCTTTGGTCCTTTATGTTGTCAGGAGGGATCAGAGCTTGCGGGAGAAGTGCCACTGGGAAAGAGGAGTGTCACTGGCTGCTGTGTTGGTGCTTGTAGAGAGGCTCTGAGTGTTCTTGGAAGGGAGATTAAAAGCTTCCTTGACCTGTCTTGCAGGTTCAGCAGAGAAGTGAAAGGCAGGCAAGGGTTCGGTCAGTCTCCTGCCTCCCTGCAGCTGTGGAAGAGGAGCTCGGAGGGCAGCTTTGTGAAAAAAGAGCATGCTTTCAGGATGTCGTCAAGTACACCTTGTCATCAGATGAGGAAGAGATTGTGTATGTTTTCTTCTCCCGCATAGAGGAGGAGAAGAAGAGAAGAGCAGCTGAGAGGCGGGAGACACAGGAGAGGGAGTAAGTGTGTGCCAGCTCCAGGAGAAGCCTGGCAGTGTTGAGGGGCAGTGAGGGGCACCCCCGGAGGTGCCAGAATGCCAGGGCCAGGGCCACTGGTTTGAGTCAGGCCTTGATACTACGCACCTCTCCGCAGCCTCGGTGCATTCAGCCTCAGTCTTGGCCGCACCAGACTCAGTCTCAGGCTGACCAAGAGCTGACCAAGGGCCTGGGGTGGAGCCAGGGCACTGGCTCACATCATAGTGAGCGTGGAAATGCCCTTCAGAAGCACATCCAGACACGCACGGCTGGAAATACTCTTGCTGTATTGCTCTCTCTTTCTCTGTGTGCATCACCCTTAGCATCTTCCTTTCTTGTTCTTTAGCTGTGAGGGGGAGAGTCACCTCCCCAGCCAGCAGGAGAGGCCCCAGTGACTGCCAGCCATCCTGGAACACACGCAGAATTTTGTTCCTGTGGATTAAAGCACCTCTCCAAATGGCCGTGACTGTTTCCTTGGCCTGTGAATGTCAGCGGGTCCAAGAAAGGAAAGATCAGGAGCATGGGCTTGAGTGTCCGTGCCTGCTCGCAGGGCAGCTCTCTCCTGAGGTCATGCGGTAACTGTTTGTCTGCAGCTGTGCCCATGATGTGTCAGGGACCTCCTGCTCTCTGTGGGTGCCAGTCGGAGGAGTGGAGTCAGCCCTTTCATGACAGCACATCGCCTGCTGCAAGGGCATGCTGCCTTGTCAGGGAGGTGGGAAGAGCTCGTTTGGCCCTCGTGAGGCGGCAAGAGTTGAGCCAGGGCCTCTGTTTCCTGGGGCCAGTGCTGGTTGCCAGAGGGGAGCCCACTCAACTATGGTGTGCCTGTTTGTTGCACTGAGGGCTTGGTTTTGGGGGTGTGAAGGGAATCCTGGGGATAGCAAGGGCTGGCATTGGAAGCTCACAACCGTGAGGGTGTGGCCAGGGTAGTCCCTGGCTGCCTTGGCTGTAGCAACCATGAAACAGTGGAGTTGCAGACTCTGAGGGGAGTGTGGAAAGAGAGTAGCAGAGTCCAGAGTGGGCACCTTATGTGAGGAAACTTCCCCCTTGTCGGGGAACTGGTAGGGGGATGTCATGGAAGCAGGTCTGCAGGGCAAAGGATCAGGGGAAAGCTGGCAGGTATGTGAGGACAGCACCTACTAAGCACAGGGACAACCCTGCTTGATATGCAGGCAAATGAGCAGCGGTAGGACGAGACTGGCTTGGCTGAGCCAGCACCTCCTGGTGGAAGTGCAGTGGAAAAAAAAGGGAGCACAGAGGAGGTGGAAGCAGGGAGAGGCTACAAGGGAGGTACTAGAGCGAGAAGTCCTGGCTGTGCAGGGATGGTGTCAAGAAGGCCAGAGTGCGGCTGGAGCTGAGCCTTGCAAGGGACGTCAAGGAGAACAGGAGTTTCCTGAGCCAAAGAAGTAGGCTGAGAAAGATAGAGGTACCTTGCTGCATGGGGTGGTTGACTTAAGGAGAGGAAAGCACATGCGGCCGAGCTACTCTGTGCCGCCTTAGCCTCAGCCTTCACCAAAAGGTCTCAGGGCCCCTGTGCTTGTGGAAGGTGTTGAAGGAGGAGGAGAGCAAGCAGTAGTGGCAGAGGATGGAGTCAGGGATCTTTGATCCGGCTGGGCAGGCTCTCCGACGCCCTGGAGGACCTCCCAGCAGCTGTCCTCTGGCCTGCCTGCCGCTGGCTTATCAGCTGGCAGAGTCAAGAGGCACCTGCCAGGGAAGGCAGCGGCCATGTGCTCTTTTCCTCCTGCTCACCCACCAGACTGGCCTGGCCAGCCCAGCTGCAGCACCTTGCAGCCCCCGCAGGCCCTCTCTGCACAGAGGCAGAAGCCCTGCTCCTGCAAACCCACCAGCTGCTTTGCTCCTCTTGGCTGCTCTTGCTGCTGCTGAGCCCTGCTCTGCCATCAGGGGCTCAGCTACCACTGTCACCCAGGACATCCTGCTCGGTCACCAGTCTCAGCCTCTCTCCAGCTCACAAGTCAGGCCGAGGATCGAGCACACACTGGACTGTGAGTGCTGTCCTCTCCCTCCATGTTGTGCTCAGGGTGAATGAAGGACTCACCCTGCCATGGGCGGCTCTGGCAGAGCTGTCTGCACCTTAGGCACATGTCACAACAGCGCCCACGTCCCCACACAGGTGCTGGAGCAGGGACTCAGACGGCCTCTTTCACTGCCCCGTCGCACTGTACCCCTTTCTTCTCCCTCTTCAGGAATTCAGAGAAGGACACGCACAACTACCCAGCACAGCTACACGCCCTTGCCTCTTCTGTCCTTCCCATCAGGGATGGGCATGGCACAACCATCTCAGCTCAGGTTCTCCGCGACACGTGTGCAACCTCCATAGTGCTCTTCAGCTTCTCTGGCCATCCCGCATGGTCCAGAAAGGATGTCCCACAGCAGCACGCATGTCCCAGCCACCAGCAGCTCTGCTGCCCCAGAGTCTGCTCTCCAGGGATGGACCTGCAGAGAATTTGCCTTTTGTAGTGACTGAGCTCAAGTGAGAGGAGGGAGCAGAGGAAGTGGCCAGCCATCCAAGCAAGGTTTGAGCCCATGTACACAGTGCAGAAGGGGTGAGCAGGGCATCGCTGTAACCCTTTGGCCCCCTCTTTGCCCTGCTCTTCAGGTCAGTTGGTATTCTTCAACTTTGTGTGCAACAAATCCAGCTAGAGCAGGTGCTCCTGGACTTTTGGCTCTGTTTTTGCACGCCAGGGCTGTGCAACAGTGAGAAGTCTGAACAACGCGTCCTGTGTTCTTGAAGGCAGTGCTGAGTTGCAGAGCCCCACACTCTCCCGTCGGGTGTGAGGAGGGGGAATGTTCCCTTTTCCCTCTGGGTTTCCCAGGTCAGTTCCTGGGGTCAGAAAAGAGCACTCCCTGGGAGAGTCCCAGCACATCAAGGGGCTGGTGCAGGTACGTCCATGAGATGCTTTGGGAAAGCTTGTGGCATTCTCTTGTGGCTCCTCATGGTTCCCTTTCTTCTCTCCTTTGGAGGGGGACACAGGGCAGAAGGCACAGCAGTCACTAAACCTGGATTTACTCTGTTTTAGCTGTAGTCAAGTGTGTGCCTTGTGCTCCGTGGTGATCCTAGCACTGCTGATCTCCTCCCCATTCCCTTCCTGGGTAACACTCCTCAGCAAGACCCAGCTCTGCACGCACGCACGCGTACATACACAGACACACACACACACACAAACACAGGTGTGACTGGGAAGGTCAATGATACGAGCCGTGCCAGCAACAACCCCTCTGTTCACAGCAGCCCAGGTTCAGGAGACAGCCCCCTCCCCGAGCAACTCAGCAGCCTGAAGCAGAGGCACAGGATTAGCGCAGCTTCCTCTGCACTGGTTCAAGGGGACCATGAGCAAAACCCAGGCTGCCAGGCAGCACAACTCCCCAGGCACCCCACCAAGAGGGCACCGTTTCTAGGTGGGCTCCAATCAGCCAGCTTCTGGTTAGCAGCTGAACACGCTGCACCACAGAAAGCCCTAGCAGGGGCCCTCCCGGGACAGCTCTGGCATCAGGACAGTCGGGAATGGGACCAGTGCTGCAGGAATGGGAACGTCCCTGATCCCAGGCCTGGTGCCAGCCTCAGGGGAGGGCACGCTGCCCTTCAGCAGCTGCTGGGTGCTGGTGGGCAGAGCAGCGCAGGCGGAGGCCTGCTGCCCACCTCAGGGCTGTGGACAGCTCCCTGGCCAGGATGAGAGCCACCTGCTCCCGTGGCCCCTCTGCCGTGCACCCAGGCGGCACTTGGAGCTGTGGGCACATCACCCTGGAGAGGACATTTCCCTCAGCCCACTGCCTCCTGCTGCTGCTGCTGGCGACAGGTGTGACACACACAGCAGTGCTGCACGGGCTGGCAGAGGGGACTCAGGGAAGGGGTTTGTCCCTCTCCATCAACCCTCCCTGGGAGGGCCAGAGCATGCGAGCAGCAACCGCTACAAGACTCTCCTCCTGCCCCCTTCAGCTGCAGAGACAGTGAAGGGGCAGCACTCCATGGGGCAGCCCTGGCCCAGGAGCAGCGCCAGCTAAGAGGCAAGCCCAGCTTCCCCCATGGCAGCCCGCAGCCCAGCACGAGGCTCTGAACGCTGCTTTCTGCTGAAGCTCTCAGAGCACCAGCAGACAACAGGCCTGTGCTCGTCAGGGCCATGTCGTGGGAGGAGAGTGCCCCACACACCATGCCCCCTCCCGCAACAGTGACTCAGATCACCTCTGTGACTGCGGCCTGAGAGGCCATCAGCAGGCAAGCAGGCGGGTGGGCACTGTGAGCTCAGCGGGGGCAGCACAAAACCCCCAGCAGAAAGGAGAGCTCCTGAAGAGGGCGGAGGCAGAGGCAGGGAAAGGTGGCATGGCTGGCAGCTGCTTTGGGAGGTCACTTCTCTTGCAGCAATCTTTTGGGGTTGCAGGCAGGCAGGCACTGTAAGGTCATGAAGCGGGTGAGAAAACCTTCCCCATGGAGAGGAGAGCTCTGAGGGGAGGGGAGAGGCACAGGAAGGTAGTGGGGGATGACCCCAGAATGATGACCATGTCACTTCTTTTGCACAGTGGCAAGATCTGAGGATTTGAAATTATAACTGTGATACGGGAATGACAGTCACATTTATCATATACATAAAAATATAGAATATATATTATACTACATACCCCCAATATCTAAAATAACCTCCTCTCTATATACTATATTATACTACATGGCTCCGATCTCTAAGATAAGCAATTCTTGGAGGTGACAACATTCATCTGGAGAACACTCAACACCTGCCACTCTGCAGGCAGCATGGCTTTGTCCATTCTCCTCCTACATGCATGCAAAGCAGGACATCTCAGCAAAAACACTTTCACTTCAGTAATAACAGCTTGCAAGCCCCTGAGGAAAAGCTGCACCTGAAAACAACTACTGGTCTAACAGGGCAAAGAGTAAAACACATTCCTCCCCAAGAGACACAAGCAGCAGACACATCACCCTTCCTGGGAAAGCTGCATGCATGACTACCTCTCTGAAGTGCTTGTACACCAAGGCATGCAGCATGGGGAATAAACAGGAAGAACCGGAGATGTGTGTGTGGTCGCAGGGCCATGATCTCGTTGCAATTACAGAGGTACGGTGTGATAGCTCGCCTGACTGGAATGCTGTCATGGATGGCTATGTGCTTTTTAGGAAAGACAAGCCAGGAAGGCGAGGTAGTGGGGAGTTGCCCTTCATGTGAGAGAGCAACTGGAATGCATCGAGCTCTGCCTAGGGGTGGTGGAGGAGGAGGCAGTCGAGAGCTTATGGGTGAAGAACAAAGGGCAGGCTAGCATGGGGGACACTGCCGTGGGTGTCTACTGCAGGCCACCTGACCAGGAAGAGGAAGTCAGTGAGGCCTTCTACAGACAGCTGGAAGGAGCCTCACGATCACAGGCCCGGGTTCTCATGGGAGACTTCAACCAATAAGCACGATTGCAACCCTGGAGTTCAGGAGGGCAGACTTTGGGCTCTTCAGAGACCTACTTGGAGGAATCTCATGGGTTAAGGGCATAGAAGGAAGGAGGGTCCAGGAGAGCTGGCTAGTATTCAAGCATCACTTCCTCCAAGCTCAAGAGCAGTGCACCCCAAGGAGAAAGAAGTCCAGCAAAGGGGGCAGGAGACCTGCAGGGGTGAGCAAGGAGCTCCTGGCAAAACTCAAACAGAAGCAGAAAGTACAGAGAATGTGGAAGAGGGGACAGGCTACTTGGGAGACTTATAGGACTGCTGTCAGAGTGTGTAGAGATGTAGCAAGGAAGGCGAAGGCCCATTTGGAGTTGAGTGTGGCAAGGGATGTTAAGGACAACAGGGCGGGCTTCTTCAAATACATCAGTAGCAAGAGGAGGGCTAGTGAAAATGCGGGCCCACTACCAAATGGGGCGGGGGCCTGTTGTAGTTAGATTCCCGGGGGCCAAACATCCGGTTTGGCCACCCAGCACAAACTCACACACAAACACTGTTCAGTAGCAAGCAGTTTATTAGTAGATACTTACAAACAGACCGACCCGATGGTAATCTCAAGAAGGAGATTCTGGAAGCCACAGAATCTATATGTATCCAACTGCTGTTCTTTCCCACGGATTTCCAAGACCTTGTTAGTTACTTATTTGTATCCCGCTTAACACAGCGGTATTGTTCTAGGCACTAAAAAGTTACAACACTAGACCATTCTCACCAAGTATCAGGTAGTACAGATACAAAAGTTACAATACGGACCATTCCCATGAAGTATCAGGTAGTACGGATACAGGGCCCTGGTGACAAAGGCTACAGAGAAGGCAGAATTACCGAATGCCTTCTTTGCTAAAGTCTTCACTGCTAACGGCAGCCCTCAAGAATCCCGGAGCCTGGAAGCAAAGGGAGAAAGTCTGGAGAAAGGAAGACTTTCCTTTGGTTGAGGAGGAGAGGATTAGAGATCTGGGCAAGCCTGACATTCACAAATGCATGGGCCCAGACGGAATGTGCCCACGGGTACTGAGGGAGATGGCGGATGTTGTTGCCAGGCCATCCTCCCTCAACTTTGAAAAGTCCTGGAGAACTGGAGAGGTGCCTGAGGACTGGAAGAAAGCCAATGTCACTCCACCCTTCAAAAAGGGCAAGAAGGAGGACCCAGGCAACTATAGGCCGGTCAGTCTCACCTCCATCGCTGGAAAGGTGATGGAACAGCTCATCCTGGATGTTGTCTCCAGACACATGGAGGAAAAGAAGGTGATCAGGAGTAGTCAGCATGGATTCACCAAGGGGAAATCCTGCTTAACCAATCTGATAGCCTTCTCTGATGGCGTGACTGGCTGGGTAGATGAGGGGAGAGCAGTGGACATGGTGTCCCTTGACTTCAGCAAGGCTCTGTATCCGTGCTACGTGATACTTGATGGGAATGGTCTGTGTTGCAACTTTTGTATCTGTACCACCTGCTATTTGGTGAGAATAGTCTAGTGCTGTAACTTCTTAGTGCCTAGAACAATACCGCTGTGTTAAGCGGGATACAAACAAGTAACTAACAAGGTCATGGAAATCTGTGAGAAAGAACAGCGGTTGGTCACATATAGATTCTGTGGCTTCCAGCCACAGAATCACCATGAGAAGCAGTCAACATGAAGGTCAGAAGCTGAAGAGTAGTGAAATAGCGACCCCCAAAGTCAAATGTGGCCCCGAAATAAGTCTGCACAAGTGTGCAGTACCAGAGCCCGGTTATGCAACCGGGGCGGAGTTGGGCTAGACTCCCTGCACTCGCTGGCCCCAGATGCAGGGACTCTCGCGTACCGCAAGTAATCATAAATGCTGGAGTTTTCCAAAGGAGGGTGAGGCTGCTACACAACAGAGGACCACGTTGCTTCCTCGGGGACGCCCGAAAAGATTGTGCCTGCCGACTCTCCCTCTCGCCATGCAGACGATCGGGACAAGCACTGAGGTGGTCCTTCTCGAGATTACCATTGGGTCGGTCTGTTTGTAAGTATCTACTAATAAACTGCTTGCTATTGAAGAGTGTTTGTGTGTGTGTGTGTGTGTGTGTGAGTTTGTGCTGCCTCGCCAAACCGGATGTTTGGCCCCCAGGAATCTAACTAGAACAGGCTCTTGACACTGTCTCCCCTGACATCCTCCTAGAGAAGCTCAAGAAGCGTGGGTTTGATGAGTGGACAGTGAGGTGGATTGAGAACTGGCTGAAAGGCAGAACTCAGAGGGTTGTCATCAGTGGTGCGGAGCTGGAGCCCTGTGGCTATTGGAGTTTGCCAGGGCTCAGTACTGGGTCCCATCCTGATCAACTTCTTCATCAATGACCTGGACGAAGGGACAGAGTGGCTCCTCAGTAAGTTTGCAGATGATACCAAGCTGGGAGGAGTGGCTGCTACAGCTGAGGGCTGTGCTGCCATTCAGAGAGAGCTGGCCACGCTGGAGGGCTGGGCGGCGAGGAACCTCCTGAGGTTCAACAAGGGCAAGTGCAGAGTCCTGCACCTAGGGAATAATAACCCTCGGCACCAGTACAAGCTAGGGGCTAACCTTCTGGAGAGCAGCTCTGCAGAGAAGGACCTGGGAGTGCTGGTGGATGACAAATTGACCATGAGCCAGAAATGTGCCCTTGTGGCCAAGAAGGCCAATGGTATTCTGGGGTGTATTGGGAAGAGTGTTGCCAGCAAGTCGAGGGAGGTGATGCTGCCCCTCTCCTCAGCCCTGGGGAGGCCTCATCTCAAGTACTGTGTCCAGTTCTGCGTTCCCCAGTAGAAGAGAGACATGGAGCTGCTGGAGAGAGTCCAGCGTAGGGCTACAAAGGTGATCAGAGGGCTGGAGCGTCTGCCCTCTGAGGAACGTCTGCGAGAGCTGGGCCTCTTCAGCCTGGGGAAGAGAAGGCTGAGGCGGGATCTTATCAATGTGTATACTTATACATCCTCCCTTATACATCCTGGGGAGGGTGTCAAGGGGATGAGGCTAAACTCTTTTCAGCTGTCTCATGCGAAAGGACAAGAGGCAATGGGCAAAAAATGAACCACAGAAAGTTCTGCCACAGTATGAGGAGGAATTTCTTCACTGTGAGAGTGACAGAGCCCTGGAACAGGTTGCCCAGAGAGGTTGCGGAGGCTTCTTCTCTGGAGATATTCAAAGCCCACTTTGATGCAACCCTGTCTAACATGCTTTAGGTGACCCTACTTGAGCAGGGAGGTTGCACTAGATGATCTCCAGAGGTCCTTTCCAACCTTACCGATTCTAGGATTCTATGATTCTGTGATTCTACGGAGACGGCTACAGCTTCCAGACAGCTCCCACGAGGAGAGGGCTGGAGCTTCAGTTAGGCTCCTGGCCAGGGCTGGAGGTGCCAGGGCAGACTGCTCAGGGGAAATGAGTCCTACTCAATGCACGCCAGGCCCTGATGTTCCAGGCCACAGTTTCTGCAGTTCCCTCCTGCAGCCGCTCCAGTTTTGCAGTGCCTCCCTTGAACTGGCACGGTCACAACTGGACACAGGCGAGGCCTAGCAACTGTGGCGTGTCAGCTCACATTGCTCCATGTGCTCGCTCTACAGGAGCTGACGCAGCAAGCACACAGCTGCTGAGGCCAAGAAGGACAGCAGACCACTCTGTGCTCACGCTGACTGCCCCTCTTGTCTAGTCTTCCACTGCTGCCAGCAGGTGCAGAAGGCAAGAGCCAGCCAAGCCCTCCAGCAAAGCCAAACCCAAATCCTAACCCAAGCCTTGTGCAGACCACAGGAGAGCGGGACTGGGACTGCTGTGGCTTCACACTGGCTTAGGTACTTAGCGGGGGATGTTGTGTGTTTAGAAAATATGAGTGCATGGCACTCAACTCTGCAAAGATCCTTGGCAGCGTGTTCCCTGGAGCATTCCGACACTTCTTGGGGAACTTCCTTGAGCAGTGCAAGCTACTTGGTACTTCTACAATGCACTTGTCGTGTGTATAGTCAGGCAGGACTGCCTTTGGCCACACTGCCTGCATGCAGGCAGCTCCGCTGCCTTAGTAGTTACTATGTGGGTGAGGAGTGGGAAAGGCAGGACAGCCTCAAGCCCTCTGGGTCTCCCACCACCGCTGAAGAAGGGAGAGAGTGGGCACACTCTTGCTAGAGGCCTGCTTTCAACTCCTCTGCTCTGCCCGCTGCAATGTATTCCCTGCCTTGGCGTGCTGCTCTCCCATGAAATGAGAACTTGCAGGCTATCCACTCAGCTGCAAAAGCTGCAGCTGCACTAGCTGGGGCTTTCGCTTGGAGTCCAAGGACCCTGCCCTGCCCCCAGAGCCAAAGACAGGGCCCGTCTTTCAACGCTGCCAGAAAGGTCCTTTCCTCAGGAGAGATGCAAGCGGAACTAGCACTGCAGGAGCTGAGGGCTGAGGCAGGCTCACTGGCCCTGCAGAGACAAGGTGGCACATGCCTCTGCTACAGATCACAGGACCTGTGGAGGGTCCTTTTCAAAGAGTCTCCTTCCTCCTTTACTCTGCAGAATGTTCTCAGAGCAAGCCGAGTGCCCTCAGACTTCCTGGATGCCTAGCCATGCTTTGCAGAGACCCAGCGCCTCTCCTGCCTCTCTCTTCAGATGCTCACCATGCACATGCCCTATAGTCTGCCTCAAGAATCAAGCTCCGGGTGGGGCAAAAAAACATGAACGAGAGCTGCCACATCTT
Organism: Rhea pennata; assembly: GCF_028389875.1. Classification (NCBI taxonomy): domain Eukaryota; kingdom Metazoa; phylum Chordata; class Aves; order Rheiformes; family Rheidae; genus Rhea; species Rhea pennata. The sequence goes on along the minus strand of NC_084691.1, from coordinate 61,391 downwards.
CTCTTTTTATTCCGGATTACAGAAACTCTCGTCTTGTGGCTCAGCTGGTAGTTCTGCCTTGTCATCACCCCATGAACCTGCACTCGATAAATGCACGTGTACCTGGGGTTCCCCCAGTTGCTCTGCACCTGGAATTTGATGTAGCGGAAGGCTCTGGGCAGCTGCTTCTGTAAAGGAAACGGAGGCAGCCATCATTGCTCCGGTGGAAAGAGCGACAGCACAGCAAGGGCGCTTCCTCTGCCAGCCCCATCCCTGCTGGGGAACCAAACGCAGCCCTGGCAGAGGAGGCAGCCGTGCTTCCCCTGCCAGAGCCACAAGGCACAGGATGCTTTGGCTCATCCTCCACGCTCTGTCGTCCAAGCACTTGCAGGCAAACCTCAGTCTGCTGCTCGCGTCGTGCCCACACGCACTCCCGGTACCTTGAGGCGGAAGGTCTGAACAGCCTCCTGGTCCACCTCAAACACAGAGAGCCCCAGGAGAGTTTCTGCTGCTGCTTCTTCATCCACGCCCTCAAAGGCAAGCGACAAGGGGAGCACGTCATGCTCAAGCAGAGCTGAAGGAAAAGTGTCTGCTGAGGTGCAACCGGGCAACCCTGCCTCGTGTGCCGCTCCTCTAGCAGGAGCCGAGAAGAGCTTAGTGTGGGTGTGGGTGAGGCTGCTCTGAGCAAGCGCTCCAAGACCCTTGGCCAGAGAGCATTCAGCAAGCCCGAGTGGCATACCACCACCGTGCGCCACCCCACGCAGGGATGCAATACTCTGCAGAAACCAGCCCACGCTTCTCTGGGAGAAGTCGCCAGGAGAAACAAGGCTCCTTTGCAGCTTTCGGCCAGGGCCGCAGGGCCTCGTTCCCTCCCCGCCCCCCGCGGAGGTGCAAGGCAGAGACTTAGGGAGACAGCAAAATCTTTGGGGGCGCTGCTGACTTCCCCGGAAGGAGAGACTGCCTTGGAGATGTGCTCCACAGTGACAGCCATTGGCCAGATCTCCTCAGGCAACCGAATGACCACTCGGCCCTCTGCTCCTTGGAAAATCCAGCAGTGTCCGGGGGAAGTAGGCAGCTGAAACCAGAAAGCAGCCTCCTTCAGTGGCAAGGCACTGCAAGAGCCCACAGAACTGGCGGCTTTGCGAGCAACACAGGCCTGCCTTAGTCTCTTGGCTGACATTCTGCATGCAAAGGCACACCAGTGGATGAAAGGGACAGGAGGGGACTGGTCAACTTGATTTCAGAAGATGGAAATCTTCATTAGCAAACAGTTAGGCTCTACTGCCTTTGCAAAACCCTGCTCTGATTTTGCACAGCATTCAGAGACAGGGCAGGTCTCCCTAGCGGACCTCACCCCAGGAGCCTTCAAAGACTGCGCGGGAGAGACGAGGCTCCCGTCAGCCGCCACGCTTCCTGCAATGCGACACATCCTGCCAGCCTTGGGGGCCTGCAGGAGGTGCTGTCCTTGCCTCAGTGGCTTGGCAGCCCGCCCACACACACAGCTTCCTCTTTCTCTGGCAAGGGACCACTGGAGTTGAGGAGGGAAAACGCAGCTGCCAAGAACAAAGGTCCCCAGCAAACTGCCAGCAGGGGTTGTGGGCTGGCTCCTGCCATTGGCTTCAGCTCTGTTGCCCTCCAGGAGGGAAGGCAGCACTGGGGGGAAGTGCAGGTGATGCTCTGGCAGAGGGTGAGCCCTGCAGGGCTGAGCAGTCCTGCTGCTGCGAAGGGAGGGGCTTGGACTTGGGGCTTGGGGCTTGGGGCCCCAACTTGAAAGCAAGGCACTGCCTCGGAAGTCATGCTCTCCACGCTATTACCTGCAAAATAGTATCCGGAGGGTTGGCCACCAACAAGAACGGAACGCAAAGCCAGCAAGCCTCACTGCCTTGCCCGCTGTAGGTGCTGGATGTTCTCTCCTCGTCGATGGTAGCCCCTGAAATGCACATGCAAAGCAGCTGCCTAGGACAGGCCGGAGGCTAGCAGAAGCACTGAGCTAGCCGGTATTTCTGAGGCTGCAAGCCCGGTCGCGCAGCCTTTCTGGCAGGGCCATACAGCAGGCGAGTGCCAGCAGGCTTTCCGTACGCACTCCTGTGCTTTTCAGAGCCCAGTCCATCGTCTCCAGGTACTTTGCCCCTATCTGCTCAAGTGCTTCTCAAGTTGAGAAAGGCCTGGGAAAAACATTGCCAAGGCAGAGACGGAGGTGAGCACGGAGAATGACACACACTCATCGAGGGGCACTTCGGCATGAACACTGAGGGTTTGCCCAGAGCAAAGGAGAGCCTCGGGGTCAGTCCACCAAAGGCAAGGCTTGCTGAGAAAGGCACCACCCCTTTGGGTCAGTGCTTTCTGACGAGCCGAGTGAGGACTCGCAGAGAACAGCAGTCTCCAGAGCCACGCTGCAGACCTGCCTCAGGTCACCAGTCAGGGCCCCAAGGAGCCCCGAGAGCCAGCTGCGTGCTGCGCAGCAAGAGGACAGAGCTGACTCTCCAAAGGGCCAAGAGGAAGCAGCAGGAGGGAGCCTCCAAATGATAGCAAGGTCTTTGATGAAATGCCAGCCTCCCTACCGCTCTCTTCTTCTTGACCATCTCACTCTCCTCCAAAACCTCTTCCACCGACTGCAGGATGGCTTCCTTCGCAGCACCTGCTCTTCTAGGAGCTCCTGCTCACGGATCTTCTCCCGCAGCAAGGCCAGCGAGTTACTGAAGGGAAAGCAGATCTTGTCCAACAGCTGCCCAGCCCCTGCAGGCAGGCTCCCAACGCACTCACGAGCAGGGTTGTGCTCTTCCACTTCCCTCCCTCCCTCTGACACAGATTGTCCCCAACACTGCACAGGAAGTGATCAAGCAAAGGGTTCAGGAGTGCTCCACTCGCAGGGCAATGGCAAACTCATGCTCCATTTCCATCCTGCTACAGCTCTCCAACACCACACATCACTTTTTCCTTTTACTTCTGCCTCCTCTTGCAGCAGCAGAAGGGACAAATAAATCAGAGGAACTCAGACCTTCCAGACATGGGCTCTACCAAGGAGGGATGTGTTTGCTTGGTCTTCAGAGTCTGTGTGGTTTTAATCGCACTCCCTTCCAAACGGGCACTGCTGCCCCTCGCTTACGACCTGCTCTGTTCCACTCGCTCCTCCACGTCTGCCTGCGGTGCCACCAGTGCTGCAGCTCTCACACCTCAGGCCTTCTCAGCCCCTCTCAGTCCGCAGCACAGACCAAAAACCCCCTCTGTGTCCCTGGGATGCTCACAGGCAGCAGCCGCCACAGCCCAGCACAGAGCTTTCTCACCCGCCCCTCCCCTCCTGTCCCCTCCCGTCCCCGAGTCTCGCCCAGGCCCCAGAGCAGAGCGGGGCCCTGCGGCAGCAGCGCCCGGCAGCAGCGTTTCCCCGCGGACGCTGCCCTGCAGCACAAGTGCCGCAGCCCAGGGCCAGCGCGGGCGCCGCTGCCCCTCGCTCACGGCCTGGGCCGCGGGCAGCAGCCACCGCCGCAGGCTCCACGTACAGGAGCAGCTGCCGCGCGGCAGCGTCGCTCTGGGCTCCCTGTGCAGCCGCCGCCAACGCCCGTCGCTGCCGCAGCTGCTTCTCGGCGGCCGTAGAGCGGCGCCGCGCCAGGGCCAGGCGGCGGCGGGGCCAGCGGGCACCTGCGCCGGCACCATGGCCACACGGGCCCCGCCCCCACTGCCGGAAGTGACGCCTCCCGCGCCCAGGACCCTCCCACCCGGCGCTCCCCCATTGGCTCCCGTGGGGCTGGGAAAGACGGAGGCGGGGCGGGCGTGAAAGGGTCGTCAGTGCGCGTGCGCTGGGCGGGCCTGGGGCCGCGGGGGGCGGGTCCCCGAGGGGAGGGGCGGAGCAGTTACGGGGTGGGGCGGAGCATGCGCACTGGCACGGAGGAGGGCGGCGAGGGGCGGGGCCGGGGCGGGGCGGGGCCGGGAGGCGGCTGCTGCGGCGCGGGGCGGCGTCTGCCGGCGCGGGGCCGCCCGGAGCCTTTAGCCGCGGCGCCGGGAGCTGCAGCGCCGGGGCCGAAGGCCGCTGTCGGGGCGGAGCGAGCGGCTGTGCGTGCGGGGGGGCCGGAGCCGCCGCAGCCCGGCCGTGTGCCAGGAGCGGCTGGGCGAGGCCCGGCCGGGCCTGGGCCGCCTCCGGCCCCACGGGAGCCCCCGGCTCTTGCGCCCCTGCTGCGGGCGGCCCCGTGGCTCAGAGCCGCCTGCGGTGGAGGCTGGTCAGGGCCGTCTCGGCTGCGCGGGGACCCTCAGCATCAGTGTCAGCACAGGAGCTTCACCCCCCCGCTCCTCCGTCCCACACCGGGAGCCCCAGGGAGCCCCAGAGCAGCCCCAGAGCAGCACACGCAGGGGAGAAAGGAGGGGAAACGCTGTGATGCAGCTGCGGGGGGAAGCCCAGGCAGCAGAGACCGCCAGGCCCTCGGCACAGCACACCGAGCAGCGGCAGGGCAGCGGCACCCGGGCCCGCGCCAGGAGCTGTGCCCCTCTGCTCTGCCGGAGGTCTGGCTGCAGCGCAGGGGGCTGGTGGCCTGGCCCCGGGGCCTGCAGTGTGGCGGCTCTGCGGGTGGCAGAGGGCACGCGGGTCTTGCTTTGAGGGGGATGGCTGCACGGGAGGGGTGGGAGGGCGTTGGCCAGGTTCCCCCTCCCACAGCATTTCTGCTTGAGTTTCCGCTCCTTCTGTGGCCCTGGCTCCAGTGCCTGGAGCTTTTCCTGCAGCAGCTCTTTCCTTGTGGTGCGTCTTGGCCCTGTCTTGAGTGCTACCTTCTGAAATAGCAGCATGTGCTGAAGGAGAATGAGTTTCCAGAGGGATGAAATTGCCTTTAGCACAAACTTCCCAATTTCTTCAGCAGGACTTCAGTAGCATCTTGACGGCAAATATTCCGTGTGTCCTACGAAAGCTGCAGTTATGTTGTAAGAAGTTTTTGTGCATCTGATCCAAGAGGGAGAGAGCGCAGCAGTGATGGTACCAGCTGCCCTGGGGAGCCTACCTTTGGCAAAAGCATGATTTCTGTTGAAAAAAGACCAAAGTATCCCTGGAGCACCTGCTATTCTTTTGGAAAGGAAATAGAAAAACCAAATACCAAAAAGGAAAAGAGCCCTTAGAAACTGCTTTCAGTCTCTGTTCCTGAGGCAGAAGTTTTCAGAAGGCTTCCTCTTTGTCTTAGCCGACGTACTGCTTTGACTCCTGCCTTCTGCTTGGTGGGGAGGTGTGCAGCTGAGAGTTTTTGAAAGACCTAGTTGCTGAGCCCTTCTTGAGCAGTGGGTTATTTCCGTGTGTGGATGGGTTGCATTTCCGTGCTTCTTAGTTCCTCACCTCCTAAGGCATTTCTACCCCCGGTTTGAGTGTGTTCGGAGCGGAGATCTGTGGAACACCTCGGAGGGTCTCTTGTGTCTTAGAGATGTTCCTTCGGGCATCTTTTTGAAATCCTGAGAACTTGCGTTTAACCTGATGCCAAGTGCCAGGTTGACAGCGCTGAGCGGGGATTCCCTGCCAGTTTTCTGCACAAGCAAACTGCCAAGGGCAGGACCGTGGTTTCAAGGTGCTGGAAGAATGTTTCAGTCACCGCGAAGGAATTGGTGGAGGTTTTGTGGCAGTCAGTTGTCAGCGCTTCCTGCCCCAGTGACGGCAGCCACGTCGGCTGTGTCGCCGTGGGGCGAGCGCAGCACCGTGCCCACCGCCCTCCCTCACCACCAGGTTTCGTGCACGGGGCCATGGCCGGGTGAGAGCAGCCATAATGCCCAGCCCAGGCAGGACCTCCAGTGGGGTTGTCCCTGCTGCACGACCTGCATGGGGTCAGGGGCAGCCCCCGAGCATCCCATGCAGTGCCTGCCTCCAAGTGGGCGAGGGGGGCGTGGGGACGAGTATGGCTGTGCCCCTCTGTGACACGGGCTGTGCTCACAGGCGACATCCCGTGTCACAGTGACCGCTGCCCTCTCGCACACGGACACAGCCTCTCCACACACGTCCTGGCCAGGCTGGCGGAGCCCAGGCACTGGAGCTGCTCTCGGCACCAGTCTGCTGCGAGGAGCTGCCAAGGCCGAGCGGGAGTCAGCGAGGGGAGGCCGGGGCAGCACGGGCTACCGTGAAGTTTGGAAGAGGAGTAGGAAGAGGAGGCGGTGGTGTTTCCTCATCACCTCCTGCTGTAGGGGTGACCCAGAGCAGGGAGGAGAAGGATGGAGCTCTGGGACGCTGGCCACGGGAGGCAGCGTGGACAGCGGGTGCCAACGCTTCCCTTAGAGGGTAAGAAGTTTGGGAGCGCTTCCCCGGGAGCTGTCACAGAGATCATTAATGCTGAACATGGCTGTGGAAAGTGTGCTTGGAGGGAGCTGGAGGCTGCGGCCAAAGCCCCGACTGATGGTCCTCTCTGGCTCAGGTGCCAGTGTGGCTGCCAGGACTCCTGCGTCCCAAGCATGATGCCCTGCCATCTCGTGGCACCGCTGGGCAGAAGTCCCGGTGGTGAGGGACCCTGCTGGCCTGGCAGAAGGGGCTCGGGCAGCCCAGCTCCTGCTGGGGGAAAGTACTGGAGCTGCTGCAGTAGACGTGCAGAGCCTGGGCATGCAGGGATGCCATACGGGGAGACTTGCCCTGCAGGGGAGACCCTGCGGATGCCCTGAGCCTCTGAACTGCCATGGGCACAGCATTGTGCCCTTAGCATAGTGGAAATGCATTGCCAATACCCGAGGGAGGGGGCTGTCCTGTGAGAGCTGCGTCTGGAAGGAAAGGAGCCCTGCCTGAAGAAGGCTGAGGGGTCCTGCAGCTGTTGCTGGGCTCTGGAGAGGCTGCTGGGAACACCTGTGCTGGAAAGGAAACCTTGGACTTCTGTTCAGCTCAGCAGGGCTTTTTGGGCAGGATCCCAGCCACTGCCTCTACTCCTTCCCCTTGGTTCTCCTTGTAGCTGCAGACTGGTAGAGCAGGCTTTGAGCCTGGGGCACACTGTGGATGTCCCATGGAAAGGTGTCTGCAAGGTTCTCACCTCAAGGTGGTTCCCACCTTAGCTGCTGAGTGCCTGTCGGCACTGGGCTGACATTGGGGAGGGGGAGGCTCTTTGAAGACGCTTGCACTTGCCATCTCCTTGCTTCGGCATGTGCTGAACGGTTGTGAGGTGGCCCGCCCTAGCATGACGTGTCTTTCCCTTATTTTGCAGAGCGCCTTGCTATCTGGGAAGGTGTATCAGACTACATTGTACGGCAGCTGATGCTGAACCAGGTGGGTTTGCCGTCCTGGGCCTCCTCAGGAAAGCCTTCTTGTGCATGTTCTGTGAGGGGAGGGATGACCTCTCTGCTTTTCCTGGTAGTTTGGAGAGGGTGAAGAGGAGAGGGGTGAACATCTCTAGGAAATTCTTCCAAAGAACCTCTCCAGGGCTTCTCCAAAGTGTTCCAAGGGTGGGCAGGCCACCAAGCACCGTTGCCATGCGCTCACAGGTTAGCAGCCTCTCCACCTAAGAGTTTCATACGTCTCCTCTTCTTTGCTGTTTTCAGGGAGTCCGAATTATTCGGCTTGGGACCTTGGACGTTGTTACTGAGCAACTTGGGGGTGGGAAGGCTGGTCTCCTGACTGTTCGCAGACCCGTCTTCCGCCTTGCGCAGAATATTGCAGCGGTTCACGGCCTCACCCACCGTGAGGCCTACGCTCCTGGTAAGAAGACAGGTGGAGACTGTTGCTTGCCCTGGGGACCTCTCTGGGGAGTGCACAACTGCTGTTTGTCAGTGACTGTTAGAAATTGAGAATTGTGTCACCAGGTCCTGAGAACAGCTTCCGATTTTTTAAAATAATCCTGACATCATTATGCGCATTACAACAACACTCCCTCTCTGGATGTCTTGCTTGAACAGCTGTGCACTTCTGAGGTGCTGAGGGTAGCTGGAAGGCTCTGACGGGCTGCGGTGCAATGCTTGTGTTCTCCTTCCTCCTTGAAGCCATGAGACATGGCACAGCTAAAGCTCTCCCAGGCTGGAATGCACAGAGTGGAGGAACTTGCCCCCCTTGCTGCTCTCCTTGTCCTGCCGTCATGTGTCATGTTCCTAGGAGATGGCAGGGACCCGTTCCTTCTAGCTGTGTGGGGAAGAAAATGTTGCAGTACACTTGGCACACGCGCTTGTAGAGTGCTTGGGAGTTGTCCTGGGGAGGGATGGTGTCAGCTTCCCCCATGAGCTTTTCCCGCACGTTAAAGAAGACAGCCCCGAATCAGGGTCCTGCTTGGAGAGCTCCAAGCTGCTGACACTCTGGTCTTGCCTGCTCAGGCGCTCTGTTAGTGACTGTGTGGCTCTTCTGCTGCTTCCTAGGTCACAAGCAAGCTGAGCCCCTGAAGTATGCTCGCATAGCCTCGGACATCTCTGTGCCTCGGAAAAGAGTGCAGGCCTGCATAGAGGAGACCGTGCATCTTTTCTGCCGCTGCCTGGAGAGCGGGAAGAATGTTGCCTTTGTTCTGAAGCACGTTGGCATGCTTGTCATTCAAGGAAGCAACGTGAAAATGAGGTTCTACAGAGACTTGCTGCAAAGGCTGAATGGGACGGCACAGCTGGTAGCAGCTTCTCTTAGGGTACCGTTTCCATTTCTGTGCCGCTGCTTCTAGTCCTTTGGAAATCCTAGCCAAGTGGATGGATTTTTACTGGCCTGCCACGACCTTTCTGGGCACCCGCATAGCTGTGGCCTCGAGTACCGGCAGCTCCCTGCCCCGTTCTTCTGGAACATTCTGAGACCTTGGTGGCAGAGCAGAGCCTGGGAATTTCTGTACTGGGTCAAACCAACGCTCCCTGCAGCCCAGGGTCCCGTTGTGATGTGGTCAGGGAAAAAGATCAAAGGAAAGGGCAGGCTGATTATGTATTTTCTTCCTGGAGATCTCGCCTTCCAGCAAGCTACAGTTTAGCGCCTTTTTGCGTTACGATCATGTTTGGATTGGTGACGGGAAGCGGAGACACAAGCAGACCAAGGCCCAGCTGGCAGCAGACCCCTTTTGCCGCTGTCACCGTGTTGGTCTAGTTGTGCTGAGCAGCTCTTCCGAGGGCCCCTGGAGGCGGAGGAGCCCAAAGCAGGGCTTTTCCTGATGTGTGCATCTGCACGCTGCTAGTGGTGGCCACAGAGAACATTATTGCAGCCCATGCTCTTCCCCAGGTCTGTAGCTGAGCCCCGTCCTTCCCGTGGGCTTTCAGGTGCAGCCAGAAAGAGGACATGTGAGAGCAGTTCAAGCTGAGCCCCTTAGGACTAAGCTGGAGATGCAACTTAGCCGTAGCCCGGCCCTGGTTCCCAGCTCTGTCTCTTCCTTCCGTCCGAGTCTGAGGTGTCTCTTCAGGCCATTCTCTGGGCCAGGGGTTTTCTGCCGCCTTTGTTCCAGGGAGTCCCAGGGCAGGACCCTCAGCAGCCCCTTGAGTACACCGCAGAGGTTTGGCCCTCCCAGTTGTTACCCACTGTACAAAGGCAAAGGCTGGGCTTTTTCTCTCACCACCTCAGGGGTGCAGAGGCAGCGGCCTGAGTGTGAGGAGACCCTGGGGGGGGGCGGGTTACTGCCACCACTGAGCCGCCCTCTGTTCTCAGCTCACGAGGCATCAACTCAAGGCATCCGGGAAAAGGCAGCAGCCAGGAAGGCTGGCTAGTGCAATGCCTTCTCCTGTGCTTGCCTCCATCGGCCTCTGCGTTGGGAAAGACCTGGTGCCTGGGCTGCGTCTCTGGATTCCTTCCCTTGCCCAAAGCCTGCCAGTGCTCTTACCCTTGCTCACTGATTTCCCGGCAGCTGCTACGGTGTCTCCGTGAGGGGCTGCTGAGAGGAAGGCAGTTCTTTGTTGCAGCATTGCTGAGAGGAAGCTGCTTCTCTGAGCAGTGGGAAGATTTGCTGCCCTTGTGAGCCCTGAGCTACTCGTCTTGGCATCCTCTCACCTGTGTCTCTCGCCTTGCAGATGCCAGCGATGAGGGATTCAGTCCTCTCGGGCACCAGAACTGCTGCTTCTCAGACCCTTTCTGGTCGTGTCATTGTCTTTCCCGAGTGAGTCCATTTGCTTCTTAGCGGCTGGCTCCCACAGGAGATGGGAGGTGGTGTGCAACGGCAGCCGAGAGGACTGAGGTTGCAAGGAGCTTTCTCACGGGAAGGAGGGGGAAGGCCTGGAAGAGCTTGATGAGGAAGCTGGTGCCCCCCGGCGGGTGGTGGTGGGTTTGTGGTTCCAGGAGGACTTCTGCACGTTTCTCAGCTTGCTACTACACTCGTCCAGGATGGGGCATAGTCTGCTTTGGAAAAAGATGGGCTTCAGAGAAGCTCCCCAGTACCACTGTGTGCCCATTATTCCCCCAAGGTGCCAAGGAAGGGTGGTGCCCTGCGTCCCGAGTGATATGTTTTTCCTGTGTCCAGGTACAAGCTGGAGAGTGTAGCTGGGAGACCAGCTGTGAGGCGCGTGGCACGTGCGAAGGCGAGCCAGGAAGAGGAGAAGAGAGAGGCTGACTGCGGTGGCAAGAAAGGTAATGGCAGAGCTGATTAGTGTCCGGGGTTTGTGCCTTGGCCGCCAGGGCTCCTGGCTGGGGCATCAGAGCCAGGGTGCCAGTGTGATGGCTCGGGCAGCCTGAGGCACTAGACGTGATGCTGCTTAGCCGTTCTGGGAAAGCTCATGAGGGAAGCAGGCCTCAGGGCAGCCCAGCCCTCCCACCTGCAGTGGATGCCTCCGAGTTACACTTTCCCCCACTTGCAAGGGGAATCCATGCCCTGGTGTGCATTGGAAGCTACTCTTGTGTTGGAGGAGGCGGTGCAGAAAGGAGTCAACCGTGAGGCCAGTCAGAGGTTGGGCCTGGAGCTGTAGGTAACGCAAGGGTTCACCTGTCTCAGGGATTCGTGTGTTTGTCTCTGAGGGGAAGAGTCACCTTGAGGAGCTGGTGAAAAGTCTGGCAAGCTGTGCCACGACTTCCTTTCATTTTCAAAGCAAGGTGTAACCTGTCTTTCTGAATTTCTCATCCTCATGCCCAGAACAATGCCTTTGCCTTGACGGTGTCAAGAGGGGACCTGTCGGCATAGGAGAACAGTAGAGAGATCCAAGAGTGTGTTCCCCTTGAGTGAGCTTCCTGCCCCCAGAGAGACTCTCTGAGGTCAGCAGCACATGCCCACAAGCCCCCTTTTCCAGCATGTGACTGGGCTAGAGCATGAGAAAAGCAGTGGCAGAAGAAATGATGCTGCACAGTAAAAACGGCAAGTTGGACAGGAGCCAGTGTCTGGACAGGCCTAGGAGTGCCCGGGAAACAAGGCTGGAGGCATGGGAGTTTTACCACAGGCTTGAGGAGATTTGCATATCCTTCCTGTTAGAGAAGTCTCCACAACACTGTCCCAAAGTGTCTTCTTGTCTCCTGCTTTCAGGAAATCTTCCTGGCAAGCACCTCGTCTTGCAAGAGCAGCCTCCTCAACGCAGAGCAACTGCGGTCACTCTGGAGAAGGGAAGGGGAGACAGGGGCAAGGGCAAAGCTGCTCCTGGCAGGTGAGACAGTTGTGGAAGTGAGCCTGTACTCTTGGGGTTGTTTGAGGGAGACCTTTTCTTTGGACACCGTGTTTCTAGCAGCTCTGACTGCCTTTGAGCATGTGTCATCCTGACTGCTGATGCCTTGGTGGCTGGCCAGCAGCCAGGGAGTTCTTGGGAGACCCCCGTGTTTGCTTCCTGTTTCTCCGGCCTCTGCCTTCAGGTTACAAGGTTTTTGGAGACTCGGTGCACACGTAGCCTGTGGGAGATGAGTGCCCTTTTCTGAGAGCCTTCATGTTTAAGTACCCAGCATCGCTTTCTGCTGGGGACAAGAGTACTGGGGGCCTATAGGCATTGTCTGAGGATGGGGGCAAGACTGAATGCTCTTGCAATGCCTTTCAAAGAGAGGAGATGTTTGTGGGAGCTTGGTCCCATTCTCTGGGCTGTTGCCAAGGGGCAACGAGTCCCAAGTCAGAATGGCTTAAACATGCGGGAGCTCTTTCTTGGAAGGGGAAGCATGTTGCTTTGCATGGCAGAGTGAAATTGCAGTCATCCTGGCACCCAGGATACAGAGCAGAGAGTCTTGTCCAGATTTCAGTTTGACATGGTGAGGCTGAAGCCTTCTCCTTCCTCTGAAAAGTTGTCTTGTGGCTGGCCCAAGAGAGTGGCAGGGACAGGTAAAAGGCAGGCACGCTTTGCTGCCTGTGTAACTTGCTCCCTCTTGGGCCCTGGCTCCCCATGATACTACATTTGACGTGCCCAAACACAGAGTATTTTGGACCAGGGAGCAGTGCTAAATGGAAGTGCCAGGTAAGGCGGCGGGGTCGGGGGGAGTGGTGTCTCTCAGAGCCTGTTCCTGCAGAAGAGCTGGCCCCACTGCTTGCTGTGTCAAGAGGGAGTCTGGATCTGGGCATCGTGAGGATTTTTGTGGGCATGCTTTGTTGGTTTAATGCTGGGGGCATTTCAGCCTGGGGGTCTCTGTGCCTCTGTGGAAATGAACACGTGCATTTGAACCCAGTGCTTGCCCTGCAGAAGTGCCATGTGCTGCAGAAGCAAGAGCCCAGCTGGTGAGCTTGGGGTGGAGACCAAACTGCCCCTGTGCTCACACCGCCTCCCGCTGCTGTGCGTTTGCAGTGTGCTCGCAGCCGCGCAAGGGAGCTCCTTGAGCAAGGTGGAGAAAGGCAGGAGGAAGGCAAGTGCGGAAGGCAGAGGCGCAGAATCGTCAGCAAAGCCAAAGCCAAAGCGAGAAAGGGCATCACTGAAGGCCACGAGAGAAATGGAAGAGGCAGAGAGGACCCAGGTACAGGAAGCGTTTTAAAACCTTGAGACAGGAAAAGCCTTTCTTCTACTCTGGGGGATCTGAGGCTCAAAGGTGCTTCAGGGACCTGTCCCAGGTGCCTTGAAAGGCATCTAGAGGAGGCCAAGAACCATCCGGAATGGGCTCTGTGGTCCAAGAGAAGTGCTAGTGTTAGTAAAGGGCCGTTGCGGGTCTGTTGGGTGTTAGGGAAGCAGGAAGTGAGGCCATGTGCAGTCCCGGTAAGGGTAAAACGTGAGGTCCGCCTGGCTCTTTAGGGTCATTCTGTGTGCTGTGCTGAAGCCCACAGGAGGGCTGCAGCCTTAGCTCCCGCTCAGCCCACAGCAATTCCTTCCCCTCCTTTGCTCTGCTATATGCGAGCTCTGTGCCTGAGTGAGAGGGTCTGTCTGGCAATGGTGGTAGGCCTTGGTGAGGCTGGGACATGCCCTAAGGGCAACTGCAGCATCCCTGCCTGAGCAGGGGTTTCCGCTGCCTTGGGTGCCTGAGGCAGCAGCAGTCTTGGGGGCTGCTGAGGACCCAGCTCCTGCAGGCGCTGGCTGCTGTCGTGCAGGATGTTCAGTGTGTCCGAGTGAGGAGAGACCTAGCATGCAAATGCTGCTCTGATGCCAATGCAGATTCGGCGGATGTCACAGACGCTGACAAACCTGCGGCCTGACCTCCGCCTGCTGATGACCAACCAGGATGAGAGGGCCGAGGATCCCCCTCGAGCGAGAAAGCCGAGCATTGAAGATGTGTACATCTACCACCTGGGGCCAGAGGAGGAGGAAACAGTGTTTGTTTACTTCTCCCACATAGACAAGAAGAAAGAGCAGCAGTCCTCAGAAGAGACAGTCTGCGGAGTGAGTGTGTGTGATTGTGAGGGTGAGAGCGGAGCTCGGGAGGGCTTGTGAGGATTGTGTGCTCTGAGCTGCTGAGCCTGGCAGCAGGCCTTGCTTCTGGAGTTCTGCTCTGGCAATGGCCATTCTCTCTGCTTGTTGTTGATGTGAGGAGCGAGGCCCCGGTGGGGTAGTGGGGTCCGGTGGGGAGCAGCAAGGATGCACCGGTGACGAATGAGTTTCTCCCGGAGAGCACCTTGAGCTCCAGTGTTTCTGGGTTGTCGCGCTGCTGCAAAGTGCTCCTGTGGGGAGTCTCTGGTGGGTGTTGTGGTGTGGGCATCAGCAGTGCACAGTCGGAAGGTTGTCTGAGAATCTGTGTGCATGTGCAGGATTCGTCCACTTGCTGGATGATGGAGGAGTGGGAGATATATAAAGGAGAGTCATCTGCAAGCTACAAGGCCAGCGGCACCTGCCTGAAAAGGTACGTGTGGCCCAGGTGCAGCAAGGCCTGTGGCATTTGGATAGCGGTGCCCGCCTGCGGGGTGAGAAAGACACGTTGCTGGGTGGTGGAGCTGTACTGGCCCAGGAGGCTCTGCTTTTGCTGGGCATGGGAACGACTCGGGTAGACCCTGTGGGCAAGCACCTCTCAGCATCCTCCAGCAAGTAGGAAAAACTTCTCTGGAGCTGTGGGCTGTAAGTCCAGTTGGGAGTGTATGTGCACAGGGCCTTTGGGAGAGAGGAGGGCTCCATGCCGAGTGTAAGAGAGAGTGTGTGCCCGCTCTCGCAGGATGCTTTCCAAGCCAAGTGTGCGTGTGCTTCGAGCAGCAGCGAGCAGCCTAGTGCAGGAGGCAGAGAAGAGTCAGGTGGAAGAGGTGGGAGGAAGGAATGCTGCTGCGGAAGCGGAGTGCCTCAGGTGCGTATCTCCCCAAACGAGCGTGGCTTCCCTTTGTGCAGTGCCCTTGCTTGCCCGCCCAGCAGCACGGGGGAAGGAGGGTCTTTTGCGGAGAGGTGTGAGGGGACAGCGAGCAGCAGGCTTGCAAGTCTGTGTGCCTGGATGAGGTGGCCCTTCCACCAAAGGCTGAGTTGTTGGTGCCTCAGAGGAGGATTTCCACGTGGGCCAGGAGTGCTGGAGGAATGCCGAGTCAAAGGGACAGAGCAGTGGGCATTGCCAGTGTTTCAGGTTTCCTGAGTTCCCTAGAAACTTCTTCTTTGGACTACAGGCTGTTTTTATGCCTGGCACGCAAGAGTGCAGGGATGGGTAAATGGTAGGCATGCTTTTGTCCCTTGAGCACTTGCTGCATTCTTGCCCGAGAGTCGCCAGTGCAAAAGCATTCTCCATGCCTAAACCCGGAGGGTTAGGAGCATGGAGCTGTGGTGAATGCAACTGCCAGGGTGGGGGTGTGAGTTAATGGTGTCTTCCGCGGCCTGTGCTTGCAGAAGACCTGGCTTCTGTCTGTGCTGCCTCAGGAGGGAGCCTGGATTTGGGCATCTGGAGCTTTCCTCTGGGCATGTCGTGTAGGCTGGCCATTTCAGCTGGGGCTGATGTCTGTCTCTGTGGGAGTGAATGCCTTTAGTTGAAGCCACGTGATTGTCGTGCAGAAGTGCCTTGTGCTGCAGAAGCAGGTGCCCAGCTTGTGAGCGTGGTCTGGAGAGCAAAGTCCCGCTCTGCTCACACCAGACCCCCGTGCTGTGTATTTTCAGTGTGCTCCCAGCCATCCGCGGGAGCTCCTCAAAGAAGCTGGAGAAAGGCAGGAGGAAGCCAAGTGCGGAAGGCAGGCTGCCAGCTGTGAGCCCTCCTAATAAAAGCCAAGAGAGGGCAGGGCAGGTACGTGATAGTGATTGAGGTGGTTCTTGTGCCACAGGGGCGCGTGGCAAAGCGCGGTTCTGCGGGCAGTGGGTAGAAAAGCCCTCTTCCTAAGAGTTCTTTCGAGCCCGCCGTGACCTTTCCAGGGGCTTGCTTGAAAAAGCGCAGGCTGAGCTGTCTTTTCTCTCTGCCTTTGCCGCTACTGCCTTCTCAGGAATCCCATTTGAAGCCCCTCTTTGGCCCTGCTCTGAGTGGAAAGGTACGTGCTGGGCCTTTCAGGAGAATGAAAGGAGAAACCTTCTGTTTCTCTCAGTGATCCCTTAGCTCCTTGGTCAGAAGAGAGCAGGCATTTTCTGTCTGGCCAGTACTAGCTTTTGTGCCTGAGACCGCTGAGAGGAGTGCTGAAGAGAAGATGCCGAAGAGGGGGTGAGAAATTACCTTTGGGCCCTGGAAAGAAGCAGATGCCAAGAATGCTGCTTGCCGTGTCTTTTCTGTGGCCCTCCAGCCCACAGGCTTCCCGTCTGTTCTGCCGGAGCAAAGAGGTCTCTGGGCATGCTGGTCTGAGGCGGAGGAGAAGAAAGAAAGGGCAGCTCCGAAAGCAAAGGCAGAAGCGGAAGAGTCGGAGAGGACCCAGGTACAGGAAGCCTTTCTAAACCTTCAGCCAGGAAAGGCCTTTGCCGTACTGCAGGGGACCTGCGCCTTGAAGGTTCCCCAGGGATGCAGGGTTGGAGGTGCCTTGTTGCTGCCGAGGAGCGGGGCAGGGACATCGTGACTTTGCTAAAATCTGAAGCCCCCGGGAGCTGCACCTTTCCCTTTCCCGTGGGTTTTGCTGAAAAGACAAGCAAGGCAAGTGAAGAGAAGGGAGCTCGTTTGAGGAATGTTGGAAGAGGAGCCCAGTATTTCCCCTGGAGGTCTTTTCCTGAAGAAAAGAGGCCTAAGAGGCAAAGGAGCACGAGGAATGGAGTGTGTGGTCCGAGAGAAGCGCCAGTGTTAGTAAAGGGCCGTTGGCGGTCTGTTGGGTGTTGGGGAAGCAGGAAGCTGAGCCCTGAGTGCCGAGGACTGCTGCTGCTGGTAAGGGCAGGGCTCACAGGGGGTGTTTAGGGTCATTCAGTGTGCTGTGCTGAAGCCCACAGCAGGGCTGCAGGCATAGCTCCTGTTGAGCCCACAGCAATTCCTTCCCCTCCTTTGCTCTGCTCTGTGCGAGCTCTGTGCCTGAGCAAGAGGGTTTGCTGGCAGCGCTGGTGAGCCTTGGTGAGGCTGGGACATGCGCTGAGGGCTGCGTGGAGGCGGCTGTGGCCTTTCTCCAGTTACAACTGCAGCGTCCCTGACCGGGCAGGGGTTTCCGCTGCCTTGGGTGCCTGAGGCAGCAGCAGTCTTGGGGGCTGCTGAGGACCCAGCTCCTGCAGGCACCGGCTGCTCTCGTGCAGGATGTTCAGCGTGTCCGAGTGAGGGGAGACCTGTCATGCAAATGCTGCTCTGATGCCAATGCAGATTCGGCGGATGTCACAGACGCTGACAAACCTGCGGCCTGACCTCTGCCTACCCTCGACCAGCCAGGATGAGAGGGCTGATGATCTTCCTCGAGCGAGAAAGCCAAGTGTGAAGGATGTGTACATCTACCACCTGGGGCCAGAGGAGGAGGAAACAGTGTTTGTTTACTTCTCCCACATAGACAAGCAGGAGAAGGAAGAGCAGCAGTCCTCAGAAGAGACGGTCTGCGGAGTGAGTGTATGTGATTGTGAGGGGGAAGCTGGAGCTCAGGAGGGCGTGTGAGGCTTGTGTGCTCTGGGCTGCTGAGCCTGGCAGCAGGATTTCCTTTTGGAGTTCTGCTCTGGCAATGCAAATGCCTTTCGCTCATTCTTGATGTGAGGAAAGAGATCCTAGGGAACAGCAGAGGCCACTGGGGAGCTGCAGCATTTCCCTGGTGATGGACACATCAGTTTCTGCTGGAGGGGACGGGGGGAGGTTGCTTGCGCCACGTTGAGGTTGCTTTCTGCGTTGCAAAGAGCCCCTATGAGAAGTTGTCTGTGGGCTCTATTTGCTTACGGGGCTTGAGTCTGAATACTGCAACTACTAGCTTAAGATTGCTGAGTGTCTGGTGCAAGTCAAGCAGCAGAAGAAATAGTGTGCTGCAGGAAGAATCAGCGCAGCTGGACCCCCATCACCAGTCTTTC
Source organism: Rhea pennata (assembly GCF_028389875.1). Taxonomy (NCBI): domain Eukaryota; kingdom Metazoa; phylum Chordata; class Aves; order Rheiformes; family Rheidae; genus Rhea; species Rhea pennata. The sequence continues at coordinate 43,889 of NC_084691.1, read as the reverse complement.
TCTGGGATGAATGCAGTGCAGGTGTCCTGCTGTGCAAGTCGCTATTCCCTTTGGTCCTTTATGTTGTCAGGAGGGATCAGAGCTTGCGGGAGAAGTGCCACTGGGAAAGAGGAGTGTCACTGTCTGCTGTGTTGGTGCTTGTAGAGAGGCTCTGAGTGTGCTTGGAAGGGAGATTAAAAGCTTCCTTGACCTGTCTTGCAGGTTCAGCAGAGAAGTGAAAGGCAGGCAAGGGTTCGGTCAGCCTCCTGCCTCCCTGCAGCTGCGGAAGAGGAGCTCGGAGGGCAGCTTTGTGAAAAAAGGGCATGCTTTCAGGATGTCGTCAAGTACACCTTGTCATCAGATGAGGAAGAGATTGTGTATGTTTTCTTCTCCCGCGTAGAGGAGGAGAAGAAGAGAAGAGCAGCTGAGAGGCGGGAGACACAGGAGAGGGAGTAAGTGTGTGCCAGCTCCAGGAGAAGCCTGGCAGTGTTGAGGGGCAGTGAGGGGCACCCCCGGAGGTGCCAGAATGCCAGGGCCAGGGCCACTGGTTTGAGTCAGGCCTTGATACTACGCACCTCTCCGCAGCCTCGGTGCATTCAGCCTCAGTCTTGGCCGCACCAGACTCAGTCTCAGGCTGACCAAGAGCTGACCAAGGGCCTGGGGTGGAGCCAGGGCACTGGCTCACATCATAGTGAGCGTGGAAATGCTCTTCAGGAGCACATCCAGACACGCACGGCTGGAAATACTCTTGCTGTATTGCTCTCTCTTTCTCTGTGTGCATCACCCTTAGCATCTTCCTTTCTTGTTCTTTAGCTGTGGGGAGGAGAGTCACCTCCCCAGCCAGCAGGAGAGGCCCCAGTGACTGCCAGCCATCCCGGAACACACGCAGAACTTTGTTCCTGTGGATTAAAGCACCTCTCCAAATGGCCGTGACTGTTTCCTTGGCCTGTGAATGTCAGCGGGTCCAAGAAAGGAAAGATCAGGAGCATGGGCTTGAGTGTCCGTGCCTGCTCGCAGGGCAGCTCTCTCCTGAGGTCATGCGGTAACTGTTTGTCTGCAGCTGTGCCCATGATGTGTCAGGGACCTCCTGCTCTCTGTGGGTGCCAGTCGGAGGAGTGGAGTCAGCCCTTTCATGACAGCACATCGCCTGCTGCAAGGGCATGCTGCCTTGTCAGGGAGGTGGGAAGAGCTCGTTTGGCCCTCGTGAGGCGGCAAGAGTTGAGCCAGGGCCTCTGTTTCCTGGGGCCAGTGCTGGTTGCCAGAGGGGAGCCCACTCAAGTATGGTGTGCCTGTTTGTTGCACTGAGGGCTTGGTTTTGGGGGTGTGAAGGGAATCCTGGGGAGAGCAAGGGCTGGCATTGGAAGCTCACAACCGTGAGGGTGTGGCCAGGGAAGTCCCTGGCTGCCTTGGCTGTAGCGACCATGAAACAGTGGAGTTGCAGACTCTGAGGGGAGTGTGGAAAGAGAGTAGCAGAGTCCAGAGTGGGCACCTTATGTGAGGAAACTTCCCCCTTGTCGGGGAACTGGTAGGGGGATGTCATGGAAGCAGGTCTGCAGGGCAAAGGATCAGGGGAAAACTGGCAGGTATGTGAGGACAGCACCTACTAAGCACAGGGACAACCCTGCTTGATATGCAGGCAAATGAGCAGCGGTAGGACGAGACTGGCTTGGCTGAGCCAGCACCTCCTGGTGGAAGTGCAGTGGAAAAAAAAGGGAGCACAGAGGAGGTGGAAGCAGGGAGAGGCTACAAGGGAGGTACTAGAGCGAGAAGTCCTGGCTGTGCAGGGATGGTGTCAAGAAGGCCAGAGTGCGGCTGGAGCTGAGCCTTGCAAGGGATGTCAAGGAGAACAGGAGCTTCCTGAGCCAAAGAAGTAGGCTGAGAAAGATAGAGGTACCTTGCTGCATGGGGTGGTTGACTTAAGGAGAGGAAAGCACATGCGGCCGAGCTACTCTGTGCCGCCTTAGCCTCAGCCTTCACCAAAAGGTCTCAGGGCCCCTGTGCTTGTGGAAGGTGTTGAAGGAGGAGGAGAGCAAGCAGTAGTGGCAGAGGATGGAGTCAGGGATCTTTGATCCGGCTGGGCAGGCTCTCCGACGCCCTGGAGGACCTCCCAGCGGCTGTCCTCTGGCCTGCCTGCCGCTGGCTTATCAGCTGGCAGAGTCAAGAGGCACCTGCCAGGGAAGGCAGCGGCCATGTGCTCTTTTCCTCCTGCTCACCCACCAGACTGGCCTGGCCAGCCCAGCTGCAGCACCTTGCAGCCCCCGCAGGCCCTCTCTGCACAGAGGCAGAAGCCCTGCTCCTGCAAACCCACCAGCTGCTTTGCTCCTCTTGGCTGCTCTTGCTGCTGCTGAGCCCTGCTCTGCCATCAGGGGCTCAGCTACCACTGTCACCCAGGACATCCTGCTCGGTCACCAGTCTCAGCCTCTCTCCAGCTCACAAGTCAGGCCGAGGATCGAGCACACACTGGACTGTGAGTGCTGTCCTCTCCCTCCATGTTGTGCTCAGGGTGAATGAAGGACTCACCCTGCCATGGGCGGCTCTGGCAGAGCTGTCTGCACCTCAGGCACATGTCACAACAGCACCCACGTCCCCACACAGGTGCTGGAGCAGGGACTCAGACGGCCTCTTTCACTGCCCTGTTGCACTGTACCCCTTTCTTCTCCCTCTTCAGGAATTCAGAGAAGGACACACACAACTACCCAGCACAGCTACACGCCCTTGCCTCTTCTGTCCTTCCCATCAGGGATGGGCATGGCACAACCATCTCAGCTCAGGTTCTCCGCGACACGTGTGCAACCTCCATAGTGCTCTTCAGCTTCTCTGGCCATCCCGCATGGTCCAGAAAGGATGTCCCACAGCAGCACGCATGTCCCAGCCACCAGCAGCTCTGCTGCCCCAGAGTCTGCTCTCCAGGGATGGACCTGCAGAGAATTTGCCTTTTGTAGTGACTGAGCTCAAGTGAGAGGAGGGAGCAGAGGAAGTGGCCAGCCATCCAAGCAAGGTTTGAGCCCATGTGCACAGTGCAGAAGGGGTGAGCAGGGCATCGCTGTAACCCTTTGGCCCCCTCTTTGCCCTGCTCTTCAGGTCAGTTGGTATTCTTCAACTTTGTGTGCAACAAATCCAGCTAGAGCAGGTGCTCCTGGACTTTTGGCTCTGTTTTTGCACGCCAGGGCTGTGCAACAGTGAGAAGTCTGAACAACGCGTCCTGTGTTCTTGAAGGCAGTGCTGAGTTGCAGAGCCCCACACTCTCCCGTCGGGTGTGAGGAGGGGGAATGTTCCCTTTTCCCTCTGGGTTTCCCAGGTCAGTTCCTGGGGTCAGAAAAGAGCACTCCCTGGGAGAGTCCCAGCACATCAAGGGGCTGGTGCAGGTACGTCCATGAGATGCTTTGGGAAAGCTTGTGGCATTCTCTTGTGGCTCCTCATGGTTCCCTTTCTTCTCTCCTTTGGAGGGGGACACAGGGCAGAAGGCACAGCAGTCACTAAACCTGGATTTACTCTGTTTTAGCTGTAGTCAAGTGTGTGCCTTGTGCTCTGTGGTGATCCTAGCACTGCTGATCTCCTCCCCATTCCCTTCCTGGGTAACACTCCTCAGCAAGACCCAGCTCTGCACGCACGCACGCGTACATACACAGACACACACACACACACAAACACAGGTGTGACTGGGAAGGTCAATGATACGAGCCGTGCCAGCAACAACCCCTCTGTTCACAGCAGCCCAGGTTCAGGAGACAGCCCCCTCCCCGAGCAACTCAGCAGCCTGAAGCAGAGGCACAGGATTAGCGCAGCTTCCTCTGCACTGGTTCAAGGGGACCATGAGCAAAACCCAGGCTGCCAGGCAGCACAACTCCCCAGGCACCCCACCAAGAGGGCACCGTTTCTAGGTGGGCTCCAATCAGCCAGCTTCTGGTTAGCAGCTGAACACGCTGCACCAGAGAAAGCCCTAGCAGGGGCCCTGCCGGGGCAGCTCTGGCATCAGGACAGTCGGGAATGGGACCAGTGCTGCAGGAATGGGAACGTCCCTGATCCCAGGCCTGGTGCCAGCCTCAGGGGAGGGCACGCTGCCCTTCAGCAGCTGCTGGGTGCTGGTGGGCAGAGCAGCGCAGGCGGAGGCCTGCTGCCCACCTCAGGGCTGTGGACAGCTCCCTGGCCAGGATGAGAGCCACCTGCTCCCGTGGCCCCTCTGCCGTGCACCCAGGCGGCACTTGGAGCTGTGGGCACATCACCCTGGAGAGGACATTTCCCTCAGCCCACTGCCTCCTGCTGCTGCTGCTGGCGACAGGTGTGACACACACAGCAGTGCTGCACGGGCTGGCAGAGGGGACTCAGGGAAGGGGTTTGTCCCTCTCCATCAACCCTCCCTGGGAGGGCCAGAGCATGCGAGCAGCAACCGCTACAAGACTCTCCTCCTGCCCCCTTCAGCTGCAGAGACAGTGAAGGGGCAGCACTCCATGGGGCAGCCCTGGCCCAGGAGCAGCGCCAGCTAAGAGGCAAGCCCAGCTTCCCGCATGGCAGCCCGCAGCCCAGCACGAGGCTCTGAACGCTGATTTCTGCTGAAGCTCTCAGAGCACCAGCAGACAACAGGCCTGTGCTCGTCAGGGCCATGTCGTGGGAGGAGAGTGCCCCACACACCATGCCCCCTCCCGCAACAGTGACTCAGATCACCTCTGTGACTGCGGCCTGAGAGGCCATCAGCAGGCAAGCAGGCGGGTGGGCACTGTGAGCTCAGCGGGGGCAGCACAAAACCCCCAGCAGAAAGGAGAGCTCCTGAAGAGGGCGGAGGCAGAGGCAGGGAAAGGTGGCATGGCTGGCAGCTGCTTTGGGAGGTCACTTCTCTTGCAGCAACCTTTTGGGGTTGCAGGCAGGCAGGCACTGTAAGGTCATGAAGCGGGTGAGAAAACCTTCCCCATGGAGAGGAGAGCTCTGAGGGGAGGGGAGAGGCACAGGAAGGTAGTGGGGGATGACCCCAGAATGATGACCATGTCACTTCTTTTGCACAGTGGCAAGATCTGAGGATTTGAAATTATAACTGTGATACGGGAATGACAGTCACATTTATCATATACATAAAAATATAGAATATATATTATACTACATACCCCCAATATCTAAAATAACCTCCTCTCTATATACTCTATTATACTACATGGCTCCGATCTCTAAGATAAGCAATTCTTGGAGGTGACAACATTCATCTGGAGAACACTCAACACCTGCCACTCTGCAGGCAGCATGGCTTTGTCCATTCTCCTCCTACATGCATGCAAAGCAGGACATCTCAGCAAAAACACTTTCACTTCAGTAATAACAGCTTGCAAGCCCCTGAGGAAAAGCTGCACCTGAAAACAACTACTGGTCTAACAGGGCAAAGAGTAAAACACATTCCTCCCCAAGAGACACAAGCAGCAGACACATCACCCTTCCTGGGAAAGCTGCATGCATGACTACCTCTCTGAAGTGCTTGTACACCAAGGCATGCAGCATGGGGAATAAACAGGAAGAACCGGAGATGTGTGTGTGGTCGCAGGGCCATGATCTCGTTGCAATTACAGAGGTACGGTGTGATAGCTCGCCTGACTGGAATGCTGTCATGGATGGCTATGTGCTTTTTAGGAAAGACAAGCCAGGAAGGCGAGGTAGTGGGGAGTTGCCCTTCATGTGAGAGAGCAACTGGAATGCATCGAGCTCTGCCTAGGGGTGGTGGAGGAGGAGGCAGTCGAGAGCTTATGGGTGAAGAACAAAGGGCAGGCTAGCATGGGGGACACTGCCGTGGGTGTCTACTGCAGGCCACCTGACCAGGAAGAGGAAGTCAGTGAGGCCTTCTACAGACAGCTGGAAGGAGCCTCACGATCACAGGCCCGGGTTCTCATGGGAGACTTCAACCAATAAGCACGATTGCAACCCTGGAGTTCAGGAGGGCAGACTTTGGGCTCTTCAGAGACCTACTTGGAGGAATCTCATGGGTTAAGGGCATAGAAGGAAGGAGGGTCCAGGAGAGCTGGCTAGTATTCAAGCATCACTTCCTCCAAGCTCAAGAGCAGTGCACCCCAAGGAGAAAGAAGTCCAGCAAAGGGGGCAGGAGACCTGCAGGGGTGAGCAAGGAGCTCCTGGCAAAACTCAAACAGAAGCAGAAAGTACAGAGAATGTGGAAGAGGGGACAGGCTACTTGGGAGACTTATAGGACTGCTGTCAGAGTGTGTAGAGATGTAGCAAGGAAGGCGAAGGCCCATTTGGAGTTGAGTGTGGCAAGGGATGTTAAGGACAACAGGGCGGGCTTCTTCAAATACATCAGTAGCAAGAGGAGGGCTAGTGAAAATGCAGGCCCACTACCAAATGGGGCAGGGGCCTGTTGTAGTTAGATTCCCGGGGGCCAAACATCCGGTTTGGCCACCCAGCACAAACTCACACACAAACACTGTTCAGTAGCAAGCAGTTTATTAGTAGATACTTACAAACAGACCGACCCGATGGTAATCTCAAGAAGGAGATTCTGGAAGCCACAGAATCTATATGTATCCAACTGCTGTTCTTTCCCACGGATTTCCAAGACCTTGTTAGTTACTTATTTGTATCCCGCTTAACACAGCGGTATTGTTCTAGGCACTAAAAAGTTACAACACTAGACCATTCTCACCGAGTATCAGGTAGTACAGATACAAAAGTTACAATACAGACCATTCCCATGAAGTATGAGGTAGTACGGATACAGGGCCCTGGTGACAAAGGCTACAGAGAAGGCAGAATTACCGAATGCCTTCTTTGCTAAAGTCTTCACTGCTAACGGCAGCCCTCAAGAATCCCGGAGCCTGGAAGCAAAGGGAGAAAGTCTGGAGAAAGGAAGACTTTCCTTTGGTTGAAGAGGAGAGGATTAGAGATCTGGGCAAGCCTGACATTCACAACTGCATGGGCCCAGACGGAATGTGCCCACGGGTACTGAGGGAGCTGGCGGATGTTGTTGCCAGGCCATCCTCCCTCAACTTTGAAAAGTCCTGGAGAACTGGAGAGGTGCCTGAGGACTGGAAGAAAGCCAGTGTCACTCCACCCTTCAAAAAGGGCAAGAAGGAGGACCCAGGCAACTATAGGCCGGTCAGTCTCACCTCCATCGCTGGAAAGGTGATGGAACAGCTCATCCTGGATGTTGTCTCCAGACACATGGAGGAAAAGAAGGTGATCAGGAGTAGTCAGCATGGATTCACCAAGGGGAAATCCTGCTTAACCAATCTGATAGCCTTCTCTGATGGCGTGACTGGCTGGGTAGATGAGGGGAGAGCAGTGGACGTTTTGTCCCTTGACTTCAGCAAGGCTCTGTATCCGTGCTACGTGATACTTGATGGGAATGGTCCATGTTGCAACTTTTGTATCTGTACCACCTGCTATTTGGTGAGAATAGTCTAGTGCTGTAACTTCTTAGTGCCTAGAACAATACCGCTGTGTTAAGCGGGATACAAACAAGTAACTAACAAGGTCATGGAAATCTGTGAGAAAGAACAGCGGTTGGTCACATATAGATTCTGTGGCTTCCAGCCACAGAATCACCATGAGAAGCAGTCAGCATGAAGGTCAGAAGCTGAAGAGTAGTGAAATAGTGACCCCCAAAGTCAAATGTGGCCCCGAAATAAGTCTGCACACGTGTGCAGTACCAGAGCCCGGTTATGCAACCGGGGCGGAGTTGGGCTAGACTCCCTGCACTTGCTGGCCCCAGGTGCCGGGACTCTCGCCTACTGCAAGTAATCATAAATGCCGGAGTTTTCCAAAGGAGGGTGAGGCTGCTACACAACAGAGGACCACGTTGCCTCCTCGGGGACGCCCGAAAAGATTGTGCCTGCCGACTCTCCCTCTCGCCATGCAGACGATCAGGACAAGCACTGAGGTGCTCCTTCTCGAGATTACCATTGGGTTGGTCTGTTTGTAAGTATCTACTAATAAACTGCTTGCTATTGAAGAGTGTTTGTGTGTGTGTGTGTGAGTTTGTGCTGGCTGGCCAAACCGGATGTTTGGCCCCTGGGAATCTAACTAGAACAGGCTCTTGACACTGTCTCCCCTGACATCCTCCTAGAGAAGCTCAAGAAGCGTGGGTTAGATGAGTGGACACTGAGGTGGATTGAGAACTGGCTGAAAGGCAGAACTCAGAGGGTTGTCATCAGTGCTGCGGAGCTGGAGGCCTGTGGCTATTGGAGTTTGCCAGGGCTCAGTACTGGGTCCCATCCTGATCAACTTCTTCATCAATGACCTGGACGAAGGGACAGAGTGGCTCCTCAGTAAGTTTGCAGATGATACCAAGCTGGGAGGAGTGGCTGCTACAGCTGAGGGCTGTGCTGCCATTCAGAGAGAGCTGGCGACGCTGGAGGGCTGGGTGGCGAGGAACCTCCTGAGGTTCAACAAGGGCAAGTGCAGAGTCCTGCACCTAGGGAATAATAACCCTCGGCACCAGTACAAGCTGGGGGCTGACCTTCTGGAGAGCAGCTCTGCAGAGAAGGACCTGGGAGTGCTGGTGGATGACAAATTGACCATGAGCCAGAAATGTGCCCTTGTGGCCAAGAAGGCCAATGGTATTCTGGGGTGTATTGGGAAGAGTGATGCCAGCAAGTTGAGGGAGGTGATGCTGCCCCTCTCCTCAGCCCTGGGGAGGCCTCATCTCAAGTACTGTGTCCAGTTCTGCGTTCCCCAGTAGAAGAGAGACATGGAGCTGCTGGAGAGAGTCCAGCGTAGGGCTACAAAGGTGATCAGAGGGCTGGAGCGTCTGCCCTCTGAGGAACGTCTGCGAGAGCTGGGCCTCTTCAGCCTGGGGAAGAGAAGGCTGAGGGGGGATCTTATCAATGTGTATACTTATACATCCTCCCTTATACATCCTGGGGAGGGTGTCAAGGGGATGAGGCTAAACTCTTTTCAGCTGTCTCATGCGAAAGGACAAGAGGCAATGGGCAAAAAATGAACCACAGAAAGTTCTGCCAGAATATGAGGAGGAATTTCTTCACTGTGAGAGTGACAGAGCCCTGGAACAGGTTGCCCAGAGAGGTTGTGGAGGCTTCTTCTCTGGAGATATTCAAAGCCCACTTTGATGCAACCCTGTCTAACATGCTTTAGGTGACCCTACTTGAGCAGGGAGGTTGCACTAGATGATCTCCAGGGGTCCTTTCCAACCTTACCGATTCTAGGATTCTATGATTCTGTGATTCTACGGAGACGGCTACAGCTTCCAGACAGCTCCCACGAGGAGAGGGCTGGAGCTTCAGTTAGGCTCCTGGCCAGGGCTGGAGGTGCCAGGGCAGACTGCTCAGGGGAAATGAGTCCTACTCAGTGCACGCCAGGCCCTGATGTTCCAGGCCACAGTTTCTGCAGTTCCCTCCTGCAGCCGCTCCAGTTTTGCAGTGCCTCCCTTGAACTGGCACGGTCACAACTGGACACAGGCGAGGCCTAGCAACTGTGGCGTGTCAGCTCACATTGCTCCATGTGCTCGCTCTACAGGAGCTGACGCAGCAAGCACACAGCTGCTGAGGCCAAGAAGGAGAGCAGACCACTCTGTGCTCACGCTGACTGCCCCTCTTGTCTAGTCTTCCACTGCTGCCAGCAGGTGCAGAAGGCAAGAGCCAGCCAAGCCCTCCAGCAAAGCCAAACCCAAATCCCAACCCAAGCCTTGTGCAGACCACAGGAGAGCGGGACTGGGACTGCTGTGGCTTCACACTGGCTTAGGTACTTAGCGGGGGATGTTGTGTGTTTAGAAAATATGAGTGCATGGCACTCAACTCTGCAAAGATCCTTGGCAGCGTGTTCCCTGGAGCATTCCGACACTTCTTGGGGAACTTCCTTGAGCAGTGCAAGCTACTTGGTACTTCTACAATGCACTTGTCGTGTGTATAGTCAGGCAGGACTGCCTTTGGCCACACTGCCTGCATGCAGGCAGCTCCGCTGCCTTAGTAGTTACTATGTGGGTGAGGAGTGGGAAAGGCAGGACAGCCTCAAGCCCTCTGGGTCTCCCACCACTGCTGAAGAAGGGAGAGAGTGGGCATACTCTTTCTGAGAGGCCTGCTTTCAACTCCTCTGCTCTGCCTGCTGCAATGTATTCCCTGCCTTGGCATGCTGCTCTCCCATGAAATGAGAACTTGCAGGCTATCCACTCAGCTGCAAAAGCTGCAGCTGCACTAGCTGGGGCTTTCGCTTGGAGTCCAAGGACCCTGCCCTGCCCCCAGAGCCAAAGACAGGGCCCATCTTTCAACGCTGCCAGAAAGGTCCTTTCCTCAGGAGAGATGCAAGCGGAATTAGCACTGCAGGAGCTGAGGGCTGAGGCAGGCTCACTGGCCCTGCAGAGACAAGGTGGCACATGCCTCTGCTACAGATCACAGGACCTGTGGAGGATCCTTTTCAAAGAGTCTCCTTCCTCCTTTACTCTGCAGAATGTTCTCAGAGCAAGCCGAGTGCCCTCAGACTTCCTGGATGCATAGCCATGCTTTGCAGAGACCCAGCACCTCTCCTGCCTCTCTCTTCAGATGCTCACAACGCACATGCCCTATAGTCTGCCTCAAGAATCAAGCTCCAGGTGGGGCAAAAAAACATGAACGAGAGCTGCCACATCTTCTCTTTTTATTCCGGATTACAGAAACTCTCTTGTCTCGTGGCTCAGCTGGTAGTTCTGCCTTGTCATCACCCCATGACCCTGCACTCGATAAATGCACGTGTACCTGGGGTTCCCCCAGTTGCTCTGCACCTGGAATTTGATGTAGCGGAAGGCTCTGGGCAGCTGCTTCTGTAAAGGAAACGGAGGCAGCCATCATTGCTCCGGTGGAAAGAGCGACAGCACAGCAAGGGCGCTTCCTCTGCCAGCCCCATCCCTGCTGGGGAACCAAACGCAGCCCTGGCAGAGGAGGCAGCCGTGCTTCCCCTGCCAGAGCCACAAGGCACAGGATGCTTTGGCTCATCCTCCACGCTCTGTCGTCCAAGCACTTGCAGGCAAACCTCAGTCTGCTGCTCGCGTCGTGCCCACACGCACTCCCGGTACCTTGAGGCGGAAGGTCTGAACAGCCTCCTGGTCCACCTCAAACACAAAGAGCCCCAGGAGAGTTTCTTCTGCTGCTTCCTCATCCACGCCCTCAAAGGCAAGCGACAAGGGGAGCACGTCACGCTCAAGCAGAGCTGAAGGAAAAGTGTCTGCTGAGGCGGAACTGGGCAACCCTGCCTCATGTGCCGCTCCTCTAGCAGGAGCCGAGAAGAGCTTAGTGTGGGTGTGGGTGAGGCTGCTCTGAGCAAGCGCTCCAAGACCCTTGGCCAGAGAGCATTCAGCAAGCCCGAGTGGCATACCACCACCGTGGGCCACCAGGCACCCCACGCAGGGATGCAGTGCTCTGCAGAAACCAGCCCACGCTTCTCTGGGAGAAGCCGCCAGGAGATACAAGGCTCCTTTGCAGCTTTCGGCCAGGGCCGCAGGGCCTCGTTCCCTCCCTGCCCCCCGCGGAGGTGCAAGGCAGAGACTTACGGAGACAGCAAAATCTTTGGGGGCGCTGCTGACTTCCCCGGAAGGAGAGACTGCCTTGGAGATGTGCTCCACGGTGACAGCCATTGGCCAGATCTCCTCAGTCAACCGAATGACCACTTGGCCCTCTGCTCCTTGGAAAGCCCAGCACTGTCCGGGGGAAGTAGGCAGCTGAAACCAGAAAGTAGCCTCCTTCAGTGGCAAGGCACTGCAAGAGCCCACAGAACTGGCGGCTTTGCGAGCAACACAGGCCTGCCTTAGTCTCTTGGCTGACATTCTGCATGCAAAGGCACACCAGTGGATGAAAGGGACAGGAGGGGACTGGTGAACTTGATTTCAGAAGATGGGCAGATGCTAACACTTTTACTTCAGTAATAACAGCTTGCAAGCTGCTGAGGAAAAGCTGCACCTGAAAACAACTACTGGTCTAACAGGGCAAAGAGTAAAACACATTCCTCCCCAAAAGACACAGGCACCACACACATCACAAAGCCATTCACAGCAGTCCCTGGCCCAGGAAGAATTGCACAGCTACTGCTGGGAAGCAGGTACCAGAAAGCAAGACAGACAATACAGCTCTGCCCCGTGAACTTCCTGACCTGCGCCTACGCACCAAACATGCAGAGAGCTGTAAGACTCCAGGCCCTGCCCCAGACACTTCACAGCAACAGAACTTCCCCTCCTCTTTCCTCTGGGCAAGACATCTGCAACTGTTGAGGGGCTTCACATGCCCGGCTCAGATGACACACTTGTCTCTGCAGACATAACCTGCTGAACTTGCACAGAAAAAAAAAACACAGTTGCCTCTATTCAGGTGGTGTGGATTTTCCTAATGGAGAAGGGAGAACAGAGGGAGAAGCTTCCTCTGTGCTGGTTTCCTGGCCCACTTGCCCTCTCAGCTGGTACACTAAGAAGAGCAGGAGATGCTGATGGGCTTTCTCTAACAGCTTAGCCTCCTTAGCACCACTTAGGGCCCCTGTGAAGAGGAGTTCCAGGTCCTTTTTCCAGTCAAAGCTGTGCTCTCATACACAGGACTCCAGGCTCTGCAGAACCACTCCAGATAAAAACAGCTCCAGGCATCTCTTTGACTTGTTTGCTTCCGGCAAGGGCTGCCTGTTGGAAACAAAACACAAAAAAGCATTCATTCATCTCCGTCTTTTAGGCCAACAGAAAATTGCTGCAGAAGCATCAAAGGACACTCAACGACTGGGCAAGACAGTGTCCGTGGATATTCTCTGCAGGGGAAGCAAAGCATCTGTCGGAGAAAAATCCCAAATCTTAACTTTACATGCGCAGTGACAGGCTGTGACCAATAATGCCGATTGGCAAAGGGACCCAACCAGTCAAAGGAGATGTCCACGAAACCACAAGCCCCTTGCTGAGCAGAGCTCAGAAGAAGTAAAGCAAACATCCCGAGAAAAGCAACAGGAAATCTGAGGATGGAATTTCGTTCGGCCCTTCTGTAGATTCATGGTGTCCTTAGAGCCCACAGAGCGGGGGTGCTTCTGGAAGAACAAACACCAGGAAGGTTATCTAAAGCTACTGCATCTGGCTGTGGAAGCTCCCAGGCCACAGCCTGCCAGAAGAAGAGGCTAAGGAAAAGAATCACTATATACGGCCCTGCTCCGATTCTCCCTCCGAGGCGGTACAAGTTCAACACTGTCCAAGAGAGCACCAGGCTGAAAAAAACTCCCGTTGAGCTCAGCAGCCCATCTGCTCTGCCAAGCTCTTGCTGTAACCGTCCTCACTACCTCTACATCAGTGGCAAAGACATCTAAGGATGCCAGGCCAGCTAGCGATTGGTGTTAGGCCACCTAACATACCTGGAAACGGCTGGTTCAAACACTTTGCTGCTGCCAAAACGGGAGCAGGCAGCTGCCTGAGAGAGCTCCAGTCTCAGCTTCTGTTCCCACGCTTCGGTGCTTGCTTGCTTACTACAGAGTTGCCCAAAAACACTTGTCACCCGCTCCAACTCACCTAGGTTCTTCAGTATTCTGAGTATTCTTGAGTATCTGAGGTGTGACTAACTGTGCGCAGCATCACCACACAAGACGTACAGGTGCTCTCGGGAATACTGTGCTTCTCAAGGCTGAAAATCAGAAGCTGCCCACGGACACGGCTGAGATCTGCAGCGGCAGGTCAGCAAAGACCTTTGGAAAGCAAACTCACACATGCTCTCCAGGGGCAGCATCTTCCCCGGCTTGCCTTCCTCAAAGGCAGCAATGAGCCCTCTCGCCGTGGCCTGAAAAGACACAGCTCCAGGAGACAAAGTCCTCAGCACACTAACCTCTGCGCAGCAGGCAGCTGAAACAAGGCCTCTCAAGCCTCCGAAGCTAGAGCTTGGAAACTGCAATAGTCTTTCACAGCACAGCATCACTGCCTTCCTCGGTTTGCTGCTCAGTTAGCCACAGCAGCCTGGTGTTTTGTCTCACAGTGCTTACTTTGAAGGGCAGCGTTCCTTCCACCTGTTTTCATGGCAGGGCTAACAGGTGCAAGAAGCAAGAGCACAAGCTGACAGAAGTCACCAGGACTAGTAAACACAAGAAAGCAGAGGAGCAATGAACACAAGGACAGCAAATGCCTCGTCTCCCACAGCAGGCTGCAGCCCTCGCAACAGCGAGCTTTCAGCCAACCACAGCAGGCATTCTGCGCACCAAGGCAGCTCAGACAGTAACCTGGAAGGTCTGGAAGGTGGTCAGCTTCCACGGCAACTGAACTGACAGTGCCACGGGAAACAGAGGTGACCACTCGGGAGTCCGACAATTGGATCTGCAACAGCATCTTCTGCTTGTGGAGGCTGCGTAAACCAAAAACACCCTTTCTCCTCAGGCCACAGCACTACTCTGCAGCCTTTAGGAAGACCTTCTTTTGCTAGCCCTTTCCAAGCCCAGTGCTAGCAAGCAAGCACAGCCTGACTAACAGGCAATGCAAAAACGTCTTGATCATGCAGACAAGTGCGAGAAGGATATTCTGCACACACAATCAATAAACCAGCACGATTTCGGCATGGCTGCTTTCAAACTCTGCAACCACGTGCTACTGCTTCCACGCTTAAAGAGATGCAAGAAAGCCACAGAGGTGCTTTGCTTTGAACAAGCGTTAAGAAGCTCAGCAAAGACTCCCTAGATAGGCCTGCAGGTGAGACTCAGACTGATCATGCTCATTTCCACAGTCAGGCTTGTACTTCTCATCTCAGTCCTTATCACAACTGAAAGGCAAAAGATGCATCGTGTAGCTCACCAAATGCCTAAGAGGAGACTCAACACATGCTGCAACCTTGTACTGTGAGTCAACTAAGCTGATGCATGGTGGGCTTTGAAGTGTTACACTCAACAGGCAAGAGGGGAAGAATTCAAAGAGCGCAGTGCAGAGTGCTCAGAATGGCACAGCAACAAAAGACATGACAGCAGGAATCCGCCCTGAAAGTGCCATCTGCCGAAGAATGCTGCCCCTTCCCAGGGGAAAAACAACTGGCACAACAGCATTCTTCACTCAACAACATACACGGAAGAGGGCAAATATTTACGGCTGAATATACTCTATCATCTTTCCCTAAAACAGAAATGATAAACAACAGAAGCTTACCTCTGCACTGCCTTGCTTCACTGGTTTGTCCTGCTCATGGGACTCTTTAGTCCCTTCATGTCTGCAGGCTGTTCCGCTGCTCTCCAACGCCTGCGAGAAGCACAGAAAGACAGAACTCAGCTCTTGTCACTGCTGTCCCAGTCGATTCTGAGGAATCCACCTCCTAGCTACGAAAGGCTTTTTGCAGTGCTGCATCCGGCTACGACCTCTGTTGCCTGCATGAGCAGGGGAAAATATCCTGTCAGCACCTACCACAATTCTTCCAGAGCAACAAGGTGAGGAGAGAATGGAAAGCTGGGCTCCTTTCCCACTTTCTTCCCTCAACGCACAGCAGGAGCCCTTTCTTTCTCTGCAGCACTTTCACTACCTGGGACACAGGCAAGCCACCAGCACCTCCTCTGTCAAGCGCTTGGGCATCTACTGCGGAGGAATATTGCAAACCAGGTGTTATCCTGCAAGGCAAAACTTGGATGTTTCCAACCACCCTTGCACCCAAAGCACTGTTAGCTCACTCTGACTAAAGACCACCTCACTGAGTGACAAACACGTCTTGAAGACGTTCACTTGCATTCTAGAGGCTAGTCAGGAGGCGGATTATCCTCCGTTGGAAGGGAGCACGAGTAGAACCATGCAGACTCTGAAGACCAAGCAAACACACACACATTGCACTGCTTCCTACATGCATCCCTTCGCCTCCAAAAATAGCTATTTTTGTCACCAAGCATCCACCTTTGCACAGGGGAGACCTACAATGGACACTCATGCTATCCCATGGTGCTTTCGAGGCAGGCAATCCAGCAGGGTAACAGAGAGCCCAGCTGGCCCCAAAGATCACCGCCCTTCATAGCTGCACTGAAAGAGGGCAACGTGTTGAGAGAAAAAATTCAAGCCGACTTGTAAGGAGAAATAAATGTACAGAGCTCTATGCTTAGGCGTGCTAGTGCAGACAGCTAATCCTGACTGCCTGAGGAGAAAGTCTCAACTCCAACAAACAAGCCTGTGAAAGTTCGTGAGAACTGAAGTAGGGCAGCTGCTAGCGGGTTCGTTCTGAGACTCCACACTGGCCCGTACTAGCCATTTTGCAACAACAGAGGCTGCTTCTGGCTCTCCAGCAG
This sequence comes from Rhea pennata, assembly GCF_028389875.1. Lineage (NCBI taxonomy): Eukaryota > Metazoa > Chordata > Aves > Rheiformes > Rheidae > Rhea > Rhea pennata. The sequence continues at coordinate 27,749 of NC_084691.1, read as the reverse complement.
AGCTTCTCAGTTGCACCACAAGACAAGCTTTCCTCAAATAAATAGTAATGCAAACAATGCAACCAGGCTTGTCCAGAAAAGCTGCAAGTCACTTACTTCTTTTGGAAGCTCTGCCATCACAAAAAACAACCCACCAACAAAATTGCCAACAGTTACAAAGGAATTAGTTAAGAATTTTCTGTAACTCCACGATTAAGCTAAGGAAAAGGCGCCCAAGGGGGCACCAGGGCTTTATCATCTCCCGTCCCTGCAAGCGGCCAGCCACTACAAAGCAATGGTCACTGCTGTGAGGTGAGAACACAGTTCAGCCTACACCACAGAAACCCACTGGCACACTAAAGCCTCTCTCATACACTTTCGAACACACGTTTTCCCTTTCACATGAACCTTACAAAGCCACTTCAGCCACAGCGATTTTTCTTTCTGCCTTTTCTTTCTTTCTTTCCAGGCACACCTTGCTGCCTCCCATAGCTTCCGACAGAGGCACAAGGAGCATAAGTGCTCTGGCTGATTTACATTTCCTCCACCTAAACATTTTAGGCTTTCCGCTCAAATGCACTGGCTGCTGCCCATGGCTAGAGGCACACAACCAGAACACAATGCCTGGACTACAGGTCACTCTACTGACATGAGATCCCTCCTGCTGGCAGCAGAAGTAGAGTAGCCTCTCACATTCACGCAGCACGGTAACATCAGGCCTAGGGCTAGCTCCCACGACACCTCCTCAGGCCACGGGACACACAGGTGGTCACAAAGAGAAAAGAACGGATGAAAAGCCACACAGTTGCAGTCACAAGGACTTAACAGAAGAGCCAGGGTTTTCCGCAATACATGACACCTACGAACAATAAGGCGTCTTCATTACTTGAACGATGGGTAACCCCTCCCTTTCTCCTCCTTGCACCAGTCTGGCCATGCTCTTCCACCCAGGCCTCCATGGGCAGAACCTCCCACCAAAACACAGGAAGGCCTCTCTACCGGCAGCTACTGACACCGCTGCAGCATCTCAGCAGCACCCCACACACCTTGCCCACTCAGACACAGCTACTTCTCCCACCACCACCACATCTCTCCCCCCTTTCTCACAGGCCTTCCAGCAACACCCCTTCGAGCACCCAACGCTGCTTTCTCAGTGCTGCTAGCAGCAATGGACTACCCAGGCTGAGATGTAAAGCTTGCCTCCTTCCTCAAGGAAAGCGACACGCTAAAGAGTACTGAGCCACTGAAGGTCCAAAGCTAACGAGTTCATCCTGACCTTCTGAAAGCTCCAGGAAAAGAAAAGTCTACGTCCGACAGGGAAGAAAGACAGAAAAGCAACTCACAAATACCCACTTTAATAAGGTCCTGCTAAAGCTCTGCTCCGGAGCTCGGTCAATGCTGCACGCTTCCTCACTAGGCAGAAGGCAACAGTTGCTGGCACTATTTTGTCAAGTGATTCACAGCTGATGCAAAGAGTAGGAAACACTGTAAGTCTTCTTCAAGCTTTCTTCAACAAAATCTCGTCTTTGCAGCTCTTTGGCTCCCAGTCCCAGCCAGTAGCATCACTACTGGCTAGTCTCACAACGTGACCTTCAGGGCTAACAGCTTAACTACACGGCCATGCTTGTAAGGAATAAGGTTATTGGGGTTGAGGAATATTGGAAACGTTGGGAAAGACAGGCCATAACCTGTCAATGCTCTGAAAACACTCGCCGTGCAAGGGCTTGCTCACATCCTTCCCCTTTGCCCGGTGAGGACAGTTCATCACTTGAAGCTGAAGAAAAAAACACTTAAATTTTCACAGTTAATCACGAACAACTGAAAGCTGCACTGCCCCGCCACACTACAACACCAGCTCCTGCCTGTCTACTTTCCCCACCAGTTGCCCACGCACACCCAGAGCGTTTCTGCTTTCCACCAGGCCAGAGCATTCAGCGGCAGAAGCAGCAAAGAAAGCAGCTGCTCTGTTCCTCTCACTCCTCCACGGCTGCCTGCTGTGCCACCAGTGCTGCAGCTCTCACACCTCAGGCCTTCTCGGCCCCTGACAGGCCGCAGCGCAGCCAAAAACCCCCTCTGTGTCCCTGGGATGCTCACAAGCAGCAGCCGCCACAGCCCAGCACAGAGCTTTCTCACCCGCCCCTCCCCGAGCCTCGCCCAGGCCCCAGAGCAGAGCGGGGCCCTGCGGCAGCAGCGCCCGGCAGCAGCGTTTCCCCGCGGACGCTGCCCTGCAGCACAAGTGCCGCAGCCCAGGGCCAGCGCGGGCGCCGCTGCCCCTCGCTCACGGCCTGGGCCGCGGGCAGCAGCCACCGCCGCAGGCTCCACGTACAGGAGCAGCTGCCGCGCGGCAGCGTCGCGCTGGGCTCCCTGTGCAGCCGCCGCCAACGCCCGTCGCTGCCGCAGCTGCTTCTCGGCGGCCGCAGAGCAGCGCCGCGCCAGGGCCAGGCGGCGGCGGGGCCTGCGGGCACCTGCGCCGGCACCATGGCCACACGGGCCCCGCCCCCACCGCCGGAAGTGACGCCTCCCGCGCCCAGGACCCTCCCACCCGGCGCTCCCCCATTGGCTCCCGTGGGGCTGGGAAAGACGGAGGCGGGGCGGGCGTGAAAGGGTCGTCAGTGCGCGTGCGCTGGGCGGGCCTGGGGCCGCGGGGGGCGGGTCCCCGAGGGGAGGGGCGGAGCAGTGACGGGGTGGGGCGGAGCATGCGCACTGGCACGGAGGAGGGCGGCGAGGGGCGGGGCCGGGGCGGGGCGGGGCCGGGAGGCGGCTGCTGCGGCGCGGGGCGGCGTCTGCCGGCGCGGGGCCGCCCGGAGCCTTTAGCCGCGGCGCCGGGAGCTGCAGCGCCGGGGCCGAAGGCCGCTGTCGGGGCGGAGCGAGCGGCTGTGCGTGCGGGGGGGCCGGAGCCGCCGCAGCCCGGCCGTGTACCAGGAGCGGCTGGGCGAGGCCCGGCCGGGCCTGGGCCGCCTCCGGCCCCACGGGAGCCCCCGGCTCTTGCGCCCCTGCTGCGGGCGGCCCCGTGGCTCGGAGCCGCCTGCGGTGGAGGCTGGTCAGGGCCGTCTCGGCTGCGCGGGGACCCTCAGCATCAGTGTCAGCACAGGAGCTTCACCCCCCCGCTCCTCCGTCCCACACCGGGAGCCCCAGGGAGCTCCAGAGCAGCCCCAGAGCAGCACACGCAGGGGAGAAAGGAGGGGAAACGCTGTGATGCAGCTGCGGGGGGAAGCCCAGGCAGCAGAGACCGCCAGGCCCTCGGCACAGCACACCGAGCAGCGGCAGTGCAGCGGCACCCGGGCCCGCGCCAGGAGCTGTGCCCCTCTGCTCTGCCGGAGGTCTGGCTGCAGCGCAGGGGGCTGGTGGCCTGGCCCCGGGGCCTGCAGTGTGGCGGCTCTGCGGGTGGCAGAGGGCACGCGGGTCTTGCTTTGAGGGGGATGGCTGCTCGGGAGGGGTGTGTGGGCGTTGGCCAGGTTCCCCCTCCCGCAGCATTTCTGCTTGAGTTTCCGCTCCTTCTGTGGCCCTGGCTCCAGTGCCTGGAGCTTTTCCTGCAGCAGCTCTTTCCCTGTGCTGCGTCTTGGCCCTGTCTTGAGTGCTACCTTCTGAAATAGCAGCATGTGCTGAAGGAGAATGTTTCCAGAGGGATGAAGTTGCCTTTAGCACAAACTTCCCAATTTCTTCAGCAGGACTTCAGTAGCATCTTGACGGCAAATATTCCGTGTGTCCTACGAAAGCTGCAGTTCTGTTGTAAGAAGTCTTTGTGCATCTGATCCAAGAGGGAGAGAGCGCAGCAGTGATGGTACCAGCTGCCCTGGGGAGCCTACCTTTGGCAAAAGCATGATTTCTGTTGAAAAAAGACCAAAGTATTCTTGGAGCACCTGCTATTCTTTTGGAAAGGAAATAGAAAAACCAAATACCAAAAAGGAAAAGAGCCCTTAGAAACTGCTTTCAGTCTCTGTTCCTGAGGCAGAAGTTTTCAGAAGGTTTCCTCTTTGTCTTAGCCGACGTACTGCTTTGACTCCTGCCTTCTGCTTGGTGGGGAGGTGTGCAGCTGAGAGTTTTTGAAAGACCTAGTTGCTGAGCCCTTCTTGAGCAGTGGGTTATTTCCGTGTGTGGATGGGTTGCATTTCCGTGCTTCTTAGTTCCTCACCTCCTAAGGCATTTCTACCCCCGGTTTGAGTGTGTTCGGAGCGGAGATCTGTGGAACACCTCGGAGGGTCTCTTGTGTCTTAGAGATGTTCCTTCGGGCATCTTTTTGAAATCCTGAGAACTTGCATTTAACCTGATGCCAAGTGCCAGGTTGACAGCGCTGAGCGGGGATTCCCTGCCAGTTTTCTGCACAAGCAAACTGCCAAGGGCAGGACCGTGGTTTCAAGGTGCCGGAAGAATGTTTCAGTCACCGCGAAGGAATTGGTGGAGGTTTTGTGGCAGTCAGTTGTCAGCGCTTCCTGCCCCAGTGACGGCAGCCACGTCGGCTGTGTCGCCGTGGGGCGAGCGCAGCACCGTGCCCACCGCCCTCCCTCACCACCAGGTTTCGTGCACGGGGCCATGGCCGGGTGAGAGCAGCCATAATGCCCAGCCCAGGCAGGACCTCCAGTGGGGTTGTCCCTGCTGCACGACCTGCATGGGGTCAAGGGCAGCCCCCGAGCATCCCATGCAGTGCCTGCCTCCAAGTGGGCGAGGGGGGCGTGGGGACGAGTATGGCTGTGCCCCTCTGTGACACGGGCTGTGCTCACAGGGGACATCCCGTGTCACAGTGACCGCTGCCCTCTCGCACACGGACACAGCCTCTCCACACACGTCCTGGCCAGGCTGGCGGAGCCCAGGCACTGGAGCTGCTCTCGGCACCAGTCTGCTGCGAGGAGCCGCCAAGGCCGAGCGGGAGTCAGCGAGGGGAGGCCGGGGCAGCACGGGCTACCGTGAAGTGTGGAAGAGGAGGAGGAAGAGGAGGCGGTGGTGTTTCCTCATCACCTCCTGCTGTAGGGGTGACCCAGAGCAGGGAGGAGAAGGATGGAGCTCTGGGACGCTGGCCACGGGAGGCAGCGTGGACAGCGGGTGCCAACGCTTCCCTTAGAGGGTAAGAAGTTTGGGAGCGCTTCCCCGGGAGCTGTCACAGAGATCATTAATGCTGAACATGGCTGTGGAAAGTGTGCTTGGAGGGAGCTGGAGGCTGCGGCCAAAGCCCCGACTGATGGTCCTCTCTGGCTCAGGTGCCAGTGTGGCTGCCAGGACTCCTGCGTCCCAAGCATGATGCCCTGCCATCTCGTGGCACCGCTGGGCAGAAGTCCCGGTGGTGAGGGACCCTGCTGGCCTGGCAGAAGGGGCTCGGGCAGCCCAGCTCCTGCTGGGGGAAAGAACTGGAGCTGCTGCAGTAGACATGCAGAGCCTGGGCATGCAGGGATGCCATACGGGGAGACTTGCCCTGCAGGGGAGACCCTGCGGATGCCCTGAGCCCCTGAACTGCCATGGGCACAGCATCGTGCCCTCGGCATCGTGGAAATGCATTGCTAATATCCCGAGGGAGGGGGCCGCCCTGTTAGAGCTGCGTCTGGAAGGAAAGGAGCCCTGCCTGAAGAAGGCTGAGGGGTCCTGCAGCTGTTGCTGGGCTCTGGAGAGGCTGCTGGGAACACCTGTGCTGGAAAGGAAACCTTGGACTTCTGTTCAGCTCAGCAGGGCTTTTTGGGCAAGATCCCAGCCACTGCCTCTACTCCTTCCCCTTGGTTCTCCTTGTAGCTGCAGACTGGTAGAGCAGGCTTTGAGCTCGGGGCACACTGTGGATGTCCCATGGAAAGGTGTCTGCGTGCTAATGGCTCTGTTTCAGCTCCAGACCCCTCCAGGGAGCAGCTACAAGGTTCTCACCTCAAGGTGGTTCCCACCTTAGCTGCTGAGTGCCTGTCGGCACTGGGCTGACATTGGGGAGGGGGAGGCTCTTTGAAGACGCTTGCACTTGCCATCTCCTTGCTTCGGCATGTGCTGAACGGTTGTGAGGTGGCCCACCCTAGCATGACGTGTCTTTCCCTTATTTTGCAGAGCGCCTTGCTATCTGGGAAGGTGTATCGGACTACATTGTACGGCAGCTGATGCTGAACCAGGTGGGTTTGCTGTCCTGGGCCTCCCCAGGAAAGCCTTCTTGTGCATGTTCTGTGAGGGGAGGGATGACCTCTCTGCTTTTCCTGGTAGTTTGGAGAGGGTGAAGAGGAGAGGGGTGAACATCTCTAGGAAATTCTTCCAAAGAACCTCTCCAGGGCTTCTCCAAAGCATTCCAAGGGTGGGCAGGCCACCAAGCACCGTTGCCATGTGCTCACAGGTTAGCAGCCTCTCCACCTAAGAGTTTCATACGTCTCCTCTTCTTTGCTGTTTTCAGGGAGTCCGAATTATTCGGCTTGGGACCTTGGACGTTGTTACTGAGCAACTTGGGGGTGGGAAGGCTGGTCTCCTGACTGTTCGCAGACCCGTCTTCCGCCTTGCGCAGAATATTGCAGCGGTTCACGGCCTCACCCACCGTGAGGCCTACGCTCCTGGTAAGAAGACAGGTGGAGACTGTTGCTTGCCGTGGGGACCTCTCTGGGGAGTGCACAACTGCTGTTTGTCAGTGACTGTTAGAAATTGAGAATTGCGTCACCAGGTCCTGAGAACAGCTTCCAATTTTTTAAAATAATCCTGACATCATTATGCACATTGCAACAACACTCCCTCTCTGGATGTCTTGCTTGAACAGCTGTGCACTTCTGAGGTGCTGAGGGTAGCTGGAAGGCTCTGACGGGCTGCGGTGCAATGCTTGTGTTCTCCTTCCTCCTTGAAGCCATGAGACATGGCACAGCTAAAGCTCTCCCAGGCTGGAATGCACAGAGTGGAGGAACTTGCCCCCCTTGCTGCTCTCCTTGTCCTGCCGTCATGTGTCATGTTCCTAGGAGATGGCAGGGACCCGTTCCTTCTAGCTGTGTGGGGAAGAAAATGTTGCAGTACACTTGGCACACGCGCTTGTAGAGTGCTTGGGAGTTGTCCTGGGGAGGGATGGTGTCAGCTTCTCCCATGAGCTTTTCCCGCACGTTAAAGAAGACAGCCCCGAATCAGGGTCCTGCTTGGAGAGCTCCAAGCTGCTGACACTCTGGTCTTGCCTGCTCAGGCGCTCTGTTAGTGACTGTGTGGCTCTTCTGCTGCTTCCTAGGTCACAAGCAAGCTGAGCCCCTGAAGTATGCTCGCATAGCCTCGGACATCTCTGTGCCTCGGAAAAGAGTGCAGGCCTGCATAGAGGAGACCGTGCATCTTTTCTGCCGCTGCCTGGAGAGCGGGAAGAATGTTGCCTTTGTTCTGAAGCACGTTGGCATGCTTGTCATTCAAGGAAGCAACGTGAAAATGAGGTTCTACAGAGACTTGCTGCAAAGGCTGAATGGGACGGCACAGCTGGTAGCAGCTTCTCTTAGGGTACCGTTTCCATTTCTGTGCCGCTGCTTCTAGTCCTTTGGAAATCCTAGCCAAGTGGATGGATTTTTACTGGCCTGCCACGACCTTTCTGGGCACCCGCATAGCTGTGGCCTCGAGTACCGGCAGCTCCCTGCCCCGTTCTTCTGGAACATTCTGAGACCTTGGTGGCGGAGCAGAGCCTGGGAATTTCTGTACTGGGTCAAACCAACGCTCCCTGCAGCCCAGGGTCCCGTTGTGATGTGGTCAGGGAAAAAGATCAAAGGAAAGGGCAGGCTGATTATGTATTTTCTTCCTGGAGATCTCGCCTTCCAGCAAGCTACAGTTTAGCGCCTTTTTGCGTTACGATCATGTTTGGATTGGTGACGGGAAGCGGAGACACAAGCAGACCAAGGCCCAGCTGGCAGCAGACCCCTTTTGCCGCTGTCACTGTGTTGGTCTAGTTGTGCTGAGCAGCTCTTCCGAGGGCCCCTGGAGGCGGAGGAGCCCAAAGCAGGGCTTTTCCTGATGTGTGCATCTGCACGCTGCTAGTGGTGGCCACAGAGAACATTATTGCAGCCCATGCTCTTCCCCAGGTCTGTAGCTGAGCCCCGTCCTTCCCGTGGGCTTTCAGGTGCAGCCAGAAAGAGGACATGTGAGAGCAGTTCAAGCTGAGCCCCTTAGGACTAAGCTGGAGATGCAACTTAGCCGTAGCCCGGCCCTGGCTCCCAGCTCTGTCTCTTCCTTCCGTCCGAGTCTGTGGTGTCTCTTCAGGCCATTCTCTGGGCCAGGGGTTTTCTGCCGCCTTTGTTCCAGGGAGTCCCAGGGCAGGACCCTCAGCAGCCCCTTGAGTACACCGCAGAGGTTTGGCCCTCCCAGTTGTTACCCACTGTACAAAGGCAAAGGCTGGGCTTTTTCTCTCACCACCTCAGGGGTGCAGAGGCAGCGGCCTGAGTGTGAGGAGACCCTGGGGGGGGCGGGTTACTGCCACCGCTGAGCCGCCCTCTGTTCTCAGCTCACGAGGCATCAACTCAAGGCATCCGGGAAAAGGCAGCAGCCAGGAAGGCTGGCTAGTGCAATGCCTTCTCCTGTGCTTGCCTCCATCGGCCTCTGCGTTGGGAAAGACCTGGTGCCTGGGCTGAGTCTCTGGATTCCTTCCCTTGCCCAAAGCCTGCCAGTGCTCTTACCCTTGCTCACTGATTTCCCGGCAGCTGCTACGGTGTCTCCATGAGGGGCTGCTGAGAGGAAGGCAGTTCTTTGTTGCAGCATTGCTGAGAGGAAGCTGCTTCTCTGAGCAGTGGGAAGATTTGCTGCCCTTGTGAGCCCTGAGCTACTCGTCTTGGCATCCTCTCAGCTGTGTCTCTCGCCTTGCAGATGCCAGCGATGAGGGATTCAGTCCTCTCAGGCACCAGAACTGCTGCTTCTCAGACCCTTTCTGGTCGTGTCATTGTCTTTCCCGAGTGAGTCCGTTTGCTTCTTAGCGGCTGGCTCCCACAGGAGATGGGAGGTGGTGTGCAACGGCAGCCGAGAGGACTGAGGTTGCAAGGAGCTTTCTCACGGGAAGGAGGGGGAAGGCCTGGAAGAGCTTGATGAGGAAGCTGGTGCCCCCCGGCGGGTGGTGGTGGGTTTGTGGTTCCAGGAGGACTTCTGCACGTTTCTCAGCTTGCTACTACACTCGTCCAGGATGGGGCATAGTCTGCTTTGGAAAAAGATGGGCTTCAGAGAAGCTCCCCAGTACCACTGTGTGCCCATTATTCCCCCAAGGTGCCAAGGAAGGGTGGTGCCCTGCGTCCCGAGTGATGTGTTTTTCCTGTGTCCAGGTACAAGCTGGAGAGTGTAGCTGGGAGACCAGCTGTGAGGCGCGTGGCACGTGCAAAGGCGAGCCAGGAAGAGGAGAAGAGAGAGGCTGACTGCGGTGGCAAGAAAGGTAATGGCAGAGCTGATTAGTGTCCGGGGTTTGTGCCTTGGCCGCCAGGGCTCCTGGCTGGGGCATCAGAGCCAGGGTGCCAGTGTGATGGCTCGGGCAGCCTGAGGCACTAGACGTGATGCTGCTTAGCCGTTCTGGGAAAGCTCATGAGGGAAGCAGGCCTCAGGGCAGCCCAGCCCTCCCACCTGCAGTGGATGCCTCCGAGTTACACTTTCCCCCACTTGCAAGGGGAATCCATGCCCTGGTGTGCATTGGAAGCTACTCCTGTGTTGGAGGAGGCGGTGCAGAAAGGAGTCAACCGTGAGGCCAGTCAGAGGTTGGGCCTGGAGCTGTAGGTAACGCAAGGGTTCACCTGTCTCAGGGATTCGTGTGTTTGTCTCTGAGGGGAAGAGTCACCTTGAGGAGCTGGTGAAAAGTCTGGCAAGCTGTGCCACGACTTCCTTTCATTTTCAAAGCAAGGTGTAACCTGTCTTTCTGAATTTCTCATCCTCATGCCCAGAACAATGCCTTTGCCTTGACGGTGTCAAGAGGGGACCTGTCGGCATAGGAGAACAGTAGAGAGATCCAAGACTGTGTTCCCCTTGAGTGAGCTTCCTGCCCCCAGAGAGACTCTCTGAGGTCAGCAGCACATGCCCACAAGCCCCCTTTTCCAGCATGTGACTGGGCTAGAGCATGAGAAAAGCAGTAGCAGAAGAAATGATGCTGCACAGTAAAAACGGCAAGTTGGACAGGAGCCAGCGTCTGGATGGGCCTAGGAGTGCCCGGGAAACAAGGCTGTAGGCATGGGAGTTTTACCACAGGCTTGAGGAGATTTGCATATCCTTCCTGTTAGAGAAGTCTCCACAACACTGTCCCAAAGTGTCTTCTTGTCTCCTGCTTTCAGGAAATCTTCCTGGCAAGCACCTCGTCTTGCAAGAGCAGCCTCCTCAACGCAGAGCAACTGCGGTCACTCTGGAGAAGGGAAGGGGAGACAGGGGCAAGGGCAAAGCTGCTCCTGGCAGGTGAGACAGTTGTGGAAGTGAGCCTGTACTCTTGGGGTTGTTTGAGGGAGACCTTTTCTTTGGACACCGTGTTTCTAGCAGCTCTGACTGCCTTTGAGCATGTGTCATCCTGACTGCTGATGCCTTGGTGGCTGGCCAGCAGCCAGGGAGTTCTTGGGAGACCCCCGTGTTTGCTTCCTGTTTCTCCGGCCTCTGCCTTCAGGTTACAAGGTTTTTGGAGACTTGGTGCACACGTAGCCTGTGGGAGATGAGTGCCCTTTTCTGAGAGCCTTCATGTTTAAGTACCCAGCATCGCTTTCTGCTGGGGACAAGAGTACTGGGGGCCTATAGGCATTGTCTGAGGATGGGGGCAAGACTGAATGCTCTTGCAATGCCTTTCAAAGAGAGGAGATGTTTGTGGGAGCTTGGTCCCATTCTCTGGGCTGTTGCCAAGGGGCAACGAGTCCCAAGTCAGAATGGCTTAAACATGCGGGAGCTCTTTCTTGGAAGGGGAAGCATGTTGCTTTGCATGGCAGAGTGAAATTGCAGTCATCCTGGCACCCAGGATACAGAGCAGAGAGTCTTGTCCAGATTTCAGTTTGACATGGTGAGGCTGAAGCCTTCTCCTTCCTCTGAAAAGTTGTCTTGTGGCTGGCCCAAGAGAGTGGCAGGGACAGGTAAAAGGCAGGCACGCTTTGCTGCCTGTGTAACTTGCTCCCTCTTGGGCCCTGGCTCCCCATGATACTACATTTGACGTGCCCAAACACAGAGTATTTTGGACCAGGGAGCAGTGCTAAATGGAAGTGCCAGGTAAGGCGGTGGGGTCGGGGGGAGTGGTGTCTCTCAGAGCCTGTTCCTGCAGAAGAGCTGGCACCACTGCTTGCTGTGTCAAGAGGGAGCCTGGATCTGGGCATCGTGAGGATTTTTGTGGGCATGCTTTGTTGGTTTAATGCTGGGGGCATTTCAGCCTGGGGGTCTCTGTGCCTCTGTGGAAATGAACACGTGCATTTGAACCCAGGTGCTTGCCCTGCAGAAGTGCCATGTGCTGCAGAAGCAAGAGCCCAGCTGGTGAGCTTGGGGTGGAGACCAAACTGCCCCTGTGCTCACACCGCCTCCCGCTGCTGTGCGTTTGCAGTGTGCTCGCAGCTGCGCAAGGGAGCTCCTTGAGCAAGGTGGAGAAAGGCAGGAGGAAGGCAAGTGCGGAAGGCAGAGGCGCAGAATCGTCAGCAAAGCCAAAGCCAAAGCGAGAAAGGGCATCACTGAAGGCCACGAGAGAAATGGAAGAGGCTGAGAGGACCCAGGTACAGGAAGCGTTTTTAAACCTTGAGACAGGAAAAGCCTTTCTTCTACTCTGGGGGATCTGAGGCTCGAAGGTGCTTCGGGGACCTGTCCCAGGTGCCTTGAAAGGCATCTAGAGGAGGCCAAGAACCATCCGGAATGGGCTCTGTGGTCCAAGAGAAGTGCTAGTGTTAGTAAAGGGCCATTGCGGGTCTGTTGGGTGTTAGGGAAGCAGGAAGTGAGGCCATGTGCAGTCCCGGTAAGGGTAAAACGTGAGGTCCGCCTGGCTCTTTAGAGTCATTCTGTGTGCTGTGCTGAAGCCCACAGCAGGGCTGCAGGCATAGCTCCTGTTGAGCCCACAGCAGTTTCCTTCCCCTCCTTTGCTCTGCTATATGCGAGCTCTGTGCCTGAGTGAGAGGGTCTGTCTGGCAGTGGTGGTAGGCCTTGGTGAGGCTGGGACATGCCCTAAGGGCAACTGCAGCATCCCTGCCTGAGCAGGGGTTTCCGCTGCCTTGGGTGCCTGAGGCAGCAGCAGTCTTGGGGGCTGCTGAGGACCCAGCTCCTGCAGGCACTGGCTGCTGTCGTGCAGGATGTTCAGTGTGTCCGAGTGAGGGGAGACCTAGCATGCAAATGCTGCTCTGATGCCAATGCAGATTCGGCGGATGTCACAGACGCTGACAAACCTGCGGCCTGACCTCTGCCTGCCGATGACCAGCCAGGATGAGAGGGCCGAGGATCCCCCTCGAGCGAGAAAGCCAAGCATTGAAGATGTGTACATCTACCACCTGGGGCCAGAGGAGGAGGAAACAGTGTTTGTTTACTTCTCCCACATAGACAAGAAGAAAGAGCAGCAGTCCTCAGAAGAGACAGTCTGCGGAGTGAGTGTGTGTGATTGTGAGGGTGAGAGCGGAGCTCGGGAGGGCTTGTGAGGATTGTGTGCTCTGAGCTGCTGAGCCTGGCAGCAGGCCTTGCTTCTGGAGTTCTGCTCTGGCAATGGCCATTCTCTCTGCTTGTTGTTGATGTGAGGAGCGAGGCCCCGGTGGGGTAGTGGGGTCCGGTGGGAAGCAGCAGGGATGCACCGGTGACGAATGAGTTTCTCCCGGAGAGCACCTTGAGCTCCAGCGTTTCTGGGTTGTCGCGCTGCTGCAAAGTGCTCCTGTGGGGAGTCTCTGGTGGGTGTTGTGGTGTGGGCAACAGCAGTGCACAGTCGGAAGGTTGTCTGAGAATCTGTGTGCATGTGCAGGATTCGTCCACTTGCTGGATGATGGAGGAGTGGGAGATATATAAAGGAGAGTCATCTGCAAGCTACAAGGCCAGCGGCACCTGCCTGAAAAGGTACGTGTGGCCCAGGAGCAGCAAGGCCTGTGGCATTTGGATAGCGGTGCCCGCCTGTGGGGTGAGAAAGACACGTTGCTGGGTGGTGGAGCTGTACTGGCCCAGGAGGCTCTGCTTTTGCTGGGCATGGGAACGACTCGGGTAGACCCAGTGGGCAAGCACCTCTCAGCATCCTCCAGCAAGTAGGAAAAACTTCTCTGGAGCTGTGGGCTGTAAGTCCAGTTGGGAGTGTATGTGCACAGGGCCTTTGGGAGAGAGGAGGGCTCCATGCCGAGTGTAAGAGAGAGTGTGTGCCCGCTCTCGCAGGATGCTTTCCAAGCCAAGTGTGCGTGTGCTTCGAGCAGCAGCGAGCAGCCTAGTGCAGGAGGCAGAGAAGAGTCAGGTGGAAGAGGTGGGAGGAAGGAATGCTGCTGCGGAAGCGGAGTGCCTCAGGTGCGTATCTCCCCAAACGAGCGTGGCTTCCCTTTGTGCAGTGCCCTTGCTTGCCCGCCCAGCAGCACGGGGGAAGGAGGGTCTTTTGCGGAGAGGTGTGAGGGGACAGCGAGCAGCAGGCTTGCAAGTCTGTGTGCCTGGATGAGGTGGCCCTTCCACCAAAGGCTGAGTTGTTGGTGCCTCAGAGGAGGATTTCCACGTGGGCCAGGAGTGCTGGAGGAATGCCGAGTCAAAGGGACAGAGCAGTGGGCATTGCCAGTGTTTCAGGTTTCCTGAGTTCCCTAGAAACTTCTTCTTTGGACTACAGGCTGTTTTTATGCCTGGCACGCAAGAGTGCAGGGATGGGTAAATGGTAGGCATGCTTTTGTCCCTTGAGCACTTGCTGCATTCTTGCCCGAGAGTCGCCAGTGCAAAAGCATTCTCCATGCCTAAACCCGGAGGGTTAGGAGCATGGAGCTGTGGTGAATGCAACTGCCAGGGTGGGGGTGTGAGTTAATGGTGTCTTCCGCGGCCTGTGCTTGCAGAAGACCTGGCTTCTGTCTGTGCTGCCTCAGGAGGGAGCCTGGATTTGGGCATCTGGAGCTTTCCTCTGGGCATGTTGTGTAGGCTTGCCATTTCAGCTGGGGCTGATGTCTGACTCTGTGGGAGTGAATGCCTTTAGTTGAAGCCACGTGATTGTCGTGCAGAAGTGCCTTGTGCTGCAGAAGCAGGTGCCCAGCTTGTGAGCGTGGGGTGGAGAGCAAAGTCCCGCTCTGCTCACACCAGACCCCCGTGCTGTGTATTTTCAGTGTGCTCCCAGCCATCCGCGGGAGCTCCTCAAAGAAGCTGGAGAAAGGCAGGAGGAAGCCAAGTGCGGAAGGCAGGCTGCCAGCTGTGAGCCCTCCTAATAAAAGCCAAGAGAGGGCAGGGCAGGTACGTGATAGTGATTGAGGTGGTTCTTGTGCCACAGGGGCGTGTGGCAAAGCGCGGTTCTGCGGGCAGTGGGTAGAAAAGCCCTCTTCCTAAGAGTTCTTTCGAGCCCGCCGTGACCTTTCCAGGGGCTTGCTTGAAAAAGCGCAGGCTGAGCTGTCTTTTCTCTCTGCCTTTGCCGCTACTGCCTTCTCAGGAATCCCATTTGAAGCCCCTCTTTGGCCCTGCTCTGAGTGGAAAGGTACGTGCTGGGCCTTTCAGGAGAATGAAAGGAGAAACCTTCTGTTTCTCTCAGTGATCCCTTAGCTCCTTGGTCAGAAGAGAGCAGGCATTTTCTGTCTGGCCAGTACTAGCTTTTGTGCCTGAGACCGCTGAGAGGAGTGCTGAAGAGAAGATGCCGAAGAGGGGGTGAGAAATTACCTTTGGGCCCTGGAAAGAAGCAGATGCCAAGAATGCTGCTTGCCGTGTCTTTTCTGTGGCCCTCCAGCCCACAGGCTTCCCGTCTGTTCTGCCAGAGCAAAGAGGTCTCTGGGCATGCTGGTCTGAGGCGGAGGAGAAGAAAGAAAGGGCAGCTCCGAAAGCAAAGGCAGAAGCGGAAGAGTCGGAGAGGACCCAGGTACAGGAAGCCTTTCTAAACGTTCAGCCAGGAAAGGCCTTTGCCGTACTGCAGGGGACCTGCGCCTTGAAGGTTCCCCAGGGATGCAGGGTTGGAGGTGCCTTGTTGCTGCCGAGGAGCGGGGCAGGGGCATCGTGACTTTGCTAAAATCTGAAGCCCCCGGGAGCTGCACCTTTCCCTTTCCCGTGGGTTTTGCTGAAAAGACAAGCAAGGCAAGTGAAGAGAAGGGAGCTCGTTTGAGGAATGTTGGAAGAGGAGCCCAGTATTTCCCCTGGAGGTCTTTTCCTGAAGAAAAGAGGCCTAAGAGGCAAAGGAGCACGAGGAATGGAGTGTGTGGTCCGAGAGAAGCGCCAGTGTTAGTAAAGGGCCGTTGGCGGTCTGTTGGGTGTTGGGGAAGCAGGAAGCTGAGCCCTGAGTGCTGAGGACTGCTGCTGCTGGTAAGGGCAGGGCTCACAGGGGGTGTTTAGGGTCATTCAGTGTGCTGTGCTGAAGCCCACAGCAGGGCTGCAGGCATAGCTGCTGTTGAGCCCACAGCAATTCCTTCCCCTCCTTTGCTCTGCTCTGTGCGAGCTCTGTGCCTGAGCAAGAGGGTTTGCCTGGCAGCGCTGGTGAGCCTTGGTGAGGCTGGGACACGCGCTGAGGGCTGCGTGGAGGCGGCTGTGGCCTTTCTCCAGTTACAACTGCAGCGTCCCTGACCGGGCAGGGGTTTCCGCTGCCTTGGGTGCCTGAGGCAGCAGCAGTCTTGGGGGCTGCTGAGGACCCAGCTCCTGCAGGCACCGGCTGCTCTCGTGCAGGATGTTCAGCGTGTCCGAGTGAGGGGAGACCTGTCATGTAAATGCTGCTCTGATGCCAATGCAGGTTCGGCGGATGTCACAGACGCTGACAAACCTGCGGCCTGACCTCTGCCTACCCTCGACCAGCCAGGATGAGAGGGCTGATGATCTTCCTCGAGCGAGAAAGCCAAGTGTGAAGGATGTGTACATCTACCACCTGGGGCCAGAGGAGGAGGAAACAGTGTTTGTTTACTTCTCCCACATAGACAAGCAGGAGAAGAAAGAGCAGCAGTCCTCAGAAGAGACAGTCTGCGGAGTGAGTGTATGTGATTGTGAGGGGGAAACTGGAGCTCAGGAGGGCGTGTGAGGCTTGTGTGCTCTGGGCTGCTGAGCCTGGCAGCAGGATTTCCTTTTGGAGTTCTGCTCTGGCAATGCAAATGCCTTTCGCTCATTCTTGATGTGAGGAAAGAGATCCTAGGGAACAGCAGAGGCCACTGGGGAGCTGCAGCATTGCCCTGGTGATGGACACATCAGTTTCTGCTGGAGGGGGCGGGGGGAGGTTGCTTGTGCCGTATTGAGGTTGCTTTCTGCGTTGCAAAGAGCCCCTATGAGAAGTTGTCTGTGGGCTGTATTTGCTTACGGGGCTTGAGGCTGAATATTGCAACTACTAGCTTAAGATTGCTGAGTGTCTGGTGCAAGTCAAGCAGCAGAAGAAATAGTGTGCTGCAGGAAGAATCAGCGCGGCTGGACCCCCATCACCAGTCTTTCTCTGGGATGAATGCAGTGCAGGTGTCCTGCTGTGCAAGTCGCTATTCCCTTTGGTCCTTTATGTTGTCAGGAGGGATCAGAGCTTGCGGGAGAAGTGCCACTGGGAAAGAGGAGTGTCACTGGCTGCTGTGTTGGTGCTTGTAGAGAGGCTCTGAGTGTTCTTGGAAGGGAGATTAAAAGCTTCCTTGACCTGTCTTGCAGGTTCAGCAGAGAAGTGAAAGGCAGGCAAGGGTTCGGTCAGTCTCCTGCCTCCCTGCAGCTGTGGAAGAGGAGCTCGGAGGGCAGCTTTGTGAAAAAAGAGCATGCTTTCAGGATGTCATCAAGTACACCTTGTCATCAGATGAGGAAGAGATTGTGTATGTTTTCTTCTCCCGCATAGAGGAGGAGAAGAAGAGAAGAGCAGCTGAGAGGCGGGAGACACAGGAGAGGGAGTAAGTGTGTGCCAGCTCCAGGAGAAGCCTGGCAGTGTTGAGGGGCAGTGAGGGGCACCCCCGGAGGTGCCAGAATGCCAGGGCCAGGGCCACTGGTTTGAGTCAGGCCTTGATACTACGCACCTCTCCGCAGCCTCGGTGCATTCAGCCTCAGTCTTGGCCGCACCAGACTCAGTCTCAGGCTGACCAAGAGCTGACCAAGGGCCTGGGGTGGAGCCAGGGCACTGGCTCACATCATAGTGAGCGTGGAAATGCCCTTCAGAAGCACATCCAGACACGCACGGCTGGAAATACTCTTGCTGTATTGCTCTCTCTTTCTCTGTGTGCATCACCCTTAGCATCTTCCTTTCTTGTTCTTTAGCTGTGAGGGGGAGAGTCACCTCCCCAGCCAGCAGGAGAGGCCCCAGTGACTGCCAGCCATCCTGGAACACACGCAGAACTTTGTTCCTGTGGATTAAAGCACCTCTCCAAATGGCTGTGACTGTTTCCTTGGCCTGTGAATGTCAGCGGGTCCAAGAAAGGAAAGATCAGGAGCATGGGCTTGAGTGTCCGTGCCTGCTCGCAGGGCAGCTCTCTCCTGAGGTCATGCGGTAACTGTTTGTCTGCAGCTGTGCCCATGATGTGTCAGGGACCTCCTGCTCTCTGTGGGTGCCAGTCGGAGGAGTGGAGTCAGCCCTTTCATGACAGCACATCGCCTGCTGCAAGGGCATGCTGCCTTGTCAGGGAGGTGGGAAGAGCTCGTTTGGCCCTCGTGAGGCGGCAAGAGTTGAGCCAGGGCCTCTGTTTCCTGGGGCCAGTGCTGGTTGCCAGAGGGGAGCCCACTCAAGTATGGTGTGCCTGTTTGTTGCACTGAGGGCTTGGTTTTGGGGGTGTGAAGGGAATCCTGGGGATAGCAAGGGCTGGCATTGGAAGCTCACAACCGTGAGGGTGTGGCCAGGGTAGTCCCTGGCTGCCTTGGCTGTAGCAACCATGAAACAGTGGAGTTGCAGACTCTGAGGGGAGTGTGGAAAGAGAGTAGCAGAGTCCAGAGTGGGCACCTTATGTGAGGAAACTTCCCCCTTGTCGGGGAACTGGTAGGGGGATGTCATGGAAGCAGGTCTGCAGGGCAAAGGATCAGGGGAAAGCTGGCAGGTATGTGAGGACAGCACCTACTAAGCACAGGGACAACCCTGCTTGATATGCAGGCAAATGAGCAGCGGTAGGACGAGACTGGCTTGGCTGAGCCAGCACCTCCTGGTGGAAGTGCAGTGGAAAAAAAAGGGAGCACAGAGGAGGTGGAAGCAGGGAGAGGCTACAAGGGAGGTACTAGAGCGAGAAGTCCTGGCTGTGCAGGGATGGTGTCAAGAAGGCCAGAGTGCGGCTGGAGCTGAGCCTTGCAAGGGACGTCAAGGAGAACAGGAGCTTCCTGAGCCAAAGAAGTAGGCTGAGAAAGATAGAGGTACCTTGCTGCATGGGGTGGTTGACTTAAGGAGAGGAAAGCACATGCGGCCGAGCTACTCTGTGCCGCCTTAGCCTCAGCCTTCACCAAAAGGTCTCAGGGCCCCTGTGCTTGTGGAAGGTGTTGAAGGAGGAGGAGAGCAAGCAGTAGTGGCAGAGGATGGAGTCAGGGATCTTTGATCCGGCTGGGCAGGCTCTCCGACGCCCTGGAGGACCTCCCAGCGGCTGTCCTCTGGCCTGCCTGCCGCTGGCTTATCAGCTGGCAGAGTCAAGAGGCACCTGCCAGGGAAGGCAGCGGCCATGTGCTCTTTTCCTCCTGCTCACCCACCAGACTGGCCTGGCCAGCCCAGCTGCAGCACCTTGCAGCCCCCGCAGGCCCTCTCTGCACAGAGGCAGAAGCCCTGCTCCTGCAAACCCACCAGCTGCTTTGCTCCTCTTGGCTGCTCTTGCTGCTGCTGAGCCCTGCTCTGCCATCAGGGGCTCAGCTACCACTGTCACCCAGGACATCCTGCTCGGTCACCAGTCTCAGCCTCTCTCCAGCTCACAAGTCAGGCCGAGGATCGAGCACACACTGGACTGTGAGTGCTGTCCTCTCCCTCCATGTTGTGCTCAGGGTGAATGAAGGACTCACCCTGCCATGGGCGGCTCTGGCAGAGCTGTCTGCACCTCAGGCACATGTCACAACAGCGCCCACGTCCCCACACAGGTGCTGGAGCAGGGACTCAGACGGCCTCTTTCACTGCCCCGTCGCACTGTACCCCTTTCTTCTCCCTCTTCAGGAATTCAGAGAAGGACACGCACAACTACCCAGCACAGCTACACGCCCTTGCCTCTTCTGTCCTTCCCATCAGGGATGGGCATGGCACAACCATCTCAGCTCAGGTTCTCCGCGACACGTGTGCAACCTCCATAGTGCTCTTCAGCTTCTCTGGCCATCCCGCATGGTCCAGAAAGGATGTCCCACAGCAGCACGCATGTCCCAGCCACCAGCAGCTCTGCTGCCCCAGAGTCTGCTCTCCAGGGATGGACCTGCAGAGAATTTGCCTTTTGTAGTGACTGAGCTCAAGTGAGAGGAGGGAGCAGAGGAAGTGGCCAGCCATCCAAGCAAGGTTTGAGCCCATGTACACAGTGCAGAAGGGGTGAGCAGGGCATCGCTGTAACCCTTTGGCCCCCTCTTTGCCCTGCTCTTCAGGTCAGTTGGTATTCTTCAACTTTGTGTGCAACAAATCCAGCTAGAGCAGGTGCTCCTGGACTTTTGGCTCTGTTTTTGCACGCCAGGGCTGTGCAACAGTGAGAAGTCTGAACAACGCGTCCTGTGTTCTTGAAGGCAGTGCTGAGTTGCAGAGCCCCACACTCTCCCGTCGGGTGTGAGGAGGGGGAATGTTCCCTTTTCCCTCTGGGTTTCCCAGGTCAGTTCCTGGGGTCAGAAAAGAGCACTCCCTGGGAGAGTCCCAGCACATCAAGGGGCTGGTGCAGGTACGTCCATGAGATGCTTTGGGAAAGCTTGTGGCATTCTCTTGTGGCTCCTCATGGTTCCCTTTCTTCTCTCCTTTGGAGGGGGACACAGGGCAGAAGGCACAGCAGTCACTAAACCTGGATTTACTCTGTTTTAGCTGTAGTCAAGTGTGTGCCTTGTGCTCCGTGGTGATCCTAGCACTGCTGATCTCCTCCCCATTCCCTTCCTGGGTAACACTCCTCAGCAAGACCCAGCTCTGCACGCACGCACGCATACATACACAGACACACACACACACACAAACACAGGTGTGACTGGGAAGGTCAATGATACGAGCCGTGCCAGCAACAACCCCTCTGTTCACAGCAGCCCAGGTTCAGGAGACAGCCCCCTCCCCGAGCAACTCAGCAGCCTGAAGCAGAGGCACAGGATTAGCGCAGCTTCCTCTGCACTGGTTCAAGGGGACCATGAGCAAAACCCAGGCTGCCGGGCAGCACAACTCCCCAGGCACCCCACCAAGAGGGCACCGTTTCTAGGTGGGCTCCAATCAGCCAGCTTCTGGTTAGCAGCTGAACACGCTGCACCACAGAAAGCCCTAGCAGGGGCCCTGCCGGGGCAGCTCTGGCATCAGGACAGTCGGGAATGGGACCAGTGCTGCAGGAATGGGAACGTCCCTGATCCCAGGCCTGGTGCCAGCCTCAGGGGAGGGCACGCTGCCCTTCAGCAGCTGCTGGGTGCTGGTGGGCAGAGCAGCGCAGGCGGAGGCCTGCTGCCCACCTCAGGGCTGTGGACAGCTCCCTGGCCAGGATCAGAGCCACCTGCTCCCGTGGCCCCTCTGCCATGCACCCAGGCGGCACTTGGAGCTGTGGGCACATCACCCTGGAGAGGACATTTCCCTCAGCCCACTGCCTCCTGCTGCTGCTGCTGGCGACAGGTGTGACACACACAGCAGTGCTGCACGGGCTGGCAGAGGGGACTCAGGGAAGGGGTTTGTCCCTCTCCATCAACCCTCCCTGGGAGGGCCAGAGCATGCGAGCAGCAACCGCTACAAGACTCTCCTCCTGCCCCCTTCAGCTGCAGAGACAGTGAAGGGGCAGCACTCCATGGGGCAGCCCTGGCCCAGGAGCAGCGCCAGCTAAGAGGCAAGCCCAGCTTCCCCCATGGCAGCCCGCAGCCCAGCACGAGGCTCTGAACGCTGCTTTCTGCTGAAGCTCTCAGAGCACCAGCAGACAACAGGCCTGTGCTCGTCAGGGCCATGTCGTGGGAGGAGAGTGCCCCACACACCATGCCCCCTCCCGCAACAGTGACTCAGATCACCTCTGTGACTGCGGCCTGAGAGGCCATCAGCAGGCAAGCAGGCGGGTGGGCACTGTGAGCTCAGCGGGGGCAGCACAAAACCCCCAGCAGAAAGGAGAGCTCCTGAAGAGGGCGGAGGCAGAGGCAGGGAAAGGTGGCATGGCTGGCAGCTGCTTTGGGAGGTCACTTCTCTTGCAGCAACCTTTTGGGGTTGCAGGCAGGCAGGCACTGTAAGGTCATGAAGCGGGTGAGAAAACCTTCCCCATGGAGAGGAGAGCTCTGAGGGGAGGGGAGAGGCACAGGAAGGTAGTGGGGGATGACCCCAGAATGATGACCATGTCACTTCTTTTGCACAGTGGCAAGATCTGAGGATTTGAAATTATAACTGTGATACGGGAATGACAGTCACATTTATCATATACATAAAAATATAGAATATATATTATACTACATACCCCCAATATCTAAAATAACCTCCTCTCTATATACTCTATTATACTACATGGCTCCGATCTCTAAGATAAGCAATTCTTGGAGGTGACAACATTCATCTGGAGAACACTCAACACCTGCCACTCTGCAGGCAGCATGGCTTTGTCCATTCTCCTCCTACATGCATGCAAAGCAGGACATCTCAGCAAAAACACTTTCACTTCAGTAATAACAGCTTGCAAGCCCCTGAGGAAAAGCTGCACCTGAAAACAACTACTGGTCTAACAGGGCAAAGAGTAAAACACATTCCTCCCCAAGAGACACAAGCAGCAGACACATCACCCTTCCTGGGAAAGCTGCATGCATGACTACCTCTCTGAAGTGCTTGTACACCAAGGCATGCAGCATGGGGAATAAACAGGAAGAACCGGAGATGTGTGTGTGGTCGCAGGGCCATGATCTCGTTGCAATTACAGAGGTACGGTGTGATAGCTCGCCTGACTGGAATGCTGTCATGGATGGCTATGTGCTTTTTAGGAAAGACAAGCCAGGAAGGCGAGGTAGTGGGGAGTTGCCCTTCATGTGAGAGAGCAACTGGAATGCATCGAGCTCTGCCTAGGGGTGGTGGAGGAGGAGGCAGTCGAGAGCTTATGGGTGAAGAACAAAGGGCAGGCTAGCATGGGGGACACTGCCGTGGGTGTCTACTGCAGGCCACCTGACCAGGAAGAGGAAGTCAGTGAGGCCTTCTACAGACAGCTGGAAGGAGCCTCACGATCACAGGCCCGGGTTCTCATGGGAGACTTCAACCAATAAGCACGATTGCAACCCTGGAGTTCAGGAGGGCAGACTTTGGGCTCTTCAGAGACCTACTTGGAGGAATCTCATGGGTTAAGGGCATAGAAGGAAGGAGGGTCCAGGAGAGCTGGCTAGTATTCAAGCATCACTTCCTCCAAGCTCAAGAGCAGTGCACCCCAAGGAGAAAGAAGTCCAGCAAAGGGGGCAGGAGACCTGCAGGGGTGAGCAAGGAGCTCCTGGCAAAACTCAAACAGAAGCAGAAAGTACAGAGAATGTGGAAGAGGGGACAGGCTACTTGGGAGACTTATAGGACTGCTGTCAGAGTGTGTAGAGATGTAGCAAGGAAGGCGAAGGCCCATTTGGAGTTGAGTGTGGCAAGGGATGTTAAGGACAACAGGGCGGGCTTCTTCAAATACATCAGTAGCAAGAAGAGGGCTAGTGAAAATGCGGGCCCACTACCAAATGGGGCGGGGGCCTGTTGTAGTTAGATTCCCGGGGGCCAAACATCCGGTTTGGCCACCCAGCACAAACTCACACACAAACACTGTTCAGTAGCAAGCAGTTTATTAGTAGATACTTACAAACAGACCGACCCGATGGTAATCTCAAGAAGGAGATTCTGGAAGCCACAGAATCTATATGTATCCAACTGCTGTTCTTTCCCACGGATTTCCAAGACCTTGTTAGTTACTTATTTGTATGCCGCTTAACACAGCGGTATTGTTCTAGGCACTAAAAAGTTACAACACTAGACCATTCTCACCGAGTATCAGGTAGTACAGATACAAAAGTTACAATACGGACCATTCCCATGAAGTATCAGGTAGTACGGATACAGGGCCCTGGTGACAAAGGCTACAGAGAAGGCAGAATTACCGAATGCCTTCTTTGCTAAAGTCTTCACTGCTAACGGCAGCCCTCAAGAATCCCGGAGCCTGGAAGCAAAGGGAGAAAGTCTGGAGAAAGGAAGACTTTCCTTTGGTTGAGGAGGAGAGGATTAGAGATCTGGGCAAGCCTGACATTCACAAATGCATGGGCCCAGACGGAATGTGCCCACGGGTACTGAGGGAGATGGCGGATGTTGTTGCCAGGCCATCCTCCCTCAGCTTTGAAAAGTCCTGGAGAACTGGAGAGGTGCCTGAGGACTGGAAGAAAGCCAATGTCACTCCACCCTTCAAAAAGGGCAAGAAGGAGGACCCAGGCAACTATAGGCCGGTCAGTCTCACCTCCATCGCTGGAAAGGTGATGGAACAGCTCATCCTGGATGTTGTCTCCAGACACATGGAGGAAAAGAAGGTGATCAGGAGTAGTCAGCATGGATTCACCAAGGGGAAATCCTGCTTAACCAATCTGATAGCCTTCTCTGATGGCGTGACTGGCTGGGTAGATGAGGGGAGAGCAGTGGACGTTTTGTCCCTTGACTTCAGCAAGGCTCTGTATCCGTGCTACGTGATACTTGATGGGAATGGTCCGTGTTGCAACTTTTGTATCTGTACCACCTGCTGTTTGGTGAGAATAGTCTAGTGCTGTAACTTCTTAGTGCCTAGAACAATACCGCTGTGTTAAGCGGGATACAAACAAGTAACTAACAAGGTCATGGAAATCTGTGAGAAAGAACAGCGGTTGGTCACATATAGATTCTGTGGCTTCCAGCCACAGAATCACCATGAGAAGCAGTCAACATGAAGGTCAGAAGCTGAAGAGTAGTGAAATAGCGACCCCCAAAGTCAAATGTGGCCCCGAAATAAGTCTGCACAAGTGTGCAGTACCAGAGCCCGGTTATGCAACCGGGGCGGAGTTGGGCTAGACTCCCTGCACTCGCTGGCCCCAGGTGCCGGGACTCTCGCCTACTGCAAGTAATCATAAATGCCGGAGTTTTCCAAAGGAGGGTGAGGCTGCTACACAACAGAGGACCACGTTGCCTCCTCGGGGACGCCCGAAAAGATTGTGCCTGCCGACTCTCCCTCTCGCCATGCAGACGATCAGGACAAGCACTGAGGTGGTCCTTCTCGAGATTACCATTGGGTCGGTCTGTTTGTAAATATCTACTAATAAACTGCTTGCTATTGAAGAGTGTTTGTGTGTGAGTTTGTGCTGGCTGGCCAAACCGGATGTTTGGCCCCTGGGAATCTAACTAGAACAGGCTCTTGACACTGTCTCCCCTGACATCCTCCTAGAGAAGCTCAAGAAGCGTGGGTTAGATGAGTGGACAGTGAGGTGGATTGAGAACTGGCTGAAAGGCAGAACTCAGAGGGTTGTCATCAGTGGTGCGGAGCTGGAGGGCTGTGGCTATTGGAGTTTGCCAGGGCTCAGTACTGGGTCCCATCCTGATCAACTTCTTCATCAATGACCTGGACGAAGGGACAGAGTGGCTCCTCAGTAAGTTTGCAGATGATACCAAGCTGGGAGGAGTGGCTGCTACAGCTGAGGGCTGTGCTGCCATTCAGAGAGAGCTGGCCACGCTGGAGGGCTGGGCGGCGAGGAACCTCCTGAGGTTCAACAAGGGCAAGTGCAGAGTCCTGCACCTAGGGAATAATAACCCTTGGCACCAGTACAAGCTAGGGGCTAACCTTCTGGAGAGCAGCTCTGCAGAGAAGGACCTGGGAGTGCTGGTGGATGACAAATTGACCATGAGCCAGAAATGTGCCCTTGTGGCCAAGAAGGCCAATGGTATTCTGGGGTGTATTGGGAAGAGTGTTGCCAGCAAGTCGAGGGAGGTGATGCTGCCCCTCTCCTCAGCCCTGGGGAGGCCTCATCTCAAGTACTGTGTCCAGTTCTGCGTTCCCCAGTAGAAGAGAGACATGGAGCTGCTGGAGAGAGTCCAGCGTAGGGCTACAAAGGTGATCAGAGGGCTGGAGCATCTGCCCTCTGAGGAACGTCTGCGAGAGCTGGGCCTCTTCAGCCTGGGGAAGAGAAGGCTGAGGGGGGATCTTATCAATGTGTATACTTATACATCCTCCCTTATACATCCTGGGGAGGGTGTCAAGGGGATGAGGCTAAACTCTTTTCAGCTGTCCCATGCGAAAGGACAAGAGGCAATGGGCAAAAAATGAACCACAGAAAGTTCTGCCAGAATATGAGGAGGAATTTCGTCACTGTGAGAGTGACAGAGCCCTGGAACAGGTTGCCCAGAGAGGTTGCGGAGGCTTCTTCTCTGGAGATATTCAAAGCCCACTTTGATGCAACCCTGTCTAACATGCTTT
Organism: Rhea pennata; assembly: GCF_028389875.1. NCBI lineage: Eukaryota > Metazoa > Chordata > Aves > Rheiformes > Rheidae > Rhea > Rhea pennata. The sequence goes on along the minus strand of NC_084691.1, from coordinate 2,319 downwards.
AGGTGACCCTACTTGAGCAGGGAGGTTGCACTAGATGATCTCCAGAGGTCCTTTCCAACCTTACCGATTCTAGGATTCTATGATTCTGTGATTCTACGGAGACGGCTACAGCTTCCAGACAGCTCCCACGAGGAGAGGGCTGGAGCTTCAGTTAGGCTCCTGGCCAGGGCTGGAGGTGCCAGGGCAGACTGCTCAGGGGAAATGAGTCCTACTCAGTGCACGCCAGGCCCTGATGTTCCAGGCCACAGTTTCTGCAGTTCCCTCCTGCAGCCGCTCCAGTTTTGCAGTGCCTCCCTTGAACTGGCACGGTCACAACTGGACACAGGCGAGGCCTAGCAACTGTGGCGTGTCAGCTCACATTGCTCCATGTGCTCGCTCTACAGGAGCTGACGCAGCAAGCACACAGCTGCTGAGGCCAAGAAGGACAGCAGACCACTCTGTGCTCACGCTGACTGCCCCTCTTGTCTAGTCTTCCACTGCTGCCAGCAGGTGCAGAAGGCAAGAGCCAGCCAAGCCCTCCAGCAAAGCCAAACCCAAATCCTAACCCAAGCCTTGTGCAGACCACAGGAGAGCGGGACTGGGACTGCTGTGGCTTCACACTGGCTTAGGAACTTAGCGGGGGATGTTGTGTGTTTAGAAAATATGAGTGCATGGCACTCAACTCTGCAAAGATCCTTGGCAGCGTGTTCCCTGGAGCATTCAGACACTTCTTGGGGAACTTCCTTGAGCAGTGCAAGCTACTTGGTACTTCTACAATGCACTTGTCGTGTGTATAGTCAGGCAGGGCCGCCTTTGGCCACACTGCCTGCATGCAGGCAGCTCCGCTGCCTTAGTAGTTACTATGTGGGTGAGGAGTGGGAAAGGCAGGACAGCCTCAAGCCCTCTGGGTCTCCCACCACCACTGAAGAAGGGAGAGAGTGGGCACACTCTTGCTGAGAGGCCTGCTTTCAACTCCTCTGCTCTGCCTGCTGCAGTGTATTCCCTGCCTTGGCATGCTGCTCTCCCATGAAATGAGAACTTGCAGGCTATCCACTCAGCTGCAAAAGCTGCAGCTGCACTAGCTGGGGCTTTCGCTTGGAGTCCAAGGACCCTGCCCTGCCCCCAGAGCCAAAGACAGGGCCCATCTTTCAACTCTGCCAGAAAGGTCCTTTCCTCAGGAGAGATGCAAGCGGAACTAGCACTGCAGGAGCTGAGGGCTGAGGCAGGCTCCCTGGCCCTGCAGAGACAAGGTGGCACATGCCTCTGCTACAGATCACAGGACCTGTGGAGGATCCTTTTCAAAGAGTCTCCTTCCTCCTTTACTCTGCAGAATGTTCTCAGAGCAAGCCGAGTGCCCTCAGACTTCCTGGATGCATAGCCATGCTTTGCACAGACCCAGCACCTCTCCTGCCTCTCTCTTCAGATGCTCACCACGCACATGCCCTATAGTCTGCCTCAAGAATCAAGCTCCAGGTGGGGCAAAAAAACATGAACGAGAGCTGCCACATCTTCTCTTTTTATTCCGGATTACAGAAACTCTCTTGTCTCGTGGCTCAGCTGGTAGTTCTGCCTTGTCATCACCCCATGAACCTGCACTCGATAAATGCACGTGTACCTGGGGTCCCCCCAGTTGCTCTGCACCTGGAATTCGATGTAGCGGAAGGCTCTGGGCAGCTGCTTCTGTAAAGGAAACGGAGGCAGCCATTGTTGCTCGGGTGGAAAGAGCGACAGCACAGCAAGGGCGCTTCCTCTGCCAGCCCCATCCCTGCTGGGGAACCAAACGCAGCCCTGGCAGAGGAGGCAGCCGTGCTTCCCCTGCCAGAGCCACAAGGCACAGGATGCTTTGGCTCATCCTCCACGCTTTGTCGTCCAAGCACTTGCAGGCAAACCTCAGTCTGCTGCTCGCGTCGTGCCCACACGCAATCCCGGTACCTTGAGGCGGAAGGTCTGAACAGCCTCCTGGTCCACCTCAAACACAAAGAGCCCCAGGAGAGTTTCTTCTGCTGCTTCCTCATCCACGCCCTCAAAGGCAAGCGACAAGGGGAGCACGTCACGCTCAAGCAGAGCTGAAGGAAAAGTGTCTGCTGAGGCGGAACTGGGCAACCCTGCCTCGTGTGCCGCTCCTCTAGCAGGAGCCGAGAAGAGCTTAGTGTGGGTGTGGGTGAGGCTGCTCTGAGCAAGCGCTCCAAGACCCTTGGCCAGAGAGCATTCAGCAAGCCCGAGTGGCATACCACCACCGTGGGCCACCACGCACCCCACGCAGGGATGCAGTGCTCTGCAGAAACCAGCCCACGCTTCTCTGGGAGAAGCCGCCAGGAGATACAAGGCTCCTTTGCAGCT